>NC_047052.1:15914486-16217516 GCF_011762595.2 Tursiops truncatus
TCACACATATTATCCTGTCTAATTCGCACTACAACCAGGCAAGATAGTTAGTATTTAGCTGATTTCATAGATGAGGATCCTAGGCTCAGAGAGGTGATGAAATTGCCTGAGGTTGAAAGCTACTAAGAGGCATTCACGGGTCCTCTGAGTCTTCATCTGATGCCATTTTATTATTTGTCATAGGTCTCATAAAAAAAAATCCTCTTCAGAACCCCTGACCCAATGCTTCCCGTATTCTTGATCCTCTATCATTCCCCCACCTCACTCCCTCACTATGAGATTTGCATCTTGTAGTCTGTGTAATTTGTAGTCATGTGCAATTTGAAAATGCTCCCTGTACCCCGACAGCAATTAAGAACCACTGCTAAGTTCCAACTGGCAGTGGCAGGAACCCTCCTTAACTTTCCACTCTCTGCTATTTGCTCCTATCTCTTTCCTTCCCCTGAAAATCTAGTTTAGCCAAAGGCTCGTCTACATGTGCCATGTCTTTCCTGCTTCACCCCCTTTTGCATCTCTACACAGAGCACTCTGTTTTCATTTCTACTTCCCCATTTAACTGCTCAGGTCATTAATGCCCAATTAAACTGTGCTTTCCTTCCTGGCATGGTTGGATTCTACTGACCACTCCCTCCTCCATGGCACTCTTATCCTCTGTCACCTCTGACACTATTCTATGCTAGATTTTCTCCTTCATTGATGGTGGTGTCACCTCAGACATCCTTCTTTTTAGTCCCTTAAATATTAGTGCTCCCAAAGAGGGTTTCTGTGGCTCTCTTCTAGTCTCAACTGTACATACTTAGCTTTGTGCAAGTGTAAGCCCCTGGTTTCAGTAGTCATATGAACCAGTCATCAAATTATAACCTCCAGCCCAAACCACTTTCCTGAACTCAGCCCCAGATATCTGGCTGTATGCTGACCTCTCCTTGGGTTGGTCCATGGCATCCCCGACTCAGTACACCCTGAACTGAATTCATCATCATTCCCAAATCTGTTCCTCCTCTGCATCCCTTTTCCCTCTCCCCCGGCCCCACCCCATTGTCAACTGCTCTTCAAGTTCTTTCAATTCTGCTCTCCTAACGGCTTTCTAACCTCTCTCTTTCACTACATTCCTACTGCTCCTCTCTTGGCTTATTTCCCCAGTGGCTTTTCTAACACAGTGCATTCTCTGCACTACTTCTAATTAATCTAGAGAAAGTGCAAATGGGATTATTTTGCTGACTTCTGTGAAATCCTTCAGTGGATTCCACTTTCCTAATTTGGCCTTCAAGGCTCCTCATGATCTGGGTCTTTCCTCTCCCAAGCCTTCTCTCTTGAACCTCTTCCATCTCCTGCTCTATGCTCTAGGTCATTCAATACCTACCCATAGCTCTTTCATGCCTCTAGGGTTTCACATGGTGTTCCCGCCTCCTGGAATGTTCAACTCTACTTTTTTCATCTGGCCAATTCCTTCTTCACCTTCAAGACTCTGTTCCAGGAAGAAGCATTATCCACCCTCCCAAGTCTCTCACTTTGTGTCATGTGCTGCCACAAGCCCCCTACCCTGCCTCCCTCTCTCATGGCATTTACCCCAGTTTTACAACAGTGAGTTTCTCCTATTTGACTGTGAGACACTTAAAAGCTGTATTCCCAGCACCCAGAACAGGTCCTGGTGTACACTGTGTGCTTAATAAATTAATATTACTATTTTTATTCTCAGTATCATAAATAATATTTTTTTAGCTGTACGATTACAGGTCCCCCAAATAATCAAACTGAGGGAAATACAGCAATCACTTCCCATAGTGAAAAAAGGATTTCCTATGGTGTAATTCTCACTTACATCAGTTTTTTGACTTTTGTCAGGTAAGAAATGAACACTGGGGTGGTCTTTAGGTGTTTGTGGATGTGGTAGAAACTTTGGAGTTAATTAGAAGCTCTGGCCAAAGCTGAACTTCCTTTGCAGAGTTCCTGGGAGGAAACACTAAATTAACAGTTCAAGGTTACTATTAGAAAAATAGCCTGTTTCCTTTAGGCTATACCTCCGAGAGCTTGTTCTCTTCCCTGCCATTTCTAAGATGTTTCCACTTTCCTTTTGACCTGGCTGCACCTGCCACCTTAACCCTGGTCTTTGCAACAAAGGTAATCTTACCTAACCCTAACCCAGAGGTCAGAGACTGCTAAACGTGTCTTTTGCATATCTTCCAGCAGCAGCACATTCTGGAGCACTCAATTAATACCGGTTGAGTTGAATGGTGAGAAAAGATGTGCACCACAGAAGGAGGAATGAGGATGGTTTTGTAAGTCCCCATCTCCCATGAAGCAGAAAATGGCATGAAATCACTAGTACCATAGCCTCCGGGCAGTCCCCAGAAATATCTCAAGACATCGTCAGGAATTCCTAAATTTGCAAAGACAGTTGGTTCTTATTATTCTTGGTACTTATGTTCTATGAAGTCACCAAAGAATTTGAATTAGCAAAAACTGAACCATTGCTCCTAGGGGAAATACGGGGTTAGGTTCCTTTGAGCTTCTGGTCACAGTATTTTTGTCAACTGGTCAATACATAACCTTGTTTTATGTGTGTTATTGTTTAAAGACACCTTATTTAATATGTATTGTTAAATCATTAGCATTGAACTCATGTTCAATAGCACTGAAACTCATGCCTGATTGAAGCTGATCTAGTACATGCGTTTTCTCTCTAAGGCACATCACAGCCTTTTTGAGCTTCAGAACACAAGTCAGCACTTCGGTACTCTGCTTGGAAGCCATTTTAAACAGTGAACCAAAAGCACAATAAGTGAAAAACAGGACACTGAATAGACAGTGAAAAGAACACTAGTTTACAGCAGAGTTGAAACAAGGTGGAGTGTTACCTCATTCAGCCTTAGTTGGGATGTGCATATTAGATGACTCAAAATTTTGCCTCTCTGTACATGTCCACCAATTACTATGAAAGTGCTGCAAGTATTGATTTAGGATTTACAAATAAATTTAAGTGAGTAGGTGAATTTGCAAATACAGAATCTGTGAATAATGCAATTGACTGTACTACTAATATATATTGATGAAACAGAAGAGTTTTGCTTATTTGAAAATAGAGATTAGGATGACCTTGTTCACAGCACAGTTCTGACTTTGGAGTCCATTCTTTAATTTGTGCAAAACTTCTTTCTGGCAAAGGGTCACCTCACCTTCACTTTCTTGGAACCCTTCATATAAGTAATTGCCACTTGCTAGAAGTTGTCTGATTGTTGCGGTTGGGGTGGTGCATTTTTCTCAAAGGAACAAAAGTGGTTTGCTGTGATGAGATGCAAAGCCTGGGAGAGCATTTAAACTCTGTCACCAGCCAGGAGAAGTCTCCCACTGCCACCTCCCGATGTTTATTATGGCCTCAGCAAAATTAACATTGACTCATGTTAGGCATCTCTGTCCATATGAAGAGGATTTTACATGACTGTCTCTCTTTTTTTAAATTTTTATTATTTTATTTTTATTTATTTATTTTTGGCTGCACTGGGTCTTTGTTGCTGTGCATGGGCTTTTCTCTAGTTGCCGCGAGTGGGGGCTACTCTTCGCTGTGGAGCGCGGGCTCTAGGCGTGTGGGCTTCAGTGGCTGTGGCACAAGGGCTCAGTAGTTGTGGCTCGCGGGCTCTGGAGCACAGGCTCAATAGTTGTGGCACGTGGGCTTAGTTGCTCTGTGGCATGTAGGATCTTCCTGGACCAGGGCTCGAAACCGTGTCCCCTGCATTGGCAGGCAGATTCTTAATCACTGCACCACCAGGGAAGTCCTTACATGACTGTCTTATAAAGCTATTCTTTTGAGCTAAATCTTGGCCTCTCTGGGTCATATCTTCATTTACATTTCATACTGTAAGCAACTGCTTAGAAATTTGTTTTTGCTGTTTTCTTATTGATCCCCATCTTGGTGCAAAGAATGGATGCAGAACTCTATGCTAAAACTATGCTACTCTTTCACACAAGCCAAAGACACAGACATGCATTTGAGAAGCCAGGAAAGGGGATAAATTAAGAATTCAGAGTATAAAGAAAAGAGAAGCATGGCAAAATTTCAGATAATGGGAGTGATAAGAGAAGGGTCTGGAACTTCTTACTATGTCTTACAAGGAGTAAGTGTGGAGTCGGTTCCACAGCAGGATTGGAATCTCTGTTATTTATTATTATGATCCTAACAAAATTGGGTAATGGTGCTGAGAACTGTTCCCTCTTCTGTGAAGTAAAGAGCATGATACCAACCTTCAGAAGTGTCTGTGAGGATTAAATGAGGTCATGAATGTAAAGTGCTGAACTCAAAGTCCAGCAGAAAACACTATGAAAATAGAAGGTGGTAATTGTTGCTTTTGTTACAGTTTTCTAGCTTCCTAACTAACCATCTGCTCTGACCTCTGGGTAATGCATATTCATGGTGTCATAGAAGACTGGAGTTGAAAAACCTTTCTAGGTCAACCACCTCATTGTGTAGAGGAGAAAATCGGCTGAGTACGATTCAACCAGTAGAGCATCACATAGCTAGTTGGGACAGAATCAAAAGGAGAACCCAGCTCTCTGGAGCTCAGTTCACAACTATGCAGTCAAGTCCTGCGTGCCCAGATCTCCCTTCTAGAACTTCTTTCCACAACTGTCAACTGTCTACCACACCCACCTTTCTCACCCCAATAGCCCAGAAACCATTGCTCTGTGGGTTACTATCTTCTTTGGCAGAAAGTCTCAGTGCTTGCTGTGCATTAGCCAAGTAGAGTATTTTAGAGCAGGAACTATTGAGCAGGATTTCTTCATTTTTTTTTTACCACAAATATAAATAGTTATCAAGGAATAACATTCACTGCATATCAGTGTAAGACGGAGCAAAAAGGATCATAGAAGCTACAGAGGAATGCTCTTTTTAAAAAGGATCAAGTATTTCTGCAGATCTACGCAGTAATTTGCAAGATGCTCTCTCGGAAAAGTCCACAGGGAAACGCTGCTGGATGTATAACCCCCAAAGCTTATAACTGATCATGCAATGATGGGACAAGAGAACTGTGCTGGACAAACTGTATGGGGCTGGTTAATTTCCACCAAGCCTGTCTTACCGAGTGGTGGCTCAAAGTGGGCTGTTCCAGGAGCCAGCAACCTTTCCATTGGTGTGGGGTGGGAGGTGAGACAGGGCAGTCCAGGGGAAGCCCTTGCAGGAACTGGCTGGCACCATGAAATGATGGGGATTTTGTGGCATTCAAGAGGGAAGTTGTATGCAGCAGGACAGCAGCATTAGCAAGACAAGGCATGATGTATGCATGAGTTTAAAGGTGAAGCTGCGGTCAGAGTGTGGAGTGTGTGGTCAAACGAGAGAGGGGTCTACTACTGTTGAGTTCAGCTAAGGGAGCTGGTGCCCCAAATAGCTACAGAAGCACCAAGCTGGAGTCAGCATCAGAGCACAGGCTGGGCCCACCTCTGCTCAGCTGAGTTGCGCTACCCAAGCAGGTAGCAAGATTTAGAAGTGGTGAGGCAGGCCTGGTGAGAATTGGTGGATCCTCACCTATTTCATCACCTAAGAGATAAATCTTTGCTACAAATTGCTGAGATTTATCCTTGAGCCAATAATAACATTCCTTAGTGGGTAGGGAAGGTCTGTGGGGCAGATCCTCCTATTTTTCCATGGCTGTGTCCCACTCAGTCTTATTCCTCACTCATTTTTGTTCCCATTCTACTCATATCCAATTGAACTGATGAGCCACAAAAGCTGATATAAGATGTAACTTCATCAGAATATCTTCCTTGCAAAAGATCTGGAACTGTATTTAATCTGCCAAGGTAATAGGTTTAAGTGAAACACAGCTGACATATCCGGTCCACAAAGCTATTATATTTGCATTTTATATTGAACATGCCTGTAATATTCTCTTTGGTAGATGGAATTGACATTTCCATATGATGGTAAATGCTACATGGTGAATAGCTTTCATCAGGGTTCTGCTTCAGCAATTCCATCATTCTATAGGCATAGAAAAAGATCACAATGGATACACAGAAGCATCTAACACAATGTGCTTTACGGGTACAGTCTGTTCAGTGGTTTAATCTGGATTTATGCAACATCTCACTCATCCAGAATCCAACTGTTAGCAACTACCTTACTTATCTGGAAGTAGTTAAAAAGAAAAGCCCTCTAGGAGCCAGAAAAGTTGCCGCTGAAGTGGCATGCACGGAAGCGCAGGATGTTAGAGTCCCTTAAGCACTTAGTCTCAGCTGGATGTGAAGCCCCCTCCCTTCAAGTACCAGGTTTGAATGCTACGCTCATGGCCAGGAGCTCTTAGAAGTAACTGCACCATGCAAGGCTGCCCTCCCTTGAAAGAAAGGGTGATGAGGAAGGGTATGGGCTCTTAGATCTTTTTCTGTGTGGGTCACTCATGAAGGCTACCTTGGATGTGTTGGTCCCTGTGGGGAATGGGAAGTGGTACCATTGGTCCAATAAAAGTTGGTGCTTCTGGATCTGCAATACTTCTTGGTTTCTGGGAACTCCCCATTATTAAGTTGCCTCTTCTTTAGAGGGTACATGAGAATATCTGAACTGATAAGTGAAGGACCCCAAAGAATACCGGGAAACATTGTCTGTCCATGAACAGAGCTTACAATTTTTTTTTTTTTTTTTTTTTTTTTTTTTGCGGCACGCGGGCCTCTCACTGTTGTGGCCTCTCTCGTTGTGGAGCACAGGCTCCAGACGCGCAGGCTCAGCGGCCATGGCTCACGGGCCCAGCCGCTCCGTGGCACGTGGGATCTTCCCGGACCGGGGCATGAACCCGTGTCCCCTGCATCGGCAGGCGGACTCTCAACCACTGCGCCACCAGGGAAGCCCTAGAGCTCTACAATTTAAGAGCAGTATCCCACAGGGATTCCCACACTTCTGGGATGGAGAGCTGTGGAAAGCTGTGCTGGGAATATTTTTGAGTGGTAGATGAAGGAATCTTCTAGAAAAGTATTCATCCCAAGGAGAGGGTCAGGCACATAAAGTTTGACTCAAGAATGACACGGTCATCAAAGGGGTGGGTAGATGACCCTATGATCTGGGACATGGGATACCTCCAACTGTGAAGATGAGCCTTCTCTCCTCCTTCTTGCAGGCCAAAGCCCGGGACACAGGGCTAAGTCCTGGTGACAAGTGAAAGGTTCAAGAATGACTTTCACACGACGCCTTTTTGAGTGATGGGACACGGTAGCTAGGAGCATTTGGGATCAAGGTGATTAAGTGTGGAATAAAAGTGAAGGAAAGGGATTCTCCGTTGGCAGTGTGGTTGTTTCCAGGTGATGGCAATGGCAAAGGGTAGAAATGGGAAGGTAGACCTGGGAAATTTCAACCTGAAGTAGGTCCGAGGGCTCATGGTCTTATCAGCTCCAGTTTCAGGAGGTTCCCCTAGTGACTGGCACAGTGATGTGGGACATCGCCAGCTTGGGCAGCAGGGAGAAACTGGCAGACAGCAATGCCACCAGCTTTGGGAATGACAGGAAATAGTACTTTTGCAGGGACAGCAGCCATGTGCCCTCATGGCAGCCTGGACAGTGGCAGGACGAGGCACACCCATAAGGTGACATACGTGGCAGAGGACTCAGAGACCAGTGGAGGCTCAGAGGACTTATGTGAGCACATGTGGCATCCCCCTCCCTGGTTACTTCCCACCTGGGGGAAATTGTGAGTGAGTATGGAGGTCCTACAATTGCAGGTAGAGGTCAAAGCCACCCACATCAACATGACCCTTGGTCCACACTGGTGTGACCTGGAGTAACTGGTTAGCTCAGGGATCTATCCCTGGAAACCTTGGGAAGAAAGGATGGGTGTCAGGAGCACGACACCGTGGGTAGTCAAACGCTACTTGCGTGGACATGATAACCGATATAGAAGCTTCTGTCTCCACTTCCCCCAGAGCCAACAGCACTTGCCGCTTTGTTCCCTAATTGTTGATTTACTCATCTGTCTCCTGCGAGCTGTAAGCTCCTTGAGGGAAGGGAGTATATTTAATTCACCTTTAGATTCCTATTCTCAGCACTGTGTCAGGTAAGCAGCACGCACTTCACCAATGTTTGTTGGATGAATAGATAAATATGTGAATAGATCAAGAGATGTCACAAATGAAATGACCGTCTGAGATGAGGTTATGTCAATAAGCAAGGATGTGTTCAAGGCCATTGCAGAGAAAGAGGTGGAAGACCCCATTCAGAACTCTCCCGGGGCAGAGGCAAGTTCGGGGGAATAGGTACAGTCCAAAGCTGGCCCCTACATGGGCTCTTTCAGAACCTTCTGGATTACACCCTCCTGATTGTAGCCTTTAGTGATGATCTCAGTGTTCTAAAACAGGTCCCCAGAGCTCTGCAATGAGCAGGCAGGTGGTAGTCTCATACCCCAACTACTCTGAGGTCTTGAAAATTGAAAAAGTGAAAGGGTAAGAAGAGCAAGGTCCTGCAAGGTGAGAACTTAGGACAGATGAACTTGTCCTGCTTCTTTAGATCCGTGGACTTCAAGAGGGTTGGATCCTTGGGGTTGGAACATGATTGGAGATACTTCAGGCAGCTGAAGGCTGGCAGACACTGTGACTGTGGCACGGGGGTCACTTTCCTGTCTCCTCCAAGAGTATAGTGAGAAGGCCCACGTCCCTGTGAGCAGTCCTATGCTTCCCAGCCAAGGTTCTTGGTGATGGTCCTGGTAAGCAGGGCACCTTGGCCAGGGGGCCTTCCCAGGCTGACAGGTTGTCATTTGTCTCTTGATTCCAAGCCCCAGAGTTGTGACATTCAAAGAGAGAGCTGGTCCACAGTGGTCCATGGAGTGCTCAGAAGTAAAGCGCCCTGAATATGAGGCCCTGCTGGCAGCATCCAGTCCTCATTGGGGCCTGGCTCCCTCCTCGTGGCCAGGGTCTTGGAGGAAAGGGCATGGCCAGTGGTGGGCTCCTAAGTCAGAGGTGAATCTGTGTTCCCTAGCAGCATCTCCCCATCGAGGTTGGAGCTGTGAGCACAGGGCCGAGGACAAGAAGTCTGGAGGTAAATGCCTTGGGAATAGAGTCAGGGATGACTGGGTCCATATGGAACCAGCTGGGCCATTGCCACCCACTGAGCCCTGAGGTACATGGGGGTGGGCAGTGAGCAAGCTTTAGGAAGCAGCTTGATTACGACTTTTATGGAAGGGGGGGTGGTCTTTCCCATCTGAGCAGATCTCTTAATTAATCCACACTTACTGTTTTTTTAAAAAAATATTTTATTGAAGTATAGTTGATTTACAATGTTGTACTAATTATACATACTGTTAATACTACCTTATTTATGTAAGAGAGTGAGGGCAAGACCAAGTGAGCAAGAAAGACAGAGACAGAGAGACAGAGACAGAGAGAATGAATGAGCACGTGGGCCATAACAACATCTTTCCTTTTAAATGCTTGTATTTAAAGCAACTCTATATATTATTCAGGCATGACATCCTTAAAATAAACAACAATTTGAGGTAAACTTTCCCTCTCTAGCAACTAACTTCAGTTCCTAGATAATTAATTTTTACACAAACTAGTAATTCTAAAATGGCTCCTTTGTTCTTGACTGGTTGAGAAACTGAGTGTTATAAATGTTTTCAAGATACAATATTTAGCGTTTTCAGAGTGGAAGATATATCCCTTTATGCTAAATTGATGTACATGCATATTTGTTTCAAGTATTCTAGGCACAAACTGTGTGCGTGTGCGTGTTATGTGTGTATATTTAATATACGTGTGTGTATGTGTGTTTTTGTGTGTGTGCGTACTATGTATATAATGTGTACATTTGTATGCGTGGAGTGTGTGTGTGTGTTTTTCATGGGTTGAGGGAGGCTATAATATGTATCATTATTCTGTGCTGAGCATGCACTAGAATGAAGTATCAGCTTTTCTAGAAAAAGATGTTGCATTCCATCCTTATGTTGAAATGATGTTTTTTTTTTAAATTGAAAAAACACGTTTCTATTCCAAAAGACTGAGTAGGATGATACTTTAAAAATAATCCAGCCATTTAAATTTAAGACCCTGAAAAAAGTTGCATCCGTGGTCCAAATCTATTCTCTGGCCCAGAGCCCAAAGCATTTTCATTAGGTTGAGAGTTGCATACAATTTCATTCACTTTAAGCTTTTGCTGCTCAGAATTCTGTTCTTCAGAGACAAGCTAACAAGTGTCGATGGCCATGTTGGCCTCAATAATAGGTCTCCTTTCTTTGAATGATCTATTTCAGTTGCATTATTACTGTTTAAAGATGGCCTTGTGCTTACAGACACATTTTCAGTGAACGTATGAAGAATGCTGATATTTCTTCTATGTGGTTTTGCCTCTACAGTCAGTAGCTTGTTTGGAGAAAAAGTCCTTAACTTATTTCTTTCAAGCCATTTGCAAAAGAGAGGCTACCTAAAGAATTCTCTTCTGTACCTGCTCCTCCTATTACTAAAGAAGATATTCAACGATACTAAGCTTTCCTTATGTTTTAAAAATTAATGAAAAAATTTTTGTGGCCTTTTCAATTAATAGTCCTGACATATTGGTAAGAAAAAGACAGACAGATAATCCACAGAAAAATGGGCAAAAGACTTGAAAAGGCACTTCACAAAAAAAGAAAGTGAAATGACCAATCAATGTTCAATTCACTGGAATTAAGGTAATGCAAATCAAAACCACAAGGAGAGAAAAGGTCCATAGCCACCAACTTCGCAAAAATTGAAGTCTGATAATAATAAGTGTTAGCGTGGGTGTAATAGAACCATGGAACACATACACTTCTGGTAGGAATGTCAGACACTACCTTGGAAAATGGTTTTGCATTAATTAGTAAAGCTGAAAAGATGCACATCCCTTGATCCAGCAAAATCCCTTTCCATAACTTAAAGTAGTGGTTCTCAAAGTGTTGTCCCAGCCCTGGCTGGCAGTATCAGCATCACTTGGGAACCTGTTAGAAGTGTAAACTCTCAGATCCCACTCCACTTCCACTGAATCAGACACTCTGAGGGTGAGGCCCTGCCACCTGTGAACTCTCCGGGTGGTGGTGATGAGCTCTCAAGTACAAGAAGCACCACCTGAGAGAAATTCGTGATCATGTCTACAGGACACATAGAATGTTCAGAGCAGCAACCATGTAACCATCAACAAGGCTACTTTGCATTCTGTTTGGACAGTGAAATATTACAATGTAATGAAAATAAAATGAAGCCAGATGAAAATGAAAAACCACAAAACAAACAAACTAAAACACCCTGAAGAAAAGCAAAGAAACGATTGCCGTAAAATCCAGGAAAATGTCTACCTCTATTGGAGACGGAGGTTATGATCAAGAAGGAATTCACAGTGGGGACTGGGGTTTCTGAGGGGTGGGCAATATTCCATGTTTTGAACTGGGAGGTAATTTACATACTTGTTTGCTTTACGATTATACTTTAAACTGTATATATGTACTCTTCCAAATACATATTACATTTTACAACAAAAACAAATTATTGTGTCTACCAAAGTTTTTCATTGTTGCTATATCAAATCAAGTTTAATCAAATTATAGCCTGCCCAGCTTCATAACTCTGCTTTATTCTTCTTCCCACTATAGGAAGTTGTCTGACTTCAGACTATACTACAAAGCTACAGTAATCAAGACAATATGGTACTGGCACAAAAACAGAAACATAGATCAATGGAACAAGACAGAAAGCCCAGAGGTAAACCCATGCACCTATGGTCAACTAATCTATGACAAAGGAGGCAAGGATATACAATGGAGAAAAGACAGTCTCTTCAATAAGTGATGCTGGGAAAACTGGACAGCTACATGTAAAAGAATGAAATTAGAACACTCCCTAACACCATACACAAAAATAAACTCAGAATGGATTAGAGACCTAAATGTAAGACTGGATACTATAAAACTCTTAGAGGAAAACATAGGAAGAACACACTTTGACATACATCACAGCAAGATCTTTTTTGATCCACCTCCTAGAGTAATGGAAATAAAAACAAAACTAAACAAATGGAACCTAATGAAACTTCAAAGCTTTTGCACCTCAAAGGAAACCATAAACAAGACAAAAAGACAACCCTCAGAATGGGAGAAATTATTTGCAAATGAACCAACGGACAAAGGATTAATCTCCCAAATATATAAACAGCTCATGCAGCTCAATATTAAAAAAAAACCAAACAACCTAATCCAAAAATGGGCAGAAGACCTAAATAAACGTTTCTCCAAAGAAGACATACAGATGGCCAAGAAGCACATGGAAAGCTGCTCAACATCACTAATTATTAGAGAAATGCAAATCAAAACTACGATGAGGTATCACCTCACACCAGTTAGAATGGACATCATCAGAAAATCTACAAACAACAAATGCTGGAGAGGGTGTGGAGAAAAGGGAATCCTCTTGCACTGTTGGTGGGAATGTCAATTGATACAGCCACTATGGAGAACAGTATGGAGGTTCCTGAAAAAACTAAAAATAGAATTACCATATGATCCAGCAATCTCACTACTGGGCAATATACTCAGAGAAAACCATAATTCAAAAAGACACATACACTCCAATGTTCATCGCAGCACTATTTACAATAGCCAGGTCATGGAAGCAACCGAAATGCCCATCGACAGACGAATGGATAAAGATGTGGTACATATATACAATGGAATATTACTCAGCCATAAAAAGGAACGATATTGGATCATTTGTTGAGGCGTGGATGGATCTAGAGACTGTCATACAGAGTGAAGTAAGTCAGAAACAGAAAAAACAATATCGTATATTAATGCATATATGTGGAACCTAGAAAAATGGTACAGATGAACTGGTTTGCAGGGCAGAAATAGAGACACAGATGAGAACAAACGTATGGACACCAAGCGGGGAAAGTGGCGGGGGTGGTGGTGGTGGTGTGATGAATTGGGCGATTGGGATTGGCATATATACACTGATGTGTATAAAATTGATGACTAATAAGAATCTGCTGTATAAAAAAAAATAAAATTCAAAAATAAAAGAAAAAAAAAGAAGCTGTCTGTTCTATCACTACTTTTGCTCTTATTCTTTTTTTTTTGTTTTTTCCTGTCTTCCAACTGGGGAAAGACAACTAGGAACAGACTCTAAGATGATCATTTACATCAGCCAGAGTCACTGACCCTTCCTCTCCCTAAATATGTGGAAGAGTTCAAAAGCAACCAGGAAGTTGTACCAGTTCTCAGTGAGTGAGCTTGATGCCACCACATGACCCAAGGATCTGCTGTCACTTGCGAGAGACTTTGTTGTTTATTTGCACTCCTCTTTGGTGATTGTTGCTAGACTGAATTAATGCAAGGTTAGGTGGGAAAAAAAGAACACATTGGTTCTTTTATGCATCATAATGCTAATATAGGAGCTAGTTGGCTCATTCTTCAGTGTTTAAAGCAGAAGATACTTTTCAAACAATTTTGAAGCTAATTTTTTCTTTTAACTAAGATAGATGTCCTTTGTCCACAAGTCTGTGATGACTGCATTAATGTTCATTTACTCTTTCGTGTATGATATCATTCTTTCATTAGTAGTAATAAAGACTTCAGTACTAATGCATAAAAAATAGCTACTTATCATAGTATTATGTGCCAAGCATGGTGTTTATAAACAGTAGGTACTTAATGAACACCAAGCTGACATAAGCATCTCTGGCATATGGAAATACATTTCTCAGATAAAAATAGTATTATAAATGTTAGCTGTCTAGCTTTTTTGGTGTGTGTATTGATTACTTTTTTATTATGTAAAATATATATAACATAAAATTTGCCATTTTAATCATTTTAAGTGTATAATTCAGTGGCATTAATTACATTCACAATGTTATGCAACCACCTACCTCAACAGTTTTAACCCTCATTTTAATGTCTTTGTTTTTTAGAATCAACTTCTATATTTCACACTGCTTTTTTAAAACTTCCTCTAAGATAGCCCTCTTTTCTTCCTACAGTTGGTCTTTTGCCATCTTTGCCAGGTCCTTGGTCTCATCTACAATCTGAGACATGTGTGTTACCTCACGTGTGATGAACCAGAGATTTTCTGTGTCAGCAGGACTTTCCTTCCTTCTTCAGTTCAACTTCCAGCTCTCTAGCTGGGGAAGCTGCTATGTTAAACTACAGACAGATAAAACTCAAAAAAAAAAAAAAAGTTCATTCTTACTAGGGAAAATGTAGGCTCTTGATTTCAGGATCCTTTGGGACCCATCATGGGTTATCTAAAGTACCAAAAATTATTAGCCTGATGTCTTAGTGGAAGTACTCAGGATATTAATTCACCAGTTGTGTATAATTCCCAAGTTAGTCTCTTGTGCCAAACAGTGAATAATTAAGCTGTAGATAACGTCATGCTGCAAGTGTGATAAAACAATAACGATGATGAAAATAACAACAGCTAACGCTGAGCACTGCTAGGTGACAAGTGTGGCTCTAAACCTCTTCTGTGCATTACCTCATTTAGTCACCATAATAATCCTACGGCATACATAGAATTATTAGCCTATTTTATAGGTGAGGAAACCAAGCCTCAGGGAGATAAATTACATGTTCAAGATGACAGGATCTGAACCCAGGCAGAATGACCCCCAGAGTCTCACTCTTAGTCACACACCATGAGCCCTATTTAAGTGTAGAACCCAACAGAATGTTCTACTTTACGTCCTTTCTGGGAGACTAGCTACTCCAGGTGAAAACACACAGGAATAAGTTAGAAACAAGAGTAAAACACACACACATCTTTATTTCTTTGGAGGTCAGTGAGGGGTAGGGAAATGAGCTTACAGAACTAGTTGGTTAGTAATCAGTTAGTAATAAGTACTAAAAAAAAAAGATATGTAGAGAAAAAAACAAACAAAACAAGGCAGTTTAGTTGGGAGGAGATTACTTTTAGCTCCTGGGCAGGAAGGAGTCCAATACTCAATGTAGAGCCATCAAAGGTTTTTCAGCACGAACGGGACATAATGAGAGCTACGCTTTTAGGAAAATAAAATTGCCATTGTGACTATTACGGCCTGGAAGGAGAAAAGACTCAAGGTGGAAAGGCTGATTTAGAGGTGTCGATAGGACCACATGGACAGGCAGCGAGGGCTGGAGCTGAGCAGGGACTGTGGGCACAGAGAGGCTGGGAGAGACTCTGTGGAGGAAGGACAGACAGAGTAATGGATGTGAAGGGCCAAGTTGATGCAAGATTCCAACCCGAATGACAGACAGAATGGAGTCTCATTAAGAGAAAGAGCAAAGCCCAGAGGAGAAGAGAATACAGGGGGGAAGTGCAGGCACAGAATTTGAAGCTCTGGCAAGATGTACAGGGACCGTGTCTGGGAATTTAAGCTTGAGAGGGAATTAGAGCTGGCGATGGAGAGACTCTGCAGAGCATGGAGTGCTAATCATGAAAATGGCAAAGAATGTGAAAGGAGAGAAGGTGGAGTCACAGCAAGAGTGATGAAGAGAGAATCTGGGGCAACATTAAGAGATAATAAGAAGAGAAGTCAGAAATGATGAGGTCAGAAAGACAGGAGGAGGCATGAGGGCAGCATGGCCTAGAAGCCAAGGGAAGAGAAAAAGTGGAGAATGAGGGGTGACAGACAAGGTGGAAGGGGAGACCCAAGGCAAGGCATTGGGTTCAACAATACAGACCTGTGAGGAAGCAGCTTCAACTGACTGGTGGGGAAGGAGAGGGGTCAGAGGATGTGTGTCTGGTCAGAAAGGGGAGGAAGCAGCAGGTACAGAAACATCTCTCAAGAGGTTTGATAATGAGGAAAGGAGAGCTGTACGAGGACAGCTCAAAGGGATAGAAGGATCAGGGGAAAGTTGAGTTTAGAACAAAGGAGCCAATGTTCATAGACCCAGGGGAAAAAGCCAGTGGAGTAATCAGTTTCTCATTATGTTTCTCTTCACCTCACAGATACATTGATCTCATCTTCATTGCCAAAAGCCACTTAAGAAGAAACAGTTCCCTTTCTTCCAGGTCAGCCAGTTCTATAACCACAACGTTTGTGAAATGCATAAATAAAGCCGTGGGTGGAGGGACAAACAGAAAATTACAGATGTTCACTGACGAGAAAGCCCTCCATCCATCCATCCATCCACCCATCCATCAACCCCTCCATCTATCCATCCATGGATGTTTGCTAAGCGTTTGCTAAGCGTCAGGAGCTGGACACCGAGTTATGAGGACACTGACATCAACACAGCAGCAGCAGCTACCACTCCTCTGCCTGGGCTCAGGTGCAATGAGGAACCAGAATATATAGTTGTGGGGACTTCCCTGGCGGCGCAGTGGTTAAGAATCCGCCTGCCAATGCAGGGGACACGGGTTCGAGCCCTGGTCCAGGAAGATCCCACATGCCGCGGAGCAACTAAGCCTGTGTGCCACAACTGCTGAGCCTGTGCTCTAGAGCCTGCAAGCCACAACTACTGAGCCTGAATGTCACGACTACTGAGCCCGCATGCCTAGAGCCGGTGCTCTGCAACAAGAGAAGCCACCACAATGAGAAGCCCGCACACCGCAATGAAGAGTAGCCCCTGCTCGCCGCAACTAGAGAAAGTCCGCACACAGCAACGAAGACCCAACGCAGCCATAAATAAATAATTTTTTAACAAAAGGAAAAGAATATCTAGTTGTTTAGGGGACAAAAGGATATCCAGATTTGTCCTGTGATCATTTCCACACAGGCAGTAATTCAAACGGTAGCAACCTTATGCTCAATGGCCAGGATCATGCCTTTTTACGAGTCATTGTAAAGCAGCAAGTGCATTGACATATACTTCATAAACGCTAAATAATAACAAGTCAGTGAGCCTAGAAGTATTGGATTCAGTATTCGAGACATTAAACCCAAGTTATCCTGTTCTAGAAGCAAGGCAAACAAATAAATCAAACCCAAATCAAATAAAGCCCACCTCCATCCGCAGCCAGCAGTGGTGTTGTCTGGAACACTCTTTATGGGCCAGTGGTTCTCTCAGGAAGGGGTGCTTGTTAGTACTTTCCCTAACACATCACACACGATGTCTTGCCTGTGATTTGGGAGGAGAGTTTTACGTCTGACTCACAGCAGACAGCAGCGACACTGCGTTCTTAAACTCCAATTCCCTTTATTTGATGCCAGAAAATAGCATCTGCTGAAGCTCTAGAGAAGAGCAATGGTCACCCCACTGAGAAATTAGTCTGATCCTGGTGGGGAGTCTCTGTAGGCAGTATTGGGAGACCCTGTTTGTATGTCAAAGCCAGGATTTTGTTTTCCTTTAAGACATAAGTCTCTTTAGGGGTGCCTGTGATTCCTTGAGGATTTAGGCACACAACACAGAAAGCCTGAAATGGCACATACCCTGTATCGGCAACAGAAGCAAACTATAGCACAGTCTGAATGCTTTTCTGATTCATGGTCCAGATCTCTGAGCACAGTCTGGTACTATCTCATGTGGGATCTCTGGACCGGTGCCTTCTCTCTAGGAGTCTGCCACCTTGGTTCCACATACAAACATGGCTCAACCCACATCCACTCAGTCATTTTACAGTGATGACACCCTTGGGAACAAGATGAACGGCGAAGCCTATCGCAAATGAGGAAGTGATGACCATGAAATCTCTGGGAGCGAGCAGACTGACAAGATCTTGTTTTAATAGAGTCTAGGAGCACATTCTATCCTTTTACCATCATTTCCTAAAGGATTTTACTCTCATTCAGTTGCAGCCAAGGTGAGGAGAGCCAAGAAGCCTACACAAGACACCTGGATCTGGCCAATGAACCACTGAGTGGAGGACTGTGCCAGAGGGAAGGTACAGAGTCAAGAAACAAAGGGTGAAACAGCCATCAGATGCTGCCCTTGTTAATGCTACTGCAAATACAAGACGATTCCAGCCAGTTTCTGCCTGGCTCAGAACTAGCTCATCACGTCTCCCAGAACTGAATGTACATGTGACCAGAATGATGCTTTCAATAGTTAGGGCAATGACTGTCGAACATTACTGTGCATCCTCCAATACACCTCAAGAGTTTGTTAAAAAGACAGATTTCTCCTCTTCAGCCTCAAGATTCTCACTTGGTAGATCTGGAAGGGGCTTGGGAAGGTACATTTTTAGTAAACACTCCAGTGATAGAAGCAGAAGGATTGCCCGTCATATTTTGGAAGTAACTGCTTTAAATCAGTGCTTTTCAATCTCTACATGAGTACAATATTAAAGGGAAACACCTTCAGAATAATCCAGCCCAAATTTCTCATTTTGAAGATGAAGAAATTGAGGGATTAAGTAACTTTCTCAAGGTCACACAGCCAGTTATAAGTGGAAAGTTAAGACTAGAAGCAAAGTCTAGTCTTAGTGCCTTTTGTATTCACTATACTGTGTGGTTTGGTCACTTTCTTCTCCTTCGAGTCCTGTTGGACACATATGCACATAAGGAGAAACTAGAACATGTCTGGATTATTTCAGAAATTTTTAAACCTTTTGAACCAATTGGTGGAGAGCTTCAGGGATGCCAAAGCAAACATTAGAAAAAATGAGTTCAGAAAGAAGCGGTACTTACCCTCTCTAAAACTGACTCGATGAAGAAGATGACAGCAGGGATTCAAAGTCGTCCTCTGAGCAACCACAGTGTCTGGGTTCCCAAATCGGTGCCTAGGATAAAACGAAAGGAAAGAGTTGCGAGAAATTGTATGTAGTCCTGATGCTTCATCAGAAGAATAATAAGTGCTTTCCACAAGCTGTGCTAGAATCAAGTCAAATTTAAGTGTCATAATTACTCTCATCATCTTTCGGTCAATTCCTCACTTTACTTTGTGTGGCCATGATCAGTTGAAGCTGAAAAGTTGTGTATCTTAGCAAATTCCAGAGGTGTCCTGACAAGGACCATTGGAAGAATAGCCCAGAGTTGTTAGAGGACCCCTCTGAGATGGGCTACAAGGCTCTGAGCACTTCTGACTCATTTGTTTTTTGGTTCTTCTCTTTATATAAGAAAATAATAACTGAGCAGGTCCTCATTTCAAATGAATGGGAAATAGAGAAATCATGTCAAGAATAGCGACTAGATCGTCACGATTTAAGAGGTTGCGCTCATTCATTAAAGGACTGATTGACTCATTCATTCAAAACATATTTATGAAGACCTTCTATATGCCCAGCCTTTGTTCTACTCAGTGACATAGGAAGTTTTACCCAATGTGAAGCTGATTGGCTAGAAGGAGAGTAAATATCCATCACCAGTTACTCTAATAACTTAATAGAAAGATCACGGTCTAATAACTGTATATGTTTTAGAGGCAAAAACATTCAACTCCACTTGAGGCCTGGTTCAAGTTCTGGATGACCCTGGGCTAGAGCAGGGTTTCTCAGCCTCAACACTATTGAGATTTGGAGCTGAATAATTCTTTGTTGTGGAGTAGGGGGAACTATCCTGTGCATTGGAGGATGTTTAGCAGCAAACATGGCCTCTACCAACTAGATGGCATTAGCATCTCCCCAGCCCCGTATCTGTGGCAATGTCTCCAGACGTTGCCGAATGTCTCCCGGGGGCAGGGACTGTCCCCGGTTGAGAACCACACTGAATTACAGTAATAACTACTATTTTTGAGCACCTATTAGGGGCATTATGCTGGGGCTTTATATACATCATCACATTCAGTCTTGACACCAGCCTTTCAAAGCAAGCAATATCATTCCCATTTTACACATGGTGAAACTGAGGTCCAGAGATGTTAAGGAAACCACCTAATACTACACAACTGGTAAGTGTTGGAGGAGATTTGAACCCAGGATTATTTGACTTCAAGGCACATGTTTATTATTTCCTATTCTTTCTTTCTTATTGATATATTCTAACCAATCAGAAAAGTACACAGAATAATCTAATAAATACCTATGTACTATGCAACCCAATTTTACAATTTTTAATATTTTTTCATCTCTGCTTTATATTTATTTTTTGGCAATAAAATGTTACAAATACAGATGAATCTCCCTTTTGGACTTTTTTTTTTTTTTTTTTGTGGTACGCGGGCCTCTCACTGTTGTGGCCTCTCTCGTTGTGGAGCACAGGCTCCAGACGCGCAGGCTCAGCGGCCATGGCTCACGGGCCCAGCCGCTCCGCGGCATGTGGGATTTTCCTGGACCGGGGCACGAACCCGTGTCCCCTGCATCGGCAGGCGGACTCTCAACCACTGTGCCACCAGGGAAGCCCCTCCCTTTTGGACTTTTTAATTCCTGTTCCTCTCACTTTCTTCCCCCAAATAACCATTCTACTGAAGCCATATCCTCCCTCGGAAAGATTTTATACTTTCTTATATGTATGTGAGTATGTTCACCAACAATTACATAACACTCTAAAAAATACACAGAAAGGGTACACATTCTTCTGCAGTTTGCTTTCTTTAGTCAACATTTGTTTTTGAGCTTTTTCTATGTTGAAATTATAGGTCTAATTCTTTGTTTTTAATTATTGTATTGTAATAAACAGATGGTAATGGATCCAAGCATTCTTCTTTTGGTGGACATTTAGTTTGTCTCCCATTTTTCACTATCACAAGTCCCACTACTGGGAACACGGCTGTGTGTATGTGCGTGTCTGTGCACACACATGTGTGAGCCCTTCTCTAGGACATACAGCTGTAAGTGTAATCGCTGGCTTGAAGAATGTGCACGTCTTCAATTTTGTTAAATATTACCAAATTGTTGTACAAAATGACTGTAGTAAATTATACTCCCTCCAAGGGATTATGAGAGCTTTCATTTCTTTACATCTCTGCCAATGCTCAGTATTTTCAAACTTTATAATGTTTGCCAGTCTGACTGGGGTGAAATAAAATATAATTATTGTTTCAAAATCCTGTGTTCTTAACCACTAGTCTTACTGTCTACACTTCAGTTATGTAAACGGGAGAAAACACCTTTGCCTATTTCCTGGAGTGGTAATAAATTTTTCCGGTGCAATGTGTGAATGTATTTTGTAAATATCAAGTGCAACATTGCTAGTGGTAGGAGAGGATATTTATACAGTTTCTAGAGCAGGTAATTTGACAGAATCTATCAAAATTTCAAATCCACGTATATTTTCTTTTAACTTAAAAAATGATTTCAAAATTACAGAAAAGTTATGAAATTAGTAAAAAGAATTCCAGATTGTCAAAATGCTCCCACTTTATCACATTTGCATGACAATTCTCAGCCTCCCTCTTCCTCTCTGTCCCTCCTCTCTCTCTTTCCTCCTGTGTATATACATACTTGTATCTAGATCTATATGCGTCTATAGATATTTGTACCCACATACTGCCTTTCCAATGACTTCTGAAAATTTTCTAAAAACAAAGACACTTTGTTATTTAACCATAGAAAAGCTGTCAAAGTCAGGAAATTAACATTGACATAATATTATTATCTAATCTACATATCTTATTTAAATTTCATCCACTGTCCTATGAATGTCCTTCATAGTAAAAGAAAAAAAATTTTTTTCCTTTCTAGGCCCCAATTTAAAATTATTTGTTGCATTTAGTTGTCATATCTCTTTAGCCTCCTTTAACATGGAGAAATTCTTCAGTCTTTTTCATCTTTCAGGGTATTTTTGAGGAGTACTGGTCTGTTATTTTGTACAGTGCTCATTTTTGGTTCATCTGATATTTCCTCATGATTAGATACAAGGTATGCATTTTTGGCAAAATTCCCACAGAAGTGATATTGTGTCCTCAGTACATCATATAAGTATACACTTGATGTCAGTTTGCTCTGTTACTGGTGATGCTATTTTTATCACTTGGTTATGGGGTTATCTGCCAGGTTACTGTTATTTGCTTTGTAATTAATAAGTATCTTTTGAGGACATTATTTTGTGACTAGGGAAATTCCTATTTATATCAGAATGGACTCATGGATTTAATAGGCCATATTGGTTACTATTATTATTTATTTTGATGACCAAATAGTTTCAGATACCCTTTTAAGCTGACTTCTGGGTCCTTTTGACATGTCTCCATTATTCTTTGAGCACTTCCTTACTTTCTGGAATAATAAAATGTTTCAGGTTCATCTCTTGCTTTCCAAGCTCCTGTCCTGGAACTGACTGTTTTCCAAGGAGTCCTGCTTCCTTTAAGCGGGGAATGGTATTTAGAAACCAAGATCTGGTTGCTAGGTGTACTCTTTGTTACTGCTGTCCCTTAGTTACTGCTACAACCTAGTGATTTCTCTTTCAGAGATCCCTGCAACAGATATACCCATACATTTGTTAAAAGATTTATATATAAAGTTATTAATTGTAGCATTATACAGTTGAGAAAAAGATGAGACAAAACCTAAAGGTCCATCAGTAGGGGACCACTAAAATTATTTACATCCCATATACTGGGATGGCATGTACCCATAAAAGACTGAGGAATTATTTCCAAAATACATTGTTGAGTTAAAAAAATCAAAATATAAAACTGTGTGTCTGGTCAGCAAAGGAAACCATCAACAAAACAAAAAGACAACCTATGGAACGGGAGAAAGTATTTGCAAACGATGTGATCAATAAGGGGTTAATATCCAAAACATACAAACAGCTCATACAATTCAATATCATAAAAATAAACAACCCAATCAAAAAATTGGCAAATGCCTAAATAGACATTTCTCCAAAGAAGACATACAGATGGCCAACAGGAACATGAAAAGATATTCGACATTGCTAATTATTAGAGAAATGCAGATCAAAACCACACTGAGGTATCACTTCACACTGGTCAGAATGGCCATCATCAAAAAGCCTACAGATTATGTATGCTGGAGTGAGTGTGGAAGAAAGGGAACTCTCTTACACTGGTGGTGGGAATGTAAACTGGTGATTCCCTATGTAAAACAGTATGAAGGTTCCTTACAAAACTAAAAGTAGACCTACCATATGATCCAGAAATTTCACTCCTGGGCATATATCCAGAAAAGATGAAAACTCTAATTTGAAAACATACACGTACCCTACTGTTCATTTACCATAGCCAGGACACAGAAAGAACCCAAGTGCTCATCAACAGATGATTGGTTTAAGAAGTCATGGTATATATGTATGTATATGTGTGTGTGTGTGTGTGTGTGTATACATACACATACACACACAATGGAATATTAGCCATAAAAAAGAATGAAATTTGCCATTTGCAGCAACACAGATGGACCTAGAGAATATCATACTAAGTGAAGTGAGTCAGACAAAGACAAATATTATATATTTGTATATATATGTATATATATCTGTATATATATATGTGCTTGTTGATAAATGCATAAAACAGCTCTGAAAAACCATACAAGAAACAAAAACCATTTGATTGTTGATGGAGAGGGGAATTGGGCAACTTGGGGAAAAGGGCTTTTACCATAAACTTCCTTGTACCTTTTAAATTTGGGACTATATGAAGTATTAAAAAATAAAATACCATAAAAGATAAAATATAGTGTCATTTTACATAAAGTATTCATTAGTAGCTCAAATATTGGAGAAGAAAATCCATTTTCTGGAACAATAGGATAGTTAAAAGCATAACTGCAGTTTGATCACCAGCCCCTGGTATAAGTATGTATAAACAACCTTATGATCCTTTTAGACTTTAACTTCTCCATCCGTAATATGGGCATAATAATATATAGCCTATAAACCAGAGGAAATGAAATTGAAGCAGGAATAGAGAGTGAAACAGTCTGAAAACAAAAATTCCAGGCTACTGTGACTATTAATGATGACACCTTTTTACACTTATGTGAATTTAATAAATATTTGGGAAGAATGGATGGATGGATGGATGGATAAAATTATGAAAGAAGAAAGATGGGGGAAGAACTATGTTTAACCACTTTTAAAAGCACAGGAATACACTTAAGGAGCAGTCCTAATGTAGACAGATCATCTTTAATGCATTGTTGTCATTCAATACTTCGTGGAAGAACTGTGATACTCCAGGCAGGCAACAGAGGCTAGCAGATATGACCATGGGTTTTGGAGTCAGGGAACTCATGTTCATACTCTGGCTCTGCCTGTGATTTGGGGCAAGTTATTTAACTTCTTTCTGTCCCAGTTTCCTCTCCTGTAAAATGGGACTTCTAGGATCGTTGCAAGGTAATTCTATGTAAAACACTTAGAACCATGCTGACACAGGGTAATCACTCAATAAATATAAGCTATAATTTGTTTTTAGTTCATTTTCATTTATTTTATTATTAAATGGTAAGAACATTTGTGAGATGTACTCTCTTAACAGATTTTAAATGTACAATATTGTTAACTTACAGACACAATGTTGTCCAGCAGGTCTCTACAACTTACTTATCCTGTACAACTGAAACTTTATGCTCATTGATTTGTCCCTCTCACCAGCCCCTGACAACCACTGTTCTGCTCTCTGCCTCTATGAGTTTAACTATTTCAGATACCTCAGATGAGTGGCATCAGCCAGTATTGTCCTTCTGTGACTGGCTTAGTTCACTTACGTGTCCTCCAGCTTCACCCACATTGTCACATATTGCAGGATTTCCTTATTTTTTACAGCTGAATAAGAATTCCATTGGATGTACATACCACTTCATCCATTCACCCAACAATAGACATATGAGTTATTTTTTCATTTCTTGACTATTGGTGAATAGTGCTGCAAACAAGATGGGAATGCTAACAACTTTTTGAGATCCTGATTTCAATTCCTTTGGATAAATACCCAGAAGTGGGATTGCTGGATCATATGGTAAGTACTATTTTTAATTTTTTAAGAAGCTCTACACGGTTTTCCAAACGGGTCGCACCACTTTGCATTCCCACCAACAGTGAACGAGGTCCAATTTATCTACATCCTTGCCAACACTTGTTATCAAACTATAATTCTTACTATCATCAAATTGTAGACCTTGAAGGGTGCTCAGAGATAATCTAATCCCTGTCTCTTATTTTCCAGGTGATGAAACAGATAAAAGTAGGGCTTGAGGAGATAAAGTGGCTACCCAAGCGGGCACAGTCAACCAGAGCAGATTCAAACCTAGAACACTGGTGGTGGGATTGCTAGCTGTGGTATATTGTTAGTGGCCACAGATTCCTTGTAGCTCCTCCCATCAAGAGGACAAGTTGATTTCCGCACTCCTTGAATGTAGCGGAAAGGAGGCTGCGTGAGATATGAGTCTTGGCCTCAAGGAATCCCGCAGCTTCTGCTCTCACTCTTTTGGATGCTGCTGCCATGGGAAAAGGCTTGAGCTAATCTGTGGGAGGATGAGAGACCGCGTGGAGTGGAGGCGAGAAGTCCCAGTAAAGGTCCTTCTCGACCAACAAACTGGCCAACTGCTAGACACATGAGTGAGACCTCCTTTCCCCCATCCTCCCTACCCCCAGATCACAGAGCTCCAACACAAGCTCCAGTCAAGCCACCAGCAGACCACAGGAGTCAACAGACTTGGTCCAGACCAGAAGAGCTGCCCTAGCTGTCTGGCCATCCCAGTCATCCCATGGAGCCATGAGCTAACTAATAAATGCTTGATGTGTTAAGCCACTAGGTAGAGGAGTGGCTTATTATACAGCAAAAAATAACTGATAACGAACCCAGCAACAGCCTCTCTTCAATGAGACCACATTTGGAATTCATTTCTAGGATGTCTGGGGTGACAACTCTTCACCTAGACTGACTCTCTCCCCCTGCCTATTTGTTGCCTGGTCCATGTCCCTCTGCTCCCAGGGACACCCCCTGACTCTGCCTGCAACCCTAGCAAGGGAAGGAAAATCCGTGTCCTTCAGAGCCACGGACCATAGTTCTGTAGTAACAGCATGAGAGAGCAGTCCAGGACGCAGGGAGCTGCTAGCTGCAGAGCCCTTCTGGTCCACCTCTTCCTTTACAGACTCCAGACCCCGGTTATGGGCCACACGGATACACTGTTGTCAGATTATTCCTATAGGATTGAAAGGGAGGGGCCTTGGCTGGCACTGGCTGGGGGGTGCTGGGCAACAGCAGAAGAACATCCTGTAAAAATGAGAACTAGGGAGTAATTTTCTTGAGTCACATGATTCCAAGTTTTCACTCACCATCCTCCTTTTCTCCTTCATTTCCCTTTTACTTGGCTTTTATTAATAGTTCTACATGCCCCCCACCTCCGCTCCCTCAAGGTGCTGTTTCCAGAAATAAATTAAGGGTTTCTGGGTTTCTGCTAAATTTCACGGCTGCATCTTTCACCCATTCCCCTTCCCACCAAGTTTAGGTATCTTCTCAATTTTCTCTTTTACAATTTTCCTCCTAATTGCCCACGTGAAGATGAGCCTAGTGATACCAGGCTCCTGATTAAAGTCTCATGGTTCTCCAGATCAGAATCTTTGGATGTTCTGGCATCTCTTTATTACTAGGAGACCAAGTGCATATGGGCAAAGGGAGAACCTGTCTTTGGAGACAAGGGTAGAATCAGTCGGGGACCCGGAAATCAAGAGGGGAGTGAGACAGTCCTGGGACCTGGGATCCTTTGCTGCAGTGCTGCAATACTTGCATCTGGACAGACCTCTCCTTGAGCAACAAAATATGAAGAAACTATATGGGATTAAAAATAACTATGTGAAAAAATTTAAAAAACAAAACAAAACTGCATGCATGCACAGTTGGGGCAAATTATGGACAAAAAGACACAAAAGACCAAAAAACTTCAACTGCCACTTCTGAAGAGCTGGGAACAAAGACAGGGTGTTGGGAGCAAAAGCAGGGTACTGAGCATGCCCCCCGCACTCAACACCACCAGATAGGTGGGCAAAACACCTAAGCCACCCCTCTGATGTGACCCCTGGACCCACCCCTACTCTCACCCCCTATAAGGAACAAGTTCACCCCCTCTCAGGGAGCTAGCGAGCAAAGGAACATGTTTCTTGTTCTCGTTGCCCCCTGCTGCAGCAGGGGCCCCAGTAAAGCCTTGTCTGAATTTCTTGTTTGGCCTCTAGTCAATTTCTATTGATTGGGGAAGGCCAAGAACCCTGGTGGGTATCAGGAGGAGACGCCGAGGGCAGAAAGTGAGCTGGGGTCAGTGGGGCTTCTGTTTCCTTCTCACCAGGGCTCTGCTTCCCTCGCTCCTAGCTTGGTGCTTCGCACAGCTTTCAGAATTCCATCAACTTTGAGACACACAATTGTCTTCTGTGAATGGCAAATTTCTTCATAGGACTCAGAATAAACTGAGATGCTTTGATCATGTAGGTTGGAGGAAAGTGGTTTTGACCACTCCCATCAGCCTGTGGGGTATTTGGTACTTTTAAGAGGTGCTTTAGAAGAGAGATGAGGAAATCTCTGTGTCATCACCCTGGAAACTCTGGTCCATTACCTCATCAGCCCTTCTGGAATTTCCCTGGTCAGTTTTCTGTCCCAAATGGAGATCAGCCACTTTATTGGAAGTTTCTGGGCATTTGCATAAAAATGCTTGCAAGTGATTTGTAGCATTTTGACTGGCAACATAAGTTAGTTCAGGTTCTAGTCGTAGTGGAAGTTAGAAGTTGATGTTTGCTGGCCAAAGCACAAATTGCTGAAGGGAAAATCAAGAGTTCCTAAGGACAGTGATGCAAATGTAAACAGCTTCTGGGTGTGGGTGTCATATGAGCTGCTTCAGTTTTTCAGCAGGAATTTCCCAAATCTGACCACTTTCTCAATTGCTAATAGAGACGGGAGAAAACATGGCAATCAAGTAGTCAATTTTGAAAGCAACCCGCTTACTCTTTACAGCAAAGGGAATGAAGTTTTTCGAGAGAAAGATCTAGCTGCTCTCCAATTTATCAAAATGTGACAGGGCAGTGATTACAAATGCAAATGTAACCTTTAGGTCCTACAAGCAAAGACAGTACTCAACAGCATTGAACTTTTGGACTGTTTCCAGGCTGCACCCAGTAGGCAGTTCAGACTGGGTTCTTTTCTGAATACCAGGGTTTTTATAACCTTATCATCACAAATTCTGCAATCTTTTTTGTTTGTTTTGGTGGGAGGATGTATCTACTGTACATTTTAACAAATGACTATACATTTCCTTTTCTGAAGCAAACTTATATACAAGATAATATCTACACTTTTCCCTTTGAAATTCAAGAAACATATGAACAACTATGAGGTGCCAAGCATCACGAGAGCTGTTATTACCTAGAATTTTCACAAGGCTTTCAGGATGAAGAACTATGCATCAATGTGTCCCCATTTGACAGATGCAAAGACAGACTCCAGGAACTATTCATGCCCTTTGTGACACTATGCTCCTCTGCTTGTAGTCGGAGAATGTCATCTTGGGTCCAGGGGCACAGGGTCTTGGGGGGTCGTCTTCCTAATCAGGAAACACATGGCTTCCATACGACCACACCTACCCAAACAGCTATGCAGCAGCTAGGTTTCAGTGGGGAGGATAATTCTGACTAGGTTTGAGAGAAGTGGAATTTGGTCATATAGAGTAGTCCTTAGTGATGACACCAGGCTCAGAGATCTATATTTACCTAGCATCCCAGCCTTGAAAATGGGACATTCACTAAAACATGGGTCATTCTCATACAACGCAGATAAGCCTAGATGACGTCAGATGGCGGCTTCATGGTGACGGGATGGCTTTTCCCTCCTGAGCCCTGACCACCTGCCCTGACACCTTTGCACTTGGCATCCCTTCTGCCTGCCAAAGATCTCTGTCAACAGGCTTGGTCCAGCCTGGGGCCCCTTGAGGGAGTGCTGGGCTAGACTCTTAAGATCAGACCTGGTCCACCCCAGTAGATGCTGAAAGAACTAGTATTGCTGTTTCCATTCATCTTTAAGGTGATAAGCAAATGTTCATTAAGTGAACTTTTTCCTCATTTTATTTTTTCCAGAGCTTTACTTTTAACTATAGGAAAAGTAATTAAGAACCACAGGAAGTGTATTCATTTTTTCCATTCATGAAGTCCCCTCATCACCACTTCTGGGTGTATCTGTTGATAAAATTGGACGGTGATATTATCTCTATAATTGACCTCCGTTACTATACTTGGAAGATTTCAGAAGACTTGGTTTATTAGGTAAGTCCATTTCCATATGTCTATGGTGACTGCTGGGAAGACAAGCGGAAGCATGAAGAAGTAGGATGTGCTCATATTTTTTTCCCACAATAAATGACACTGAAATCTGTCATTTTTCCTGGACTTGAATTTTTGAAGAAGTCTAGTGTATGAGTTAAACTTGGCCCGCAATTGGCTTTGCTTGGAGCGATCATTCCCTTACTGAGGACACTTCATATACTGCAGAGTTTGTGGGGGGAGATGCTTTGGAATTATTTCCCCATCTATCTCTATGTAAGTATAAAGAACAGCACTGAATGCAAGTGCTGACTGTATTGCAGGGGAGGAAGAAGGGTGTGCCCACTTACCCAACCAGAATCGTGCGGGATTCCAGGCTCACTTCCCCACACCCTACCCACAGGAGACTGACATTTAGACAAACGTGTTCTCAGCTACCGGCACAATGCCTGATGTGGGGTATGGCTCTGAATAGCTTTGGCATCTCTTTTGTCTTGCCTCATGCCCACATACTGGGGCTGCTTGTTCTCATCCAACAGCAATTAGTACCATGGTAAATGCCTTGTGCCCTGTGCTAATTCAGAAGAATAAGTATGTCACACTGCCAAGAATTACAGCTAATCACAGAGGGCTCAGGGCACACCTGCCCTTTCATTAGGCTTTTGTTCTAAAACGAGGGGTTGGTGCCAACTTGAAACACTGCATTCTTCCCCTGGTTAGGGATAACCGTGGGGACCCAGGGGTACGCCTGGAGTGTGACTTGGTTGTCAGCCTTGAAGGCACGCTTCCTACAGAGGAGGACGGAGGGCAGCAGGGAACCCAGGCAGCTACCTATGGGGTGGCAGCCGCAACAGGGTCCAGAAACACTCCACGGACGTGCTGAAGCCCAGCTTGGAGCTGTGCCCAGTGCTGGAAACTGTTCAGAAACCACCATGGATGTGAAACAGGGGGATAAAGACCTGGACTGACTGCACTTTTGGGGTGAAAAGCTCTTTAGTTATTGCTTTCTTTTAGTCTCATATAACGTGGCACCTGTCCTTATTCTAAGAATGTACCCTTTATCCTAATTTGGTTACTTAAAAAAAAAAAATGTATCTATCGATCTACCTACCTACCTACGTACCATCTTACAAGTTAGTCTTCTTAATGTATAATTTACATTCAGGAGAATTCACCCTTTTAACCTATACAGTTCTATGAGTTTTGACTCATAGATGTGAACAGTCACATAAACCATAAATACGATCAGGATACAGAACAGTTCCACCACCCCTAAAAATCCCTTCTTGCTCTTTTCTTGTCACTTCCCCTTTCTGGGCTCCAGACCAGACAACCACTGATGTTTTTTGGTCCCTATTATTCTGTTGTTTTTTTTTTTCCAGAAGGTAATATAAATTGGATAATTCAGAAAGGAGTTTTTTGTTAGTGGCTTCTTTCACTCAGCATCATGCTTTTGAGATTCATCTGTGTCATCCTGTGTATTAGTAGTTGGTTCCCTTTGATTGGTAAGTGGTATTCGACAGGTGCACCACAGTTGATGCTCCAGCATTAGCATGTTTTGGTTGTTTCCACTTTTTGCTTACTGTGAACAATGCTGCTATGAACATTCAGGTGCAAATCTTTGCGTGGGTATATATTTTTACTTCTCATGGCTAGATGTCTAGGGGTGGAATTGCTTGGTCCTTGGTCATATATTTAATTTTATAAGAAACTGCTCAAATATTTTCATGAACGGATTTTGCATACCATTTTGCACTGCCGTCAGTGGTGGATGCAAGATGTAGTCGCTCCACTTCTCCGTCAGCACTAGGGATTTGCCATTTCTATAGGTATCTACAAGATCTCACTGTGATTTTTAAATTACATCTTTGTAATGATGCTGAGATTCATGTCATAATTCATTTAAAAAATCACTTTGAATCCACTCTGCCCAAATTCTTGTTGAAGCAAGCCCTCACGCACCTCATTTTAGCAGAGATTTGTCAAATTCCTCCCAAGGACCTAAAAAATGTACAACCCAGGAAAGGCAAAACACAGCAATGCTCTTCGTTAAAGTTTCCAACATGCTGAGCTCATTTCGGGGCAGAAATTGAGCCTTTCCATTCCCCACAGCACCCAGCTCAGGGCCAAGCACACGCAGGTCCTTCAATAAATATTTGATGATTGACGCAGGCAGGATGGTGGCTCATGTTCCAAGCGGACATGACTAGGGTGTGCACATATGTGGTGGGAGATGTTAAAATCACACAGGGCTGATCGGTCCCTTACTAAGAGTTTCTTATGTCCTGTGGAGTGTGTTAATGCTGGATAGAGATCAGTGTTCCTCTATCAGGCTGCTCATTAGAATCAGGTGGAGAGTTTATAAAAAGATGCCTAGGACCAGGCACAGACTGTCCTTGAAGATAGTGAGGCTAAAGCCCAGGCCTTTACGAGTGCCTGCTACCCCATGAGTGCTGGCAGGTGCTGGGAGTTACAGAGTGTTCTAGATGGGGAGGGAAGAAGACAGGCTGCAGTCAGGACACTGGCAGAAATCTCAGAAGCAAGGGACCTGTATCTCAGTAATTTGTAAGATTTCTGTCCTCATGTTAAAGAAATACTCAGCATGGAATTTTGTTGTTGATGATGATGGTGATTTTATGTTCTTTTTTTCCCAAGAAGTTCTCGTGAAATCTGATCTGTCCCACTGGGCTTCATCCAAGAGGCTGTGATTAAATTTTTCTAGGGTGTGGCCCAGGCATGGATGTTTTTAAGAGCTTGGCATTGAGTGGAATGTGTCCCAGAGTTGAGCTATGTGGCTACAACTGCATCCATTAATGACCAAGTCTAGGCTATAAGCCACGAGGAAAGATCCTGAGCACACGAGTGCTCTCATCATTCTAAGCAGAACCGCTTCAACCAAATGGGTGCTTTTGGTTTCCCTCTAAACCGGTCTTCTTGCTTTGAGTCCTTCCCTATTTCACTGTATTCCATACGTGATCTTCCTGTGCCACCTCCTTGGGTAGGTAGGTCATGCCCCTGTTCACTTCTTGGTGGCTTTTCCTGTCCTACTGGCTAAAGCCCGTACTGCTCTATAGCGCAGCAAGGCACAGTCAAGGGCAAAGGGCAGATGTCTGGACCCACATTGTGGCCTGGCTTCTGAGTGAAAGAGAACTGGATCAGAACCCCACCTCTGCCAGTGACCAGCTTGGTGACTGTAAAATAGGAATGACAACAGGAACAGACACAAAGTTTTGTTTTTTTTTTTTTAAGTATAGTTGACTTACTATACTTAAATTAGTATTATATAATTATAATAGTATTATACATTAGTTTATATTATATTATAATATATATGATATAATATTATAATTAGTATTATATTAGTTTTCAGGTGTACAACATAGCAATTCAATATTTTTATAGATTATATGCCATATAAAGTTATAACATATTGGCTATATTCCTTGTGGTACATATTACATCCTTATACCTTATTTATTTTATACCTAGTAGTTTGTACCTCTTAATCTCCTTCCCCTATCTTGCCCCTCCCCAATCCTCTCCCCACTGGTAACCACTAGTTTGTTTTCTGTATCTGTGAGTCTGTTTCTGTTTTGTTATAGTCATTCATTTGTTCCATTTTTTAGATTCCACAGATATGTGAACACATAATATTTGTGTCTGTCTGACTTATTTCACTTATTTCACTAAGCATAATACTCTCCAGGTCCATCCACATTGTTGCAAATGTCAAAATTTCATTCTGTCTCATGGTGAGTAATATTTCATTGTATACGTATATACCACATCTTCTTTATCCATTCATCTGTTGATAGCACTTAGGTTGCTTCCGTAACTTGGCTATTATAAGTAATGCTGCTATGAACATTGGGGTGCACATATCTTTCTGAATTAGTGTTTTTGCTTTCTTTGTATGTATACCCAAGGGTGGAATTGCTGGGTCATATGGCAGGTCTATTTTTAATTTTTTGAGGAACCGCCATACTGTTTTCCAGAGTGGCTGTCCCAATTTCCATTCCCACCAACTGTGTACTAGGATCCACTTCCCCACACCCTCACCAACACTTGTTATTTCTTGTCTTTTTGATGATGGCCATTCTGACAGGTACAGGTGGTATCTCACTGTGGTTTTGATTTGCGTTTCCCAGATGATTAGTGATGTTGAGCATCTTCTCAAGTGCATCTTGGCCATCAGTATATCTTCTTTCACAAAACTTTTTAAAAAAATTTTATTTATTTGTTTATTTATTTTTGGCTGTGTTGGGTCTTCGTTTCTGTGCGAGGGCTCCTCTAGTTGCGGCAAGTGGGGGCCACTCTTCATCGCGGTGCGCGGGCCTCTCACTATGGCGGCCTCTCTTGTAGCGGAGCACAGGCTCCAGACGCGCAGGCTCAGTAATTGTGGCTCACGGGCCTAGTTGCTCCGTGGCATGTGGGATCTTCCCAAACCAGGGCTCGAACCCATGTCCCCTGCATTGGCAGGCAGATTCTCAACCACTGCGCCACCAGGGAACCTCCTCACTAAACTTTTGAATGGGGATGACACGAGATGACTGTAAAGCATCTGACATGGGCCTGGTACACAGTAAGCACCTGAAAAAGGGTAGCATTCCATCCTGGCTCACTCAGACTTGGTTGTGTTCTGGTCCGCCCAGCCCAGTCTCCCCGACTCCGCTGCACTGCCTCCGGCCTCTGACAACACCTTATGCCTCTCATCATTCATATCACTCTTGGGGGCATTTTCTCATCACCTGCTTCTCTTCCCAGTTACATGCTGAGTTCTTAAAGGGAAGAAAGGAAGTCTTATGCTTCCTCTCAGCCTCTGTAGGGGCAATTCCAAGACAATAATATCATCATCCACAACTATACTAATAGCGAACATTTACTGAATGCTTTGTGCCCAGAACTGGTAGGTGATTTACATACAGTACCTCATTTAATCCTCATAATGACCCCAGATCCAGGCACTATTACTGCCCTGTTTTACAGACAAGCAACTTGAACCTCAGGAAGGCTGAGGTCACACAGCTCCTGGAATAATATTCACCCCTGATGGAGTTTTCACCAACTGAAGCCAAAAATAAGAAAAAAGGAGCGCTAACTGTATTTATTTAAAGAACCGTCTTTTATTCTCAGATTATAGCTTCCATTGATTGACTGATTGATTGTTAAATGCCTTTTTATTAATGGCACAGTAATGATAGTAGATTGTAGTAGATGTTTTTAAATGACTTTACATGGAAAAATAAAATATTGGGTAGCCTATATTTGTCTCTCCCATTATGTGGGTGAGACATTACTAGCCTGTGAAGTGAAGAAGTCTGAGAGCCATTACTCTAAAGAATAACTATGTATTAAAAGATACACAATATACATTTGTTAAATCAATGAATATCACACTTTATCTTCCAGTGCAAACGTGTTGCCAGTGGAAGGAAGGAAGAGAAAGAAAGTCCTTCAGCTTCTGATTTAATTTCTTCCACCAACAGTTATTGAGCATCTAATTTGGCCTAAACACTGTGCTGGAGTCTCAGGAAGGACACAAAACAAGTAAAATATAACCTCTGCCCTCACTGAGCTTAATGTCATTTCCAATAGTTAGTTTAGGAAAAGTAAAAAGAAGCATGTCTGCTAGAAATATCAATATTATCAATATATTACAAAAACATTCAATCAATATTTGTTACCTTTTTGAAACAATCCCACTAGACAGCGCATAATATTCCTGTTCTATGTAGTCCATCAGCCCCTGATGAGGCTACACTAATAAGGGTGTCCTGACACTCATGTGGTCATAGTTTTGAGGTTCACATACTACAAGGAGGTAGTGCAGAGAACAGTAGATATAACGGTTGTGGACCACTTGAAATACATTTATTAAAATATGAAGACTATAAATGGCTTATAAACATACTATCTAAAAACCCCCGTTGGATATGAAAATTAAAAAGTCTACAAATAACAAATGCTGGAGAGGGGTGGAGAAAAGGGAACCCTCCTACACTGTTGGTGGGAATGTAAGTTGGTGCAGCCACTATGGAGAACAGTGTGGAGGTTCCTCAGAAAACTAAAACTAGATTTGCCATATGATCCAGCAATCCCACTCCTGGGAATATACCCAGACAAAACTATAATTCAAAAAGATACACGCACCCCTATGTTCATAGCAGCACTATTCACAATAGCCCAAACATGGAAGCGACCTAAATGTCCACTGACAGATGAATGGATAAAGAGTATGCGCTATATATAAACAATGGAATACTACTCAGCCATAAAAAAGAACAAAAGTGTGCCATTTGCAGCAACATGGTTGTAACTAGAGATTATCATACTAAGTGAAGTAAGTCAGAAAGAGAAAGACAAATACCATATAATAGCACTTATATGTGGAATCTGAAATACGGCACAAATGAACCTATCGGCAAAACAGAAACAGACACACAGACGTAGAGAACAGACTTGTGGTTGCCAAGGGGGAGGAGGGTGTGGGAGGGAAGGACTGGGAGTCTGGGATTAGCAGAGGTAAACTGTTATATATAGGATGGATAAACAACAAGGTCCTACTGTAGAGCACAGGGAACTATATTATCCTGTGATAAACCCTAATGGAAAAGAATATTCAAAAAAGAATGTCTATATGTGTATAACTGAGTCACTTTGCTGTACAGCAGAGATTGGCACAGCATTGTAAATCAACTCTACTTCAGTTAAAAAAAAGTATTTTATCACATGTTTAGAAAATCCAACACAAAAATAGGATGGCATAAAACAAAAATAGGTTTTTAGTCCTCTCGGCTGGTCAGTTCCATGTTCATGTTCAGAAGTAATTTTCCTGCATATATGATCAAAATGTATGTATAAAATATACATAATACAACATATATGATCCATCCATCTTTTCCTTTCTTTACTCAAAGGGCTCATTCTACACCACTCCCTCTTCACTTTGTATTTTTCACTTGACAGTATATCTTAGGGATGTTCAGATCTGCTTCGTTTTTAAAGGCCATATAGCATTCCATCATGGGTTATATCATACCTCTTTTATCTAGTCTCCCATTTGCCAGATACAGTGTTTTTTTCTACTTAAAAATAATGCTTCGATGAGTGTCTCTACATATGTATTTTGGTGTACTTTTGAGGCGTATTTGCAAATTCTGTGAGTAGAATACTGGATAAAAGAATATAAGTATTTAAATTTTTTATAGTTATTACCAAATTGTCCTCTAAATAGTCGCACAAATTTATATTCCTACAAAGAATGAGGGTACAATCCCCTGCCAGGAACTTGTTTTCCCAAAGTTTGCGTTTTTGCCAATATGATAGTTTACTTTGATATCACAATGATGTTTTTACATTGCTTATTTTCATATTGGGGTGTTCCATTTTCTTTATTGGTTTGTATGTACTCAAATGCATCAATCTCTTCCTTGATGGCTTCTGGTTTTCATATTCTTGGAAAGTGTTCCCACTTCAGGATACTAAATTCACCTATGCTCTCTTGTATACCTTTTGTTGCTTTAAAGACTTTGATCCATTTGGAATTTATTGGGTTTGTTGATGTCACTTTATTGTTTTCCCCAAATGATTAGCCAATATTCCACATTATTCATTAATAATCTGTCTATTCTTTACTGACTTGATATACTCTCTTCATTTCATGTTTAGGACTACTTCTGCATTCTGTCTGGATTCTATCCATCTATTTCTTTAGCAACACCAAATTGCCTTAATTATTGTTACTTCTTAATCTGTTTTGATAATTTGTTAGGGATAATTGACTCTATTACTCTTCCCTACCCTTCTCTTTGAAATATCCTAGCCAGCATACGCTGTATATATAATGAAATATACTGTATATATATGCATATGTACAAACTGTATGTGTATATATATGTGTATGTATATGTACATGTATACGTATTTTCACAGTAATTACCAGCATCATTTTCTTAATTTTCTCTACATTCCTCAAAGAAAATGACTCAAACGAAAGTGCTATAAGTATGATGTTTGCTGTATATTTTGATAGGTATCTTTTATTGGTTTAAGAAACATTTGTATGCCTAGGTTGCTAAGAATTTTTATGTTGAATATGAATTTATTTGATTAAATGATTTTGCTCTATCACATGGTACAATTCATTTCATTTGTTAATATGGTAGCTCACAAGACTTGATTTTCTGCGTTTGAACCACTTTGCATTCCTGAAATAACTCTTCTCCATTAATATGAATTTTTATATTTTATCTACTGCTGAATTTATTTTGCTAGCTTTCGTGTATTTGCTTGCTTATTTAGGACTCTTGCATCTAGATTCATAAATAAGTTTGGTTTCTAATTTTCTTTTCTTGTTTTGGTCCTGCAAGATTTGGTGATTATACTAGCCTCATAATACAAGTTGGGCAACATCCTTCTTTTTTCATTCTCTGAAATGGATTATTAGGGATTTTACAGTTCCTTAAGTCTTCTTTCTTTTAGTGTCTTCTGTGGTGAGAGATTTGATTATATATTCAAATTTTTAACTGTTATTATCATTCCCTCTGGAGACAATGCACTGTACATTTTCTCTTGATAACTATATGTTTCTTCTAAGTTTCAAATTTATTGGCACAAAATTATGACTATTAAAATCTTTAATCTGTCTGTAGTTAAGTCCCTCTCCATGACTAGTATTTGCTTTTTTAAAACTTTTATTTATTTTCTTTGTCGATTTTGCCAGAGAAAGATTGTCTGTTTTCTCAGCTTTTCACAGAACCAATTTTTGGTCATGTTGCTCTGCACTGGTTTTGAACTATGGATTGCATGTCTCTTGTTTTGGAAATTATACTTATTTTTTAAACGTAAACTTAACTGTAGATTTTTATAACAAAATATATTTCTATCATGTTCCCCAGTATGGTAGAATACTTTACACACTTTATCCTTTAAAATCTTCCTTACTCCAGCTTGTCATTATTGTCTAATATTTTAATTAAAATACAAAAATTTTTAATAAATGTAAACAATTACATTTATTGGCATGTTTTACTTCTTCTTTTTTTCTTACTGATGTTTTTTGACTCCCTTCTAGGTTCTATTAATAGTTCTATTAGTGAAGTTCTGAGAGTGTTTAACTCCTAATCTATATACAACTAAAAAGAACTTTATTTTGCAATTAGTCTCAAAAAATAGTTTAGCTGAGTATTAAAGCATATGTTGGCAATTTTTTTAAGCATTCTGATTGTCTCTGGTATCTCTTGCTATTGCTGGGAAGTCTGTGCTCAATCTAATGCTCATTTCTTTTGAAAATAATTTGCCTTTCTCTCTAACAGCTTTAAATTTTTTTCTTACAATGTTTTATTACATTACAATTATTCTTAATTGTTTTATTACAATGTGTGGAATTATTTTTATTTAGCTTCCTTTAAATCTACAATGCATTAACATAAGAAATTACATTTTAAATTTTGGAATATCCAGCATAATTCTATTCTCTTTTTCTGAAATTCATAGTTAGACATATGTGGGTGCCTAAGATAGACAAGCTATCTTAGGAATTATTAATTGTGTGCGTTTGTGTGTATCAAGTGTAGAGATCATTTTCATAACAACTTCAAATTTTTGACTGCCAGGATTTCTAATTGGTTCTTTTTCATATTCAACAATTTTTGTTTTCTTTCTACCTATTTCTAGGTCATAGTTTCTCATTTGTTTTAAAAAAATAGTCTTCCATGTTCATCTTCAATGGATATAATTCTTGTTAATCTTTGAATATCTTAAACACACTAATTTAAATTCTTTGTCAGACTATGTCAGAATATTAATCTATAGAAAATTCATGCTCTAATTGTGCATTTTGTTTGCTATCTTTACTAACATTGGATTTCTTCACGTTGTTTGGAATTTTGGTCTGTAGGAAGAGGTTTTATTTTATTTATTTTTTTTGGTGGTGGTGGTTGTTTCTTTCTCTTTAAGCTCAGTCATTCCTTGTTTAGTTTTTTTTTTAACTTATTTATTTAATTTATTTACTTTTGGCTGCATTGGGTCTTCATTGCTGCACACAGGCTTTCTCCAGTTGTTGCGAGCAGGGGCTTCTCTTTGTTGTTAGTTGTGGCGAGTGGGGGCTACTCTTCATTGTGGTGTGTTGGCTTCTCATTACAGTGTCTTCTCTTGTTGTGGAACATGGGCTCTAGGCATGCGGGTTTCAGGAGTTGTGGCTCATGGGCTCTAGAGCACAAGCTCAGTAGTTGGGGCTCACGGGCTTAGTTGCTCCATGGCATGTGGGATCTTCCCGGACCAGGGCTCGAACCTGTGTCCCCTGCACTGGCAGGCAGATTCTTAACCACTGCACCACCAGGGAAGCCCCCTTGTTTAGTTTTATATATGTCTTTCTGCCCAGTCCTCGGATCATCAGCCCAGGACCAAGGCATTATTTTAATAGCACTTTGGGACTTTTGCCTCACTGCAATATTGGGAATAGCACAGGTCCAGTCACTGAAATTGCAGATAGCTTGGCTCCATTTCTCCAGAAGCTATGTCTTTATCCTTTTACTTCCCCATGTCTACAGTTCCCTATAAAGCTTTATCTCCAGGCAGTGGCAGTTAGCACTTTTACTTTTAAATTGTCTTCTTTTTGAAGCCTACCATAGACTTTGGATTCAAGCACAGAGGCTGCTAATTCCCCATCTTTCAAGAAGAACATTTAGCCTCTATTACCCCACAGATTGCCACTGTCTATTTCCAGTTGGAGAGTCTGGTGGATCCATGGCTTTAGCCCTGCTCATCACTTTTTATTTCTGTTCCAGTTTTGGTCCATGGGGAGATCTACTGTGCTTTTAAGTCCAGCTATATATTAATTTTTCTCTTTCTATATTTTATATGTTGGAGCAACGGAAGTGAGTCAATGTATGAATTTACCATGCCATCTTGATAGGAAATCCTCCCACGTGTGTGTGTATGTATGTATGTATGTATGTATGTATGTATATATGTATCTCTCCCTCCTCTTAGGTTTTTAAAGGGAGAGTCTCAGAATTTACAAGCATAACTATTATTCGATGAAGTCTCAGGTGGTTATGATTGATGGGTACTCAGGGACAAGTTCACATGTCATCTCTTACTGGGAAATCCTGTGGAGGTTTATTTCTACATCTAGAAAGTACAACTTGTTAAACATCCCATGCATAATCCAGGCTTTCACTATACGTTTTTGCTTAGTAATGTAGTGAGACCTTTGGAGGATATGATCTACAGATAATGTCACTTGTTCTATACCTAACCCTAAAGTCAGTTGCAATAAAGAGTGATGGGTGGGGACAGGGGAAGGATAGTATTGGAGATTTATTAGATGATAAAGCATCCATGCCCCATTTTTATGCTCTTTTCCCCCTAACACAGCAGACTGTGTAATATGTATTCTCTAATCTAGTTGGTTGTGCTGTTTGATTTAGGAAACCAGGCATTGGCATGGTAATTGTTTTTCAATGGCTGTATTTCTTACAGTATTATTACTTACATGGTGCAGGTTTGCATAATATTGAAATCAATAAACTGTAAGGGAATTATACCCCTCCTTTATTCCTTTGGTTCTTAAATGTGAAATCATCTTGCCACACTTCTATTGTGGTTATTTCCTTATTTTTTAAAAAGTAGATGGTACTTTTAGTTTCTCACAGGGGAACTACTAAAGACAAATGTCAAATTTTCCCAGAGTGTGGGAACCTATTGTTTACATGAGAGGAAAGCAGGTTTTTGGGGATGGCACAGACATTCCATCATATGGGCAAAATCAAGGTTATTTTCAGAAACTGAGAAGTCAGTCTTTAGGACTATTCTCTATCATTCTCCTTTCCATCTTCCAAGGTTTAGGAGGAATGTCTGATGATTAGAACAGGTCAGATATGTACAAAATACCAAGCTTAAAGGAAGTATTCTACAGAAACTGAGAAATTGGTGAAATTACACAATGTATTTTTGGGCATCCTGAATTGTTTTCATTAAACATACTGGTATGATCCTTGAGTGATCATGCCTCATACTTTTTGGCATTTCTCAAAAGGACTTGCTAAGGGCTTGACAAATATTTGTTGACTTAAGAAACACTGTTGGTACAATCTCAGCATTTTAATCATGCTAAATCTCAGGGCCGACAAACTGCATGTTGATGTCCTTGTTTTCTGTCTAATGAAAATATTTAATTTTCATAATAAACTGAAAGTCACCCCAGATTGCCTTAATACCAACCTTGCCTAAGATGACAAATCATTCCCAAGGGCAGCACTGTGGCTCCAGAGTCCCAGAGCAAGGCCACTCTCTGTGGCTTTCAAGTCTCGGTGGCATCCTATTTGTCTTTCCTTCTTTCAGTCTTTTTATTTATTTTATTTTTGGCTGCATTGTGTCTTCATTGCTACACACGGGCTTTCTCTAGTTGTGGTGAGTGGGGGCTACTCTTTGTTGCGGTGCGCGGGCTTCTCATTGTGGTGGCATCTCTTGTTGTGGAGCACGGGCTCTAGGCACATGGGCTTCAGTAGCTGTGGCACGTGGGCTCAGTAGTTGTGGCTTGCGGGCTCAGTAGTTGTGGTGCACGGGCTTAGTCACTCTGCGGCATGTGGGATCTTCCCGGACCAGGGCTCGAACCTGTGTCCTCTGCATTGGCCGGCGGATTCTTAACCACTGCATAGCCAGGGAAGCCCCTATTTGTCTTTCTTATTGGGCACATGGAACCTTTATTAAAATCCAAAAGTATGATTATGTTTTCCTTAGGTTCCACCATTTATAAAGGAGAATAACTCTCAAAACTGTAGGATGGATTAAATTTTCACGGCTTTATTCACTTTGTAGCTGTCACCCAATGAAAGCACTTCTGTCTGGAGGCGACCAACGTGCTTCATAAAAGCTGGGAAAGCAATCACTGAGCCTTTTCTGCTTCACTCTACTTTAAATTCGTCTTCCATGCTTACTTTGAAAAGAGAGACGTGTCTTTCAATTTTTGTGTCCAGAAGAAAACATTCTCGGGTGCTGTTTTCTTTTCTATTAATTTGATAAATGATTATTTAAATACAATGAATACATTTCTCAAACTGAATCATGATAAAAATACATGTCTTGATATCCTGCTCAGTTAGAATAAGGTGTTGGTTGTTGTTGGTGGTGGAAATCTCGTGCTAAGCAACTTTGTCATTACCGTGTTGTAATCACGGTCTCAGACAGTCAAAAGAGTAAGTCGATCTCAGCATTCTTTTTTTGGGGGAGGGTAAATCTTCATACTGATGGAGGAAGAAAGCTGTGATTGCTTGTTCAGAGGACACTTCCAAGATTTTTTACCTCTCTTCTATTTTTTCCTACCACTAAGTGGGGAGGGGGAGACAATCCCACACCTCTTAGTTGATTATAATACAATTTCTTTTGCAGTTTTAACATCCCTGTCTATACATCCCATTTATAATCTTTACACATTTAAGACACTAGTCATCTTACCTTACAGATTTTTTTTTGTTTTGCTCACTTTATAGTTAATTCACGTTGCACAAATGTTAAAGTAGGACAGAAGTTGTAACCCCAATGAACCAGTCAAAGGTATTGAAAAACCTTCAAGGAGTTTTCAGAGAACTAAGTCCCAGATAGTAATCATGTTCTTGTTACCAGACATCAAAAAGATGCATATATCTGCCATAAATAAGCCCAGTGGGTATACTTTATCCTACTTGGAGTCAGCACTATACAATGTATTTATAGTTTATCACATATTAGTGATCTGAAAGTGATATACTATGTTATAGTTACAAGGAAGAAAAGGAAGAGTTCATATTCAATAAAGCATGTGTCTTTTACACTGAGAAAATATTTTAAGACAAAGATGATGAGGAGCCCAGTGGAAATTACTGTGGAACTCTAAGGTATCAGTAATGAATGATTCCTTGTTGCTACATTTCTCATAGTCTTATACAACATAATAAAGGCAGCCAGACCTTTTCATTCATGTGGTTTTTGGATCTTCTCAACAATGGCATTATTCCTTGTAGTTAGAAACTTGGCAGGCCCTGGAAGCTATTTCTCATGCTCAAGGCATGAGGACATATAGCTACAGCTTAAAGGAGGTTGCATGAAATATTAACCCCACTCCTCTTAGAACAGAGTCCTGCAGCTGATCCAAAGAAGCAATCACCAGATCCACAAATAAGATACTACAACTAATTTAAAAGTATCTAAGATGCTCCTGTAATGTGCTCTTAACAACTATGCATGCTAGGAAGGCTTGTGGAACACACTCATCAGACAATATAAATAGTAAGGCACTGGGGCGTTGGAGGGGCACCCTACCTGATTAAGTGGTCTGATTTGGGGCCAGACTTGGAGACAACCAAATGAGAACCCATGGGACTCCCAACACAATGATGCCTCAAAGAAATTCAGCAGATATGCCAAAATGAAGCATGAAAAAGCCTAACTGCAATTCTAAAGAAAAATTTTGAAGTCCATAGATTGTGTCTCTTCTATTTTTCTAGATATACACTTACAAACTAGGTAAACTTATCCTTTGTACTTTTTTCCCATTCTGGAGTCACAATTTCTTTTCCCCATAATGAGTAGACATCATTTCACGTCTCTGTCAATGAGCATTGCTTTGGTCAAGTCAAAGGCTGTTGGATTCCCATCCCATACACTTGCTGGTGACTTGCATTTTAGGTTTTAGAGAAAGTCCATTTATCTTTGTTTTCAAGGTTCAAAATTTTAACCAGGATACAGCTCAGGGTTTGTAGTTCTCTACCAGTCTGTAATTAATTCACTTTTTATCCTCAGTGCTGTTATTTCTCATTTTAGGGAATTCTTTTGACTACTCTGTCTTCGAAATAATTTTCATTTGTGGGTTCTCTACTTCATGAACATTAATTATCTTTATGTTGGATCACTTTTGAACTGCCCTCATATTAACTACATTTTCTCTGCACTCTCCATGATTAATTTAAGCATTTTCTTTAAATCAGAATTTTATTTTAGCTAGTCATATTTTAGTCTTGGCTATTTTAATTTACCTATGAGTTCTATAATAGGGTTTTTGCCCTCAATCTCTTTAACTTTTCAGTCTCCCTTTCCTCCTTGTTTTATGATCTTTGATCTCCTTTAAAACAACTATGTTTGTATTACATTCTTTAAAAACATGATACAATTACAAAGAATTGTCTTCCTTTCCTTGGCATATGTTTTCCTCCAGATGAAGTCCTTCATTTGTCTTTTTAATGCTCAGTTTCATTCATTCAATATTGATTTATTGAGTATCTACTGTGTGTCAGGCACTATTCTTGATGCTAGTGAGATAACCATTGGAGAAACCAAGTTCCCTGTCCTCATGTCATATCCATGAGTTCAGGGAAATTCTTTACCAATGTTATTCTCATCCTTTCTTTGGTATTGTTTTCCTGAGGACATTCTACCTATTTTATGACAATGAGGTATAAGGTCCTGGCATGGGATGAGTGAAGAGACAAAAGGCTGATGACCACCCAGCAAAGGGACTGAAAAGAGCTATGAGTGATTCTATTTGCACTGAGCCCCATCCCCTTCACTTACAAATATTTCAAGACCAAGGGAAAAGGGTCACTTGGGTCACTTTCAGGCACAGCCCATTTTTAGTTGCCAATGTGAAAAGAGTTAAAGTTTGGAACCTGAGACTGGCTCCTCCCTGTAGCTCTCTAGGCCTGGTCCTGGGGTGACTACCAATGAATGGGGTGCCCAGAGAATAAGAGAACATGGGCATCCACCAGTGAAAGTTCCCTAAAGGAACAAGAGGTCAGAGATGCAGACTGTAATGACATCTGCTGACTTAGTATTTCTTCTGCTGCCTCATTTCTATTTTATGGAGTAGACTTTAAGCATTTAACTGTTGGCTTATTTTCCTAGGTCACTAAAATACTTTTTAAATACATATTTTATTTTTACTAAGAAGCAGTTTTTATTCATTGCAGAAACAAATGCAGATAGGCAAAGAGAAGAAAAGAAAAATGGTATCAAATTCCCCCTCCAAATCACACTCCCTGACTTCAGACTATACCACAAAGTTACAGTCATCAAAACAGTACATTACTGGCATGAAAACAGACACATAGTCAATGGAACAGGATAGAAAGCCCAGAAATAAACCCATGCAATTATGGTCAACTAATCGATGACAGAGGAGGCAAGAATATACAATGGAGAAAAGACAGCCTCCTCAATAAATGGTGCTGGGAAAACTGGACAGCTACATGTAAAAGAATGAAATTAGAACATTCTCTAGCACCATACACAACAATAAACTCAAAATGGATTAAAGATCTAAATGTAAGACCAGATACTATAAAACTCCTAGAGGAAAACATAGGCAGAACACCCTTTGACATAAATCACAGCAATATTTTTTTGGATTCCTCTCCTAGAGTAATGGAAATAAAAACAAAAATAAACAAACGGGACCTAATTAAGCTTAAAAGCTTTTACACAGCAAAGAAAACCATAAATAAAATGAAAAGACAACCTATGGAATGGGAGAAAATATCTGCAAATGGTGCGACTGACAAGGGATAAATTTCCAAAATATACAAAGAGCTCATACAGTTCAATATCAAAAAGCAACCACCCCCCCAGAAAAATGGGCAGAAGATCTAAATAGACATTTCTCCAAAGAAGACATACAGATGAAAAGACAACATACTGAAAAGGAGGAAATATTTACAAATTGTATGACTAATAGGGGATTAATGTCTAACATATATAAATAGCTCATACAACTCAACATCAAAAAACAACCTGATTTAAAAATGGGCAGAAGAACTGAATAGACATTTTTCCAAAGAGGAAATGCAAGTGGCCAACAGGCACATGAGAAGATGCTCAGCCTCACCAACCATCAGGTAAATTCAAATCCAAACCACAATAAGATATCACCTCACACCTGTCAGAATGGCCATCATGAAAAAGTTTACAAATAACAAATCTTGGTGAGGATGTGGAGAAAGGGAACCCCTGTACACTGTTGGTGGGAGTGTAAATTGGTGCAGCTGCTATGGAAAACAGTATGGAGGTTTCTCAAAAAACTAAAAATAGAACTACCATATGATCCAGCAATCCCACTCCTTGGTATATGTCTGAAAAAAACAAAACCACTGCTTTGAAAAGATACATGCACCCCAATGTCCACAGCAGTGTTATTTACAATTGCCAAGACATGGAAACAACCTAAAATGTCCATCAGCAGATGAATGGATAAAGAAGATGTGGCATATATATATATATATATATATATATATATATATATACATACACACACACACACATACATACAATGGAGCACTACTCAGCCATAAAAAACAAAACTTTGCCATTTGCAGCAACATGGATGGACTTGGAGGGCATTATGCTAAGTGAGATAAGTCAGACAGAGAAAGATAAATACTGTATGATATTGCTTATATGTGGAACCAAAAAAATACAACAAACTAGTGAATATAACATAAAAGAAACAGACTCAGATATAGAAGACAAACTAGTGGTTACCAGTCGGGAGGAGTGGAGGGGCCATATAGGGGTCAGGGGGAGTAAGAGGTACAAACTACTGGGTATAAGATAGGTTCAGGGATGTATTGTATGACATGGGGAATATAGCCAATATTTTGTAATAACTGTATATGGAAAGTAACCTTTAAAATTATATAAAAGTTAACTGCCCCAAACTCCCCAAGGCCCTTTGAGGTGTATTTTTCTAAATATTTTCTGTAAATTGAATATATATTGAATATTAATATATATTAACTGTATAATTATATATGATTATTTAATGAAAACATTAAATATACATATATAATCTTATATAATTATACATTTGGGCTCATGTTGAATATTTAGTACTCTGCAGCCTTCAATAAATAACACATGATGGCAGTATCATTGTAATAGAATACAAAATCCTCTTAAATTTGTGTTTTGTAACCTGCTTTTTTGCATTAGCTAATATATCATGAAACTTTTCCAAGATTCCTAAATGGTTTTTCTGTAATGGTTGCATAGTATTCCACCGCACAGACGTAGCATCATTTATTTAAAGAATCTCTCATTGTTGGAAATTCATTTTGCTTCTTTATTTTCCAGGATTATCAACAACACTAGAATGAATAGCCTTTCATTTAAATACATGCATCTACTCTTTTTTTCCAGTATGCACTTTGCAGTAGAATTCTTCTTTATAAATATACTTTAACTTATCTGGGCGCTTGTCTCATTTCTGTGTTGGAAATTTGGCTGCAACACTTGACAAATTCTTGTCGCTTTTGCTAGTTGGGTTGGTTGGGTGGGAGGAGAAGGGAGGTAGAGTGGAAAAGCATGTGAGGTTCACTGTTTACCCATCACCCCTGGATTAGGATTAGGATATTGATGCCCTGTGAGCAGCACCTCCAAGGAGATGAGACCCACGGAGCTACCGGAGGAGCTTAAGGGATCCAGTGGGGACAAACTGTGAGAGCCAGGGATCCCAGTGTGCCCATTTCTACCTAACACTAGGAGAGCTCCATTAAACCATTCAGTACTAAAACTGGCCCTGAAAAAAATCCAAAGGGTGTCTCCAGCTGACAAAGGGCACAAAATGCATGGTCTGGGTTGACATTTAGCCCTTAACACACCATGACAGCGTAAGGCTCTATGGGGTATGTCAGAACAGGGGATCTGACAAAACTCTCCCCTCTCGTGCCGTCTGTGACTGCCTCATGTAATAACATTACAGAAACCTTTGCATGAAGACCATAAAATGCTTATTTTTTTGACATATGAAGCCTGAGCTGGTCAAGTCCATCAGGGAAATGTATATTGAGATGGGTGGAGCTTTCCCATCTTATTCATATTTATACTTTTTATTTAAGCCCCCTGCTATTTTCCTGAGAGTCTAGGATACAGCAGGCTCCTGGGAAATAAGTATTGTAAAGTTGGCAGGTAGAAGGGGTTTTTGGCTGTTGTTTTTCAAACATATTACACATATTTTTACATTATTAAAAACACACGCACACGCATAACACCATTTCCCCAGAAGCCTCTTCGGCTGACTAGTGTCAAGCCCAGTGATTTATAAGATTGTTAGCATATATTATATTTTAAAACACATATTGCTTTTGTAAAATGTGCATTTATTATACATTTTGGAATTCATAGTATGTGCTGGAAGAGCTGCCTCTGCCTGGCTGGATCTCAGACACTCTGTCACGCACACGTCTTTCTGGAAGGGACTGCCATACAAATGCTTCAGCTGAGCCAACCAGTTCTCCCCTTCATAGCTCCCGTGGTCAGTCTGTCTGTCTGTCTGTCTCTCATGTACTCACACACCATGCTTTCTCCTCCTCCTCCTCCCGTATGTCACGCCCGTACAAATAAATAATATAAACAGCAGTGGAACAACAGCCCCAGAGGAGTGCTCTGTTAAGAATAAACCTGATTTTCAAAGCTGCACGAAAGTCATCAGGCGAAGTAACGTCATGAAAAGCATCGATTCAGAGCTCTATAGACTGGGCCACTGCAAATCAGGGAAGTGACTCTGGGAACCCCTGTGGAGGACATTCCTCAGATGTACCAAGCTGTGACATGAAGGACAAAAGCTGAATCTGAAAAAGTCTGTGGCTGGTGTATGGGTGGAGGGGTCCAAACCTGGATCACCTTGATAAGCCTGTGTGTGTGTGAGCGTGTGAGCATATGTGTGCGTGAGGGCGTGAATGTGTGTCAGTACATGAGTATGTGGGTGTAGGTGTGTGTGTGTGTACGAGTGTGTGTGAGCGTGTGTCGCTATAGGTGTGTGTGTGAAGGGGTGTGTGTGTGAAAGTGTATGTCTGTGTATCTGTATGTGTGTGTGAGTGTGTGGGTGTGGGGGTGTGTGCGTGTGTGAAATTGTGTGTGTCTCTGTGTGTGTGTGTCCACGCACCAGCACCAGGCTTATTCAAACCCCGGAAAAACAAACACCCGTATTTACGGTGAGCCTCGCTCTGAGGAGCCTTGCTGCTCCTCCCGGGTTCTGCCCTCTCTTGCACAGGCCTGAGAATATTCCACTGAGCATCTGGGCCAGGCAGAGATGGACTGCCTGTGCCCCCATTAATGCTCTGAGCCTGCACATTTGCTCTTGGCCATTCAATCTCAGCGGGGAGTCACAGAGGAGGACGGGGGTCTGGCTCTTTATCAGCCTGGCTGCCCGCATCTCCTGCCTGCCACTCCATGGAGGGAGGCGGGGGAGAAGGGCAACCACGGGGCTGGGGCCAGGGGAGACAGAAAAGGGGCCTGAGAGCATCCAGAATCATTTCCCAAATGCAAGTCCAGCAGGGGAAATCAGGGCTCCCAGCCCCAGGCAGAAGCCAAACTCAGCATCCCTCCATGTGATTCTGTTTCTCCATCCTGGCCTATTAGCAGAGAAAGGAAAAATGAGCCCAGGTGCCGAGACCCCCTCGCTGATGCACACAGCCAGCTCTTTAATGACAAAACAGAGGGACGGAATCCCAGAGATCTGCTCCTTCATTGAGAGCTGAAGATGCCTTTCTTCACCTACAGAAAATGAGAACCGGCCTGAAAAAACACAAAGGCTCTGGGTCCTGGAGGCTCTGTCACTCGGTCCTATTTAAAGCTGCTAGCCAGATGTGCCTAGTTAGCTACTCCGCCTGCTGTCCACAGCAGAGACGGATTCCTTCAGCCTTCGTGTTATCAAGCCCCCGTATTCGGTCACCCGCTGACTCAGTTTCCCCGCGGACATCTGGGTCCGCTTCATCTGAGGCTTGCATCTGAGCAGCTGCCGGCGCCGCAGCCGCGCACAAAAGGAGGCTCCCGGAACCGAGGTTATGTCCTCAGTGCATTACTGGCACATGCGGTTTGTGTATCTTCGGTAAATAAGCGTCCGTTTTCACATGGATTATTTAGATTTTCTGATGAAACTGCAGAAATGTCAATGCGGGGTGTCAGCCACCAATTGGAGCGTGGCTCCGTGACCCCTCTCTCCTCCAGGTCGACTGCTATTATCTTCAAGGGGGAAAAAAAACCCTCCTTGTCTCGTTATACCTTTTTTATGATCTGGGATGCCGCTAATAACGACTTTGTGTTACATAAAACAGATCCACTAATGTCACCAAGTCCCCAAAGTACTGAATCAACCGTGCTCCTCCAAAAAGAAAGGTGGACAGGGATGAGGTGAAGGCGGGGCTTCGCAGGGGCTCCTTTGCCTGAGCGCTGGCCGTGCCTGTTTGCAGTGGGGTATTTAAAGGGCCATGTGGCCCAGGAGGAGGAAGGTGTTGCCTCTGGCCAAGCGCCCCTCCAAAGGGAACAAACAGAGCGTGGGGTTTCAGGTGGTGATTTAAAGGTCCTCTAACCCTACTACGTTTGTGCACCTATTCCAGCTGTACACAGCGAAGGGCAGGAGGCCCCCTCATCAGCCATGGTGCCACACTTTTGGTGGGAATGTAAGTGGGTGACTCAAAACAACATCTTCAGGGGAAACGTGGGGGGAAGGATAAATCAGGAGCTTGGGATGAACACACACAAACTACTATATGTAAGATAGATAACAAACAAGGACCTACTGTACAGCACTGGGAACTCTACCCAATATTCTGTGATAACCTAAATGAGAAAAGAATCTGAAAAAGAATGGATATATATAGATATATAACTGAATCACTTTGCTGTACACCTGAAACTAACACAACATTGCAAATCAACTATACTCCAACAAAATAAAAATATTAAAAAAAACCCCCAAAAAAACAAGCAAAAAAAGATATTCCAGCATAAACTAAGATTTTTTTTTGTGTGACTAACCAAGAGAAATAAAACAGAATTAAAAAGAGAAAGAAAACAAACAAACACAACAAAACAACATCTTCAGGGAACGCAGCTGTTTGTTTTCCAGGTGGAGGAAAGAGCCACCCAGCTTCACACTCCCCGTGATGTGCCCCAGACGCTCATCTTGGATAAGGAGGGGAGGTGGCACATGACAGGATTCTCACAGCTCACACGCCTGCTTTCTATTCCGCACCAAGGTCCCAGCTGTGGGAAGAAAGCGCCCTCCCCAGGCCTCCAGCCACCCGCACTGGAGGAGCCGCCTCTCTCCTTCCCCACGTGCTCTAGAGTTGCCCCGCCAAGCCAGGGTGGCCAGTGTCAGCCCTAGGGGCCGATGGGGGCAAAAGAGGCAAAGAGGCTCTCACTCTCCATTCTGGGGAAGGCCGGGGGAGGCGGGGGGAAGGAAAGGACGAAGCAGGCGAATCAAGTTATGGACATAAACCAGGAATAAGCGTTTATGTGACGGAGAGGGGCACTGCAGACGGCCTTGCCAGGCGGGACGTGCACGCCGGGCCTCCTGCGCAAAGTTACTGAGGATGCCTTGGGGTGGCCCCTTCTTTGGAGCAGGACGGCTGCAGGATGCTCAGAAAGTTGTTTCTGAGCAGCGGTTATAGTATGAAGATTACAAAGGAGACGCTACAGGTATTAATTAGAGTATAAATCACACACACTCATATGCACAGATATATTTATGTATGAATGAAGAATATAAGGTCATTTCTGTAAATCACCAGGGTTCCTTGGGTATTTATTTAGTGCCTACTGTATGCCAGGCACTGTGCTAGGCCCAGGGGACTCAAGGATGAGCACAGAGACCCTGTGCCCATCCTCATGGAGAGGACAGCTTAGTGAAGGAGACAGCCTCTAACTAAACGATGACATGAACGTAAAGTTGCAGTGTTTAGCACATGACGGGGAGACGGAACCTCATCTGAGTGGCCAGGAAAGGCTTCTTTCTCTAAAGAAATGTGGCGAAGCTGAGATATGACAAACGAGTCAGCATGAAGCAGCTGACAACACATTCCAGGCCGAGGGCGGGGGCCCGTGCAAAGGCCTCATGGTGGGCAGGAACCCGAGGAACACAATGGGGTGAGGATGTCCTGGGCTCCCCATCGGCTAGAAATGTCCACAACCTGGAATGGAAGCTGAGAGCTGGTGCCTGGAGGAAAGCCTTCTGCAGCGCTAAGTAAAACCCAACTGTTAAGGAAGGTTTCCAGAAGGAACAGAAGATGACAGGGAGAAAGGGCAGAAAGGAGCCCCAGCTGGGCCTGGGCTCAGGAAGCAGGACTAAAGGTGAGGCTGGGTCTTTTCTATCATGTTACACGTCGCAATAATGGTGCTTCAGCTTTCATGGGGGACCTGCCCCATCGCTCTAGGGCGCCCCTTTCAGGGTGGGTAGAGGAGGAAGGAGCAACAGAAGGGCTTCACAGAGCCACCGACCTCTTGGCCTCTGTTTTCCCAAGTTCATGGTCCTGTGGCTTAGCTGTGTGCTTGGGAGGAGAGTTAAGAAGTCTTAGTTAGTGGAAGAAAATCCTAGTCAAAGAAACCTCATGTACGAGCAAATGGGAACCCCAAACGTGAAAAGCAAGAAGAGGAAACATGGCATTTGGGAATGGCCACACGGGAGTCTCTGACCTGGGGTGAATGACTTCCCCAGCCGACTGAGAGAGTCTGGAAGATGTAAAACCATGAGAAAGATGCTCCAGGAGATCAGGATGTTCTCTGCTGCCACCACACACCAAACCCAACCAAACCCCACAGCACAAACGTGCGGTTTATTGAACTGAAGCCCAGCTGCTCTCCAGGGCCCTGCAAGGCTGTCCCATCCTCCTGATGGTGCCCAAGCCTGCGCTCCCTGTGTTCAGGCCCCACGCCTGCTCTGTGTATGTCTACCTGCACTGGGCCCTCTCCCTTCCGCTCCCCACTGATCTCACAAGCTGCCCAGCGTAAGTGTGGCTCAGGACCACCATGAAAGGGCAGCTAAGGGACTGCAGGCTGGAATAAGAGAGACTCGCACCTCAGAACGGGGCGAGCTTCCTGACACAGGGCAGAGGGGTTTGGGCAGCTGCCAGCGAAAGCAAGCTTTCTGAGTTTTCTGGGAGTTGAATTTTCTCCTGAATGAAGGTTTATTGGCTCCTTGCTGCTTATGAGATTATACCTCAGTCCTCCAGGGATATGTGTGAGGGATCATGTAAATCCTGCATTCTGGCAGAAAGAGAAAAACACTAATTTTTACATTAGTGACATCTCAACACGGAGTTGTTCGGGAGAGCATCTGCTCGCCCCTGATTCGAAAGCCTGCACTGTGGGTGGCATCTGCTCTTCCCTCACCCTTTCTCTCAAACGGACAGGACAGCCGCCCTAAGAGGGCGGAGCACCTGCTGAGCAGGTGTGTTGACCTTGAAGGAACAGGCAGGTGCCTTTAACCATTTGCGTTCTGGAAGCAGAATCCATCAAGAGCCACGATGGCTATTTCAAGAAAGCCTGACGTGCTTTTGTGAGAGGGTTCTCATCCTTGCACATGAGGGCTCTCTATGACCCTATCAAGGTCAACTGGGTTGGAGCTGACTCTCAGCGTCCCACGTACTCCGGGAAGAACTTCTGGGTGCGAGTCATTTGTCGAGCTCCTCGCTTTTAGCTTTGTTTGATGTATTACCTGCATTTGCAGACGAGGTCTTGATAGTGTCCTATGAACCTCCCCTCGGAGGAGCAGAGGGCATGCTCAGAACTGCAGTTACTAAGCACCGATGTAAGAGAGGTCCTGAGATGCTGCTTAAGACCCATGGTTAAGTTCAAACATGTTTTTTATCTTACAGATAGAAAATAAAACAAATGTAAACATTGCCCACTGCCATTTGTAAATCTAGAAGGAGAAAGAATTTTATTATCAACAGCGGAGACAAGTGGAATCAGGGCAGGGTACTAACCTTAGCTCTGATTAGTGTACATTACTGAGTACAGCCCAGGGTGTGACCTTTGGGTACAGACATTTTTTGAGGGAGATGTTAAGATGTCTTGGATCTGCAGTAATGGGATTCAGAGCCTCCACAGAGGTTCCACCCTTTCCCTCCTCCAGGGTGACAGGGTATTGCAGCTTCCGAAGCTTTAATTTCCAGCCCAAATCTAGAATGCTTTGGCATTTGTGAGTTACATATATGCCCGGCTTCACTTTAATAGGCTAAAATAAAAAGTCAAAATATTTAAATTCTGGAGGGACTAGGGCAATAATTTAAGAAGGGATCACCTTTTATGACCATTAGCTTCTTCCAAGTCTTTCTGAAGCATCTAAGAGGAATTGCCTGGTTCTTGATGCCTTCTAGAACATCTGTGTGTGTCTGTGTGTGTCTGTGTGGCGTACAAATAAGAGGCTGGGTCACCAGCCTGATGGGTCACCAGGGAGAGCCTGAGGCTGTGGGTGGGGCTGGCCACCTGAGCTCAGATAGGTTTGATCCCAAGACATATCAGTCATCTTTGTCCGTGCATGAATTGAAAACAGAAGGCATTCCTCAGGCTGGAAGCAGGGACATTTTGGTATGCTCAACAGGGGACCTGAATTTTTAACAAGGCAGACGTAATAATCTGCTGAGAATTTTAGAAGAAGCTGGCACAACACAGCTGGGATGCAGGGATGGTGTGCCACTGAAGCATGTGGCCTCCAGAGAGAGAGGTCATTCTAACTACCTTGGAACAAAAGGGGAGAGACTCCTATCTTTGCCTAAGGGTAGTAGCAGCCCCAGAAACCAGCTGGTGTATGTGTCATAGGCAAACCTACAGAGAGGAAGAATACACGTTTGGGGCAGAGGCAGGAATCATAGGTAGGTGTGATAAACCATCATGCAAGGTTAGAATCTTGGAGGGAGAATTCTTGGGCAATACCAGAAGTCACATTTGGCAAGAAGTTTGGGAAACAGGTTTGAAAGAGACTCTAAATCCCACTAGATCTGGAACCAGCCACAGCACCCTTAATTAAGCATCCAACACCAATAGGGCAAAGACGGATCTTTTCTAGGAGGAGACCACTAAAGTTTCCAGAAAGGGGATTATAAATTTAAATGAAATCCAGGAATAACTATAAATAGTACCTTTAAGACTTTGCTGTCTGTAATGTCCCTAGAGTTTAATTAATTATATTCTATTCTACCCTATTTTCTGCTATTGGTACATGAAGGCAATAGTGAGAAGCTCCCCTAGGATTTGGGAATGAGGGAAATGAGTTAAAGGAATGTGGATTTTAAAGGTTAACTCTTTGTGAGAAGTCATCTTAAAGAGACAGACTGACACACAGGCCAGCATGACCATGCCTATTGGATGTTCCAACACAGGTGATGGAAGAGAATGTTCATCTGAAGCCGGGCTGGTCGGCCACAGCAGCATAGAGCAAGGTGATTCATGGAGACAACACTGGCAATGCCTAGTAAAAACCATTCACTGGAGCTGCAGCAGCTTGGGAGTCGTATTGGCAAAGCCAGTGTGGATATAGATTCAATGAGTGTTGGCCAACAGCCTTCAAGTATTTGGGCTCATTGTCATTGGCAAGACCGTCCTTATACATTTGTTTAATCTGTCTTACTTTGATCAGATTCAATGCTCACTAGAAAGCCTTTGGATTATTCCTTGGCTTTCTGAGCAGATATGCCTATAAGAACAAAGCTCAGCATGACAACTCTGCACATTCTGGTCTCTGGGACAGTTATTTCTCACTGCAAATTAATACACTTCCATTTTGATTATGATTTGGGTTCCCATGTACTCTTATTTTCAGTGACAGAAAGAGCTGGTCATGTTGGGATACTTATTACAATGGGTTTTATTTTTGTAAATTTGTAAATTGCCCTTGTTTTACTTTACAAATTTGTTTAAGGGAGTTTGTCCCTGAGAGGAGGAAGGCTCATTCCTGGAATGTGGGGAGCATCAGTTTCCTAGCCTATAAGCTTGAGAACCACATCCTGGAAGGTGAGAACATCACGCAGGTGATGGATGTCACACCACAAGCCTCAGAGCCCTTCCCTGGATAAGCAGACCCTCCTCTACAATGCTGACATGCTGACGATCCTTGTGTCTTCTACAAATACCAGCAAGAATTCTTAAAACTAGAAAGTAGAGGTTGGGTCCTGTGCTTATCTTGGAGACGGTAGAATACAGGGGGAAGTCACTAAGTAGTACGCTGATTTGCAGCAGGCCTGGGAGCAAGGAACCCAAACAGAAGAGCTCTGCTAGCCATGGAGGAGCGCAAGTTTGGATCGCTCTGGTTTCCTCTGTGGCTGGACATTAGCCTTAAGATCCACAGCCATGCTCTTCCACAATGGCTAACTCTGGATTGTCTAGGGATTGAGTCAGGTGGGGGACGACTTAAAATCTCTGCTTCCCTCCCTTCCTGTGTCCACTTTCCTCACTCATAGCATCTAGGCTAAAGAAGGATTGAGGAATTGACAGAAAACAACTCGCCTGTGTCTGGGTATTTGCTGTCAACCAGAGGGAGAAGTTTGGAGAAAGTATCTAAATAAAGGTATGAATTTTCCTTTAGAAAATTAAATTGTGCACTTATTAAACCTTCCTCAGTGGCTCTTCAGAATTAAGCTCTGACTATACAGCTGGGTTTCAGCACATTTCTGAATTCCCACCACCTTTCTGTATGCTGTCTGCAATTCTCGCACTTTCTGAATTCCCACCATCTTTCTGTATGCTGTCTGCAATTCTCGCACTTTCTGAATTCCCACCACCTTTCTGTATGCTGTCTGCAATACTCGCAGGGGAATGTGCAGCATTCTTAGGGATGCCTATTTTCCATTTCCAGAACTGGGCAACAGTATTTAGGAGGTCAGCAAGTCCATCTGCTTTTCGGTTAATGACATGGACGAGAGGCTGTTGGGTAGTGGCCGGGGTCGGCGGGGGGTTCACTGAGAGCCAGGGAGGAGGCTGGGCCTTGGTTGGGCAGGGGCTGGATAACAAGGTGGTGGCTGCCCTTTCACACCTGCCAAGGGACTGGGACAGCAAGGGGTTGTCGGGAGGGAGGAGATGCACAGGCAAGAAGGGTGGGGGACAGAGGAAGGCAGAAGCCCTGGCTGAACTTTGCCCACTAGGGACCCCCTGGGCAGGAGGCAGCTTTCTCCAAACATGCTCCCCTCAGTACCTTCCCCCGGTCCTAATGCACCTGCAACAGGAATGGCGTCCCAGCCACCCTTAGGACTGCCCGATTGGGGTCCTATGGTGCAGCCACAGTTCATGCATTATCCTCAGAGAGGCTCACAGTTCTAGCCCTTTCATTTTACAGTCCCCTCTGTCTATGCGGGTTTCAAACCACAGTACCCTGACCTTTGTACAATCTGTTGGGAAATAACTCAGGCAGTTGGTTCATATCACTAGCTAAATGCTTATGAAATTTCATTTTAAGAGACATAACTGAAAAAGCATAAACATGTCCAAATTCTCTCATTTAAAAACATCACTACAAGACAAGACCTTGTATGATAATATGTAAGTGCAATGTTACAACTAAATTATGAAGATCGCAGAAATAAAGTCCAGGAAGGAAGAATGATGTGCCTTCCATATCCTCGATGTGGGAAATCAACACAAGACAGCCATTTTCAGGCTCGGCAAATATATCCGAGGATAGACAGTACCGTTGTACAGTGAAGATAATATATACCAGCACAATTAGAAAATTACTCTCTTTGAGCGTGTTCAGAATTGACTTGTGCATTAAAGGTTCTAACAAATTTACCACACAACAATTCTGTTAATGGTTTTCTTCTTGCTTGCTCTATTCTCAGTCCCTTATTCAGAAAGATGTATAAATAAAATCCATGCCCTGGCTCGGTCATCCAAGATAAACTGTTATGTACTGGACCTTGGTTATGGGTAGATTCTTTGCCTTGATTTGCCTGGGACTATATACTATTACTAATACTACTGGCTATGATAATGATGATAGAAACCTACTGAACACCTACCATGGGCCATGCACAATTCAAAATGTTTTGTATGCATCAACTCATTTACTTTAGAACAGCCAAGTGAAACAGAAATGATTATTGTCCATTTTTTAGATAATGGAAACTGAGGTTAAGAAAGGTCAAGCAATTGCCTAAGGTCACTAAGCTATCAAGGAGTGGAGTCAGGATGCAAACCCGAGTCTCAAAGCCCACGTGTTTGGTGGTGTAGGTACAGGTGCGAGAGCAAACCGGCTTGAGTGTCGAGAGGCACTGTCATTCCCCAGACGACTGGTAACCTTGTCCTCTTACAGGGACAAAGTAGGCCTACTGTACTACCAATATGTACACCTCCAACAGATACACAATCCCTGTTTTTGCCCTTACTTATAATGTGGCTTAAGTAGGTAGAGCCAGGTAAATGAAAGATAAACCATTACAGGTGTAAGTAAGCCAAATCCTTCCACGTGCAACCCGCTTTCTTCAGCGTGCAGGAGCCAAATAGGACCGCTGTGGCTCTGGTGCCACGTGGGCTTCTCATTTGAAGAGAGAAACAAGAGGCAGTAGAGGGAGAATGCGTATGGGCTTTGGAGCCGGGCGGACCAGATTCAAAACCCGTTCTTTTATTATGTGATTTTGGGCAAGTTACAGAACCTCTCTGAGCCTCTGTTCTTTCCTTAGAAAAGTGTCTGTGTGGTAACAACCTTACCTGGTAGGGTTGTTTGGCAGAATAAGTAAGATGAGATAGGACTTAGCAAAATGCCTGGCACATAGTGAGAATTTAAAGAATATTAGACTTTATTTACGTTATGTTCTACTCCTTCAGTCGACGATTTTAGGACAGACTGCTGCTGTTGATTGTTATAGAGGGCAATTAGGTAGAAAGCTCACAGGGTATAGTTTAGACTTCTGGGCCTTACAATGTGATTGACATGGCCAGCTGGGACGCCGTTCACTGTCAAGGTCAGTGGATACCAGCCAGGCTCTAGGCAAAATCAGTCGCCAGGTTTCTACTGAGGATCATTACTCTGAGAGGGTGGGGCGGGCAAGGGAGATGTAGTAAGTGGGGGAGAAAGCAACACGCGGTGAGCACCTGCCATGAGCCAGGGACACAGAGAAAATTTGTTTCGTTACTTTGCAAGGATGGCTGAAGTAAGACAAGGTCTCTACACTGCGGAGCCTTGAGCCTGGCTGGAACTACTTCGGTTCACAAATGCACAAAAATGAAAACCATGTGTATTTTTTAATATCTCAAACTAACTTACGGAGTATTACAAGAAGATCAAGATCCAGAAAAGGGTGCTATTTCTTCTTGAGGTCAGAAAATCTCCAAAGGGACTAATTTCCTCTCTAAATATAAATTATGATTATTATTATTTTACATGCTGGGTCCCTTAGCAGGCCCCTAGGGTCATATATAGCATCTGGACCCAAATACTCCAGTCCTTTGACAAGCTGGTATGAGCTATATACGTTTGAAATATATGTCCCCTAATTTATCTTTCCAACCAGAAAATGAAACAAGTTGCAGCATCAGAAGGTTGCGGTTTAATCCCTTGAAGAGAAAAGGTGTTTTCCAGAGACATTTGGCTCGGAGTTCCTAACAGGGAGAGGTAACGAAACAACAGAATCTCCATCTCCAGCCACCTCCTGACTAGGCAGTTCTACCTCGAACATCAAAGCTGCCGCATTAAAATTTAATTTGAATTTAAAATCCCTGACAGGGACCAACACTGGGGAAGCAGGGGTTAACCATGGAGATAATGAGGCCACTGCTGCCACCGCTGATTCTGTTGACAGTATTGTATCACCTAATGAATGTGGCGATATAAATCTCGATGAGAGGCAGGCTGGAGTCTCGGGCAAGGTAATGCTAATGAGCAGGTGCAGGAGCCCATGCTGCAGATGAAGAAGAAAACCAATAAAATGCCTCGGCCCAGAAGGGGCAGCTGAGGCCGGGCCCGGCAAAGGTTGACCACTTGGCCCTGTTCACGCAGGTTGCCCCAGATTCCACCGGGCACATTCTAGGGCCTCGCAGGTTCGCAGAAGCTGATGGAAGACAAGGAAAGGTGATGGGGGGCATTCTGGGCTTCTAAGCTAGCTCTCCTCAGGCCCGGCCGAGAACAGAATTACGACAGTCACCAACGACAACTGGGTGGTCTCGTCATCTCTCTCCCTCTTTTCGGTGGCAGGAAGAAAACAGATTTTCCAAATCTTAATGATTCATGTCATCATCTGAAGTTCCCGCTTCATTCTGACTAGGTTTCATGCTACCATGAGTCACTCTGCCTTTTTCAGAGTTTGGTGTGATTCCTTTGCTATCGTCCCTTCCCAAATATGTTCCGAGGGCCACTTGATAAAACACAGGACTCCTCAAAAAGCGCCCACGTAGAAAACAAAGACTCCGGAGGCCATTATGGAGGTGAGATCTGATGTTCCGTACCTCGGGACTCCACCTGGAGAGCTCCAGGGAACAGAGGTAACCCTGGTGTGGCCTCCACTCAGCTCCGGGCCCCAGGCTACAGAGGCTCTAACAGCTCTAAAAGCTACAGACCAATGGTCCAGGCTCCCAGGTCAGGAGTATGAGAGGTTGGGAAGAGTCTAATACAACCACGCAGGAGCAGAATACGATTCCTACGTGGAGAAATGAACCCCAAAGCTTGAGCATCTGGTAAGATGCAACTGCACTGCCCTGGGCAGTGCCAGACTGGTGGGCCTTCCTCCAGTCCTAGAACCCAGGAAATCGATTTCTGATTGCAAAAACATCTGGACACATGCCTTAACACTTGACAGCATCACGAAGAGGCCCCCTATCTTTATCCAGGAGTCTCAAGTTTGGTTGTGCCTAAGACTCATCAGGATAACTTTTCAAAATTTAGATTCTTGGCCTCATCTTCAGAAAGGTTGGTTTAGGAGGACTTGGGTGAGTGTGGCCTGGACAGAAAAGCATTTTTGTCTTCTTTTCCTCTTCTTTTAAAATTCCCTAGAGGTGACTATAATCTACTATTGATATGTCTTGTGTAAAAGTGAGAAAAAAATCGGAAATCATACTTTTTCATAGCTTAGACCAGAGTTTTTCAACCTTGGCTGTACAGGCATTGCGGACTGGATCATCCTTTGTAGTGGGGCCGTCCTGTGTATTGTGGGGTGTTTAGCAGCAACCCTGGCCTCGACACTAAATGCCAGTAGCTTGCCTAGTCATGACAATCAAAAATGTCTCCAGCCCTCTGGACACGGAGAGAAGGTACAAAATCGCCCCGCGTTGAGCACCACTGGCTTAGTCGACCTAGTGGCCTTGAAGTCTGGGCATTTTAAAGGTCTAGGTACTGAGGGACCGAGAAAAGTCATCGCCAAATCCCTGATGGCTTAATTGCAATGAGCCAGTCTTTCGCTTTGTGATTATAATCCCTGGAAAGAAATCTTATTCCAGCCTTTTGTTGTCGTTACAAGAAGCACTCTTTTAAGATGAGTGGTGACTCTGAAGAGAATCCTGCAATTTGCAACGATCTTTCTCAGAGCTTCAATTTGCAGGGCAGGAGCATTCCTTAGTCACGCCAGCAATTTGCATAGAAGCAATGATGAAACAAAACCTGTACCACAAGGATGGACACAGTCCACGCCCTTCACGAACTCCCACAGGGACCACATGTGCACCGACCACACGTGTGGGCACCCCCTTCTCATTACAGATGACGCTGACCAGAACATTAAAAATGTTCTTTTATTAACAAAGGGAGAGTTGAGATTAAAGGAGCAGGAAGATGAAAATCTTTCAAGATTCCTATTTGCGGAGAAAAGTTCCCTTTTCCTTTCTTCTTCCCCTTTCTCTCCTCTCCCTCTTATTTCTCCCATTTCCCTCTTTCTCTTTCGTCTTTCTTTTTGTTCTCTCCTTTCTCCTGTCTCTTTCTCTCTCAGCCCCTCCACCCCTTCTCCTTCTCCTCTCTCTCTCTCATTTTATTCGATTGGCTTGCCGGGCAACCTTACAGAAACTTCTCTCAAGAGCAGGCCTATTGAGCCTCGCTCTCAAATTGCCCCCAGAGCCCACTGGATATTCCTTCAGATGTCTAACAAGCGTTGAACACAACTGAGGTTTAGAGAGACACAGAAATCAATACTGCGGCTTCCACCAGTCACGCTGAGGGATTAGTTGTCCCAAGGAAAAGCACAGACAGTTGAATAAGAGAATCATGACTCCGAATACCCTAACAGGTTTATGAACTAGAAAGCAGCCTCTGGCCTTGATAACCTCCAGTTGGCCTGGAGAAAAAGGAGACTGTGAAAACATTCACTTAGCTTTCTCCCCTTTTGTATTAATGAGGTCAAGCGTTGGACCTCAGGGGGTCAACAGTGGTACTCAGAGGAACGACTGTTTAGGCCAGTGGGCAAGGATGACCATCTGAGCAGTGGCAACTCAGAGGCTCGGGCGTCCTCCCAGATTTGGCAAAGTCAGTGGTCACATCCCTCAGGACAGAGTGTGTAAGGAGGCTAGATGTAGAAGCCAAGTAGAAAAATAAGAGTGCCTTGTATTATCTGCTGTGAGCAGTCAGCATTAAACAGTGGCAGGAACTTATAGTTTAAAATCACGGGTGGGATACGGGAGGTCAACAGAGTATGCAAATGAATTACGGGGAGCTTCAAAACGGACAGGATTCTGCAGGAGCAAAAAGCAACGGATAAATTTTAATATTCAGTTTCTCTACTTTGATAAGAATGTAACTCGAGGAGGCTCATCTCAGTGAGTTTAAAAGCCTTCATTCCCCCACCTCCTACAGTTCACATTCAAGAGGCCAAACTTATCAACCAAATGGATACCCTGACCGTCTTACATCTATGGGACGCCTGGTTGGGAGGAATGTTTAAAAACAGGTGGAGTCAAAGATCTAAATGGTTTCAGTTTTAACAAAGAGAGAAAGAGTCACTTTTCAATTGGACCTCCAGGCTTGAGTGAAGTGAAGAATTAAGGTTATTATCCGTATAATTCAAACCCAAACCTACCTTTCTGTGAATTTATAGGACAATTTAGGTCCTAGCTGAATAATTCAGAAAAAGATGATCACCTCAATTATTTAGACGGCCATCTCATCCCCTTATATAGTCCATCTCTCTAACTCAGATATGGAAAGTTGACAGCAATTAAATCTCTCAACCAAGCCGCCCACAGGAGGCCATAGATTTGGACTACAAATGTGGTACCCCCGAAACATGGGTAGCAATGGACCCAGATAAACAAATTCATGCTGAAGACACTTGTCATAAATCGGTAAGTGGTGTTCACCCATCTGACCGAGGTTCCAAAACCCTAGACCCAGGAAAAGGCTTGGAGGTCGTCTCCCCAAGGCCAGCATTCTCTAGGCCCTGTGAGGAGGTCACTGATTTGGGGCAAGAGGACTCAGCACCCTTCTCTGGCTGTGCCCTCCCTTGCCCCCCAACGGCTTGCCATCAGTCTTGGCCCCTTTGAGTTTGCAGAAGAGCCTCATTTCTGGTCTGTGTCTGAGTGGAAGGCATGGAGCAGGAAATTTGTGCACCCGAGGCTGGTCAGCCGGCAGCGTGGGGAATGACACCATATACGTTGACGTGCGGCTGATGGAGAGCCTGTGAGATACCTGATGAAGTCAGCAGGGGTCAAGGGGAAAGCAGTCCCTCCCAGGGATGGCTCTGGGACAACGGGGAGCTCATACTGGCTGGCCTGGCTTTGGCTGTTTCTGTCTGGGGGGCACCTGCAGGTCCCCGCGAGTCTCTGAGTGTTCATGTGCACGTGGCTTTCTGTGTACAGACACAGCGTGTCTGCGTGTCCAGGCTGGTGGGTCCAGCTCTCCTTTGTGTGAGCATGAATCCACCTGGTCCCAACCCTCCTCCTCTCCCTGCACGTTAACCTAAAATATGAGTGTCTGCTCTGGTCTTGCCTAGGCCGGCTGCCCCTACGTCCACAGCCTCCCTGCCCCCTTCCTCCAGCCCTCTTATCTAAAGCAGCGCGTCACTGCAATTTTATGGTCAACATTACAGACTCAAGCCCTCCTTTGAACCAATCAAGCTGCACTGAATATATTAAGGGAAACCAGGCTTTCTGGAAGGAGCCTGAGTCCTGAGCCACACTGCCTGACCTCTCTAAGAGCAGCCCCCATAAATCTGCCTCACGTGATGGGAGATGGGCTTTTCAGGATCTCTCAGGGTGCTTTGAGGTAGCACTTCTATGAACTCCTTGCCACAATAAATAATGCTACCTGCAATATGTCTTTGGGAGTGTGTCAGCAGCTGCTGTCCTGCCATGAATTTTTATTCTTGTGCCGTCTGGAAGATAGATTCCAGATTCAGCATTTCCCCGCACTTAGTGTCAGATCTCTTTACCCCCTTGCCCCAGCAGAATGACAGAGACCACAAATAAAATAAAAAAAAAATAATTAAAAAAAAAACCAGCCTAGGAAAAATGGCCCAAGACCAGAGGGAAAGAGCCACGCTCACCACACTACAGCAGACAGCCACCCATGTGACGGCACCGACTCGGTGAGCGAAAGGGGGAAAAAGCCGGTAACTCAAGTCCTCAGTAAGGAAGCAGTTCACCAAGGGTGGCTGGAGAAAGGGGGTTCCTACAAGGTAAAGCTGTTGGGTGAGCGGAAAGCCCATTTTGGGTCCATAAACCATTATAAGGGAAAGCAATAGAAATCTGTTTTCAAACCTCAGTTAGATAGTCATTGTACTGGTCAGATTCTAGGCAACTGGCCCATGAAGAGAGAGCAAGGGATTCGAAATAGCATGGTGATGACAACAAACATGAGTTGCTGCGGTTTGAAAGCTAAAGATGAGGAAGAAAGATGCTACCGTAGCTTCGGAATAACAATAAGTTAATTCCCAAATTTCACCGACTTGCATGTTTCTGCTGATCTAGACGTGAGCATCCCCATGGCTGGGTACGTTTCACTAGTTATCATCTCTGCAACTTGAGATCTCCTGGCCGCACTGAAGTCAAAACTCAGCACTCTGATGCCCAAGCATTTCCCCTTCTCTGAAATGTTCCAAGTCCCAGGAAGCTTCTGCATTACTAACGTGCCAGCCGTATCTATTACGGTGGGGGAGAACCCAGGAAAGGAAGAAAGCTTTGATATGCTAACCTCTCACAATGGCAGGTTATTTCGTTTTATAGGCTGCTTCCTTTTCAGAGAGGGTAAAATTCAGTTGGTGTCCTGGCGGGAATAACACGCAGACCTAGCTTCTGCATACACAGAGGTCCACACAAGCCCGGTCTGATGACTGAACCCGCGTCATCGGCCGACTTCTAGACCAGAGTCTTGTCAAGTGTGAAGTGCGTCGGCATCACCTGGAGATCTCAAAATGCAGATTTTAGTTCTGTAAGTTTGGGTCGGGGCCTGAGAGTCGGTATTTCTCATGAGTTCGCAGGTGCTGCTGACGCTGCTGCACCGTAGGCTGGAGAACAAGGGTTTAGGTTACAGCAACTTCCCCTGTAACCAGTTCTGCTCGCCTTCCCCAAACTGTCCATGTGGGCTCCAAACCCAGGAGAGATCGCTCTGTTCCTTTGTTCCTGTCTAGTTTGCTCTTGGTTCACCGTATACATATATACATTTTTTTTAAAATAAAAAATGTCAAAATAGAGTTTCAAAAACTGTGGAAGTATTAACACATTAATACTTCTGATTCCTCAAAATGGAATGTATCATTTCCTCTGGAGATAGTGACGAGATGCCATATCTGAGACTCTTCTGTGAGTGAAAGACCTGGGCCAATTGACTTTCTGGACCCAGCACTTATAAGCTGCTAGGCCTCACCCGAGGGGAATCTCATTGTTTACGCACAACCTCAGCCTTGAGTTGTGGCCTCCTAAGTACCCTGAGTCAGTGCGATGTTCTCGTCTCTAGCCGCCCGTGGCAGTATGGTCAGTTTCCTGGCTTGGTCGGTACTGAGAGAAGGGTGTGGAGTTAGATGGGGACTACATGGAAACCTTTGCTGATCAAGTTACCGATGGCCAACTGGTAAATGGGGCCATGGGTTCATGTAACATACCCCAGTTCCCCTCAAATACAACAAGAGCAGCAAGGTTACAAAACTGTCAGCCTAAAATAGAGGTGGCCAACAAGGTCATTGCCAAATTCACTTTTTGATGAGAAATTAAAGTTTCTTGGGGTTAATATAGTCTTTGAAGTAATAAATGTGGAAGCTTCTCTTCTATCCCAACATGTTCAAATAAAGTGGCTGAGAATATAGCAGTCCCTGCCAGTCAAATCAATCTGAGGCCAAAGATGATCACTCATTTGTAAACTGGGCTTTCTGCCTGCTGAATACCTTTCAAAAACAGAAGCTCTCTCCTAATTGCCTGGGTTGACCTATATTTAGAAACCTGAAATGTGCTGATGGAGTGGAGAAGCCAGAAAAACGCTGGAGTTAATCACTAAATCAATCTGGGCTGACCCTGAGAAGACACGGAGCACCAAAGGTTGTTGGTTCAGGAGATCTTGGAGGCTAGACTTAAAAGAATTCTCTTGTTTCTCCTAAACTGGAAAACTGGCTTCTTCCTGCAAAAACATATTCACAGAGTAGGATTTGGTTTCTTCTAGGACAGCCCTTTGAATCCCTCATGCCAGTAACCAAGTCAAGGTTAACTTCATTTTGTTTTGGGGTCCTCTCTGGGCTCCCCTCTGACCGCCAATGGCAGTGGGTACCACAGATGGACAGACCACAGTCATCTGCTCATTCTCAAGAGAAACCTAGCTACAAGATCCTTCTTTTCTTCCATTCTCACCTTGGCCGTCTCTCCTCCTCTTATGGCATCTTTTTGGTTTCTGACTGTTCTGGGTTGTCAAAATTCATAGTTTAAATTTTTCCTTAAATGTTTCTACTCATAATGCAATGATGATAATTTCCTGAAGGTTCAGAATTGGAAAAATCGGGGAAACGACAAGAAGTATTACACATTATTTTTAGTACAAGTGAACAGTGGGATGACGTTTGGATATGGGTACCAGGTACCTAGGAAGTTAGTAATTGCCTCCATAGGAACATTGAACAGAAAGTTTAGGAAGCTCCTTGATTCTGGAGAGCCAGCTCTCATTTCTACAACCTAGGCTAGATGGTGGCTTGACTTTGAATGCTGAAGGATATAAACAGCTAAGGCAGGACGGAGTACCTAGAACCATTTACAGATAGTTACCAATCATTTGACTCCTGCAGAAAATACTCGTCAGATACGTGAGTGATGGAAAAATGTGGTACATTCTTTGAGATTTAGGTTTGGATGCCCAGCTAGTTAACTTTAAGGTTAAATTAAGATATCTGAATGACACACACGTATATTTTAAATTCTTGCATTGAATTTTGTAGAGCTAAGCTAGGAAATGAGGAAGTTAAGTAATGATGGAGCAGAACAAATTCTACATTTATCATCAGCTATTTATTGAATATTTATAGACTCATTTCTGAGAAGATATGCAAGCATAAGACATCTGTACCTTCAGGAAATTTATATTCTAATTGTTGGGATGGGACTAAGTTACTAAAACAATTAGAAGTACATAAATATGTAAGTTAAGTGCCGAAGGATATGACATGATATTATATGACGCGATCACATAATAAAGATAAGAGTTTAGAGAAGTAGGATATCAATGAGAGATTTAGAACCCAAGAAAGGCTTCCTGTGGTTAGTGTTTGTGTAGGAAGCAGGATGGGTCTTCCAAGGAATTGGAACAACATCTGGAAGCCATGAAGTCCAGCGTGTGCTCAGGGGACAGCACGGAGGCTGGTCCTGTGCAGCACAAGTGGCCCGTCAGGGGATTGTGGGAAATCAGGGTTGATGGTCTGGGAAGGGACACTTGATTATGGAAATGAAGACACTGAAAGTTATCTTTAAACAGAGGAGTATTATAATGGGAACATATTTTGGCAAACTAGGGAAGGTGCCCCAAACCCTCAAACATATGGTCACAGGAACCTGGGAACTAACACACCCTAAGAGAAGAGGGAGCTAGGCTCCTTGAACATGATGCAGTAAGAAAACAGTACTTTATAAAGGGACAAGATGATTGTGAGTATAGCAACTGTCTCCTGGCCCTGTCCACAGCAGGTCTGTGACGTACGAGGATCAGGAAAGCTGTAAGCGAAAAAATAGATAAAACTCACCTAGAGAGCTGTTTTGCTAAAATTCTATAAAACTTCAGGGAGCCTAAACAGTATTGTTGTTGTTGTTTTTAAAGAGACAATGGTGAAACTATGGCGGGGGTGGTGGTAGAATGGAAGCATTCTACCCTGGCAGTAAGAATTTTTTTATGGACATTATTAGCACATGATAGTAATAAAAAGCAGACCAATTTCTAGTTGGTTTTAGTATTGTTTTTAAAAGCTCTACTGACAATGCATTCCCTTACTCTTGGCGATTAGGGTAGACTGTTCCCACTGTCCCCTTCCCCCTGTACGCAACTAAAGAGACAGACACGTAGTTCTCTAGGGGGGCAATTTTACCCCCCTACCCAAGAGAAATTTAACAATGTCTGAAGACATTTTTGGTTGTTACAACTGGGGGTAGGGGTGGTGTGCTCCTGGCATCTAGTGGGTAGAGGCCAGGGACACTGCTAAACATCCAACAAGGCACAGGACAGCCCTCCCACCACAGAGAATGATCCAGCCCCGAATGTCAGCGGTGCTGAGGCTGAGAAGCCTTGATATCAACAAAGATGCCCACTGAAGCATTAATTATAACAGCAACATCTTGGAAATGATCTTCATTTCCAACCCTAAAGGAACGGTTAAGTGTATTATGGAATATCCATATGTCCATAGCATGTACTTTACAGTCAAGTTTTCAAACATAATTTAATGATGTAGGAAATTACCCCAAGTATACTGTTAAATAGAAAAACAGGAATCCAAACCTTATTCACTATGCTGTCCTGACATTGTAATAACAACAAACGTACCCTCGCATGTACCGTACACACAAACGACGTAAGAAACAGGACTGGGAAGAAGTCACCAAAATGCCAATGATAGTTATCTCCAGATGACAAGAAATAAATGATATTTCTTACCATCTAAAAAAAAATAACAGTTGTTCTATCAAAACATCTCAATAGTTTGAAACACAGGCCAAGCTTAAGAAGATGAAACGTAACTAGACTGTGAGATATTTACACGTACGTTCAGAGCTCCAAGCGTCAAAGGCAGGAGGACGATGACCAGTCCATGTACGAAGGGTGCGAGTCAATCCAAGCTCAAAAGAAGACAAAATAGGCTAGATGGGGCTGCTAAAAGAGCCACTGCAAGCCTAGGGTACCTTAATAAATGAAGACTGTACCAGAATGAAGTAGCTAGCAGTCCACCGTGGGGCAAGAGTGCCCATATGGAGTGTGGAATGCACTCCATGTACATACTTAAGGGTGACCACCGGAGACCTGGAGCAGGTCCAGATGAGAGCAATCAATAAATATGTGAGGGGTTTGAGAAGTGTGTTATGTGACAAAAGGGTGAAAGAGCTAGAGATGTTTAGTCTGATGACAAAAACACTTAGGAGAGAAGTGAGTGCTGTCTTCAAATATTTGGCGGGCTGTCATATGGGAGAGGGACAAACATTCTCTGCCTGAGCGTGGACCACAGAGATGGCACTAATTGCTGATATGAACTGATAACTTATCTTCTTTCATATAATTTCCAAACGAAAAGAAAAAATTCTTCTAAATCTAGGAGTTGTTCAAAAATGGGGCAGCTAACTTGGGACGTCATATGGTCCCCATCACTGTCTTAACGGCAGTGTGACAGGGTTGCTATAGAATGGATGGGGAGCTGAGAAAATGACAGAGGAGGGTGGCTACTAATGCGCTCCTGATGCCGAGTGCTTGATGCACGAACACATGCATAGCAGCCACTTTCACTGAGTGCTTTCGGTGAGCCAGGCGCCAGGAATGGCGCTGAGGGCTTCACATGCTCTAACTTGCTCGTTACAGCCACTTAGTAAGGAAGGTACTATTATATATCAACCCCATTTCCCAGATGAGAAAATGCAGATTGGGGGAAGTGGAGGACCTTGCCCAAGTCAACAGCTAATAAATGTGTCAGATTCTATGCTAATGCTAATAATACTAAAACTCATCACTATCCTAATAACTGTAGTGGCAAACACTTGTGTAATACTCACTATGCATCAGACATAGTTCACCCCCATTTTATAGATGAACCTTGGGGAGGTTGGGGATCTTGTCAGATACTGTAGTAATGCTAACCATAGTAATATTCACCACTGTCATCATAATAACTGCAGCGGCAAACACTTGTGCAGTGCTTGCTACAGATCACAGTTCCAAGTACTGTCCTTCTATAATGTCATTTAATGCCACAACCCTACGAGATATTTCCTCCTTTTATTCCTCATTTTACGATGCAGAAATGTTGGCTTGGGGATGTTGAAGACACTGCTTGAGGTCACACAGTTCATAAGTGGAAGAGCTGGGGTTTGAAACCTGGTATGTCAGACTCCATAATGGTATCAATAACAGTGGTACTAATTCTCTCTGTCATTGTTGTCCTCACTGCCACAGAGGTAATGGGACAGATACTTATGTAACGCTTAACTGTGTGTCAGGCAAAACACAACAGCCCTATGGGGTAGTGTGATGGTTAATTTTATATGTCAACTTGGAGGGTGATTTTGGATGAGATTAACATTCACATCGGTGGACTTTGAAGAAGAAGATTGCCCTCCAAATGTGTGTGGGCTTCACCTAATCAGGTGAAGGCCCAAATAGAACAAAAACACTGGCCTTGCCAAGCAAGAGGGGGTTCTCCAGCAGACTGCCTTGGACTTTATCTACACCACTGGCTCTCCTAGGTATCCACCCACTGGCCTTTGGACTAGATCTGCGCTCTCAGCTCTCCTGGCTCTCGAGCCTGCTGGCCCACACTGCAGACTTTGGACTCATCAACCTCCATAGTCATGTGAGAAAACTCCTTATAATAAACCCCCTCCCCCCACCCTGTCTCCATATATAGCATACCTTGTTTTATCACATTTCACTTTATTGTGCTTTGCAGATACTGTGGGTTTTGTTTGTTTGTTACAAATTGGAAGTTTGTGGCAACCCTGTGCCAAGCAAGATTATTGGCACATTTTTCCAACAGCATTTATTCCCTTCATGTCTCTGTCACAATTGGTAATTCTCACAATAGTTCCAACTCTTTCATTATTGTTATATTTGTTATGGTGATCTGTAATCAGTGATCTTTGATATGACTATTGTAATTGCTTTGGTGCTCCAAGAACTTCATCAATATAAGGTGGCGAACTTAATCGACAAATGCTGTATGTGTTTTGAATGCTCTACCAACTGGCCTTTCCCCCATCCCTCTCCCTCACCTCAGGTGTCTGTACTCCCTGAGACACAACAATATTGAAATTAGGCCAACTAATAACCCTACAATAGCCTCTAAGTGGAAGGAAGAGTCCATCGATGCAGCAAACGTCACTGCTGGCTTATTTTAAGAAACCACAACCACCCCAGCCCTCAGCAGCCATCACCGGGATCGGTCAACAGCCGTCAACAGTGAGGTAAGACGCTCCACCGGCAACGAGATTGTGACTCACAGATAGCTCAGACGATGGTTAGCACTCTTTAGCAACAAAGGATTTTTAAATTAAGGTATGCATTTTGTCTTTTTAGACATAATACTCTTGCACACTTATCTACAGCATAGTGTAAACATAACTTTTATATGCATTGTGAAACCAAAACATCTGTCTGACGTGCTTTATTGAAATACTTGCTTTACTGCAGTGGTCTGGAACTGAACCCGCAATGTCTCCAAAGTCTGCCTCCATATATATATATATATATACACACATATATATATACACATACATACATACAGACATATCCTATTGGTTCTGTTTCTCTGGAGAACCCTGACTAATACAGGTACGTATACTTGTTGTCGCCATTTTATACAATCAGAAAACTGAGACCGGGAGACATCAAATGATTTTCTCAAAGCCACACAACTGATAAATGGCCAAACCAGCATGGAGACTCTGACGGCCTCCATATATAGTCTGAGACCCTACGTGAAGTTCTTTGGAGCTCTTTGCTCTCTCAACTGCTGTATGTTTTACTGACTAGATGATGTGAAATCAAGAGATGCACAGAGGTAACCTCTGCAATCAGGAAAAGCAGCTGGCTGGAGAGAAAGGACACCACCTCTGGGCTCCTTCCTCTACCAAATGGCTGGTTTATTCCTACCAAGCAGGCCCTATCACTTTAGGACATTTCTCAATATTTGACAGATCCAAGGGGAGAAGACCCAATGCTTTTTCTTCCTCCTATTATCATTCAATTCAATGGAAAAATAATTTACTGAACATTTTTCACTTTTCTCATGAAATTTCTTCTCGGTTTCTCCTAACTGGTGAAAAAGCAGAAGAGCATGTGTTGTTATTTTTCCAAAGGTTTTTAAGTCTTCCCTGACTTCAGTGATTCCTGTGATAAGGTTTCCACCTTTTGGTTTACTACACCCTTCCCTGAGAGGAAAATCTTCCCGATAGTCTCAGTTTAAATCTCACGTTTGCCGGATTCCTGTTAATACCAGTATCTCTTTGGATCATCCAAAGTGCATTCTCTTTTGGTGGCTCATCTTTCACATAATTTCCAAACAAAAAGACAATACAGACAAAAGCAGCACAAAAACATGCCGTGAGACCAGGTATTGAAAAAAAAAAAAAAAGGCACTGAAACAGACCCAAATAGAAATACAATGGTTTTATTATATGAGCCTTCAGCAGTAAAAAAAGAAAGAAAAAAGCAAGGTTAGCAAAAGAGGGAAGGGAAGCAAAATGAGTAACAAATGCAAAGTGCCTAAGGAAATGGTGTTTCCTTTGTCTGCATCAACATATGCTCAAAGAACATTTCCCTATGAGGATGTCATTGCCCGCTCACTTCCCATTTACAGTTACACGGAAGAGAAGTTTTTTTAAAGCCATTTGCAGCCCCCCTGGGAGTTGCCAGAGGAAGGTGTTGCTGCTGAAGTAGGAGATGCTAAGCCTAAAAGTCAAAATACGGAAGATACAGCTTTGTCCACTGTCCACGGCCCCTGCCCAGACTGTCCCTGCCCAGCATGCCTCAGTGAGGGTCCTGCACAGCCCCTCACACTGGCCAGTCCACTGGGAGAGAGTCTTGGAGGACCGTCTCTTCTTTTCTTGGCTGTTTCATGATAAAGAAGGTGGATGCCAAAAGGAAAGCAAATTCAAGAGCTTCTAGTCTACCCAAAACCCAAGGTGTTCTATCCGAGAAAGCAGGTTTCCCTAAGGTTTCCGTTGTGAACCTATGTGCCATCACCTGCCATAACTCTGAGCAGCAGTGAGCATCATCGAGGGAAGCCAAACTGAACCTGGACAAAAGGCAGGGTCTTAAGCAATAAACCTGAAAGCGACTGGACACTGGGCTGTTTATATAGGCACATGCTGCCTCTCCTTCTTGCAATCCCAGCCCCTCTGGCCCTCCTTCTCCACATCTGCACCTCCACTCTGCATCCCAACATCCTTACTGTCCACCCCCCTTGAGTGTCACCACCTGCTGTCCCCAACCCACCATGACTCACTCTTTCTCTGGCCTCACATGGCTTGTGTAATCTCTACCATTCAGCCCAATACTCAGTAGACGCTGTTTGGGGTTCTTTTTAAATGGTTTCGTGTACGTAAGGTCTTTTCTACCGAATAACGGTCCACATGCCTTGAAGGAGAGTACCTTATCATATATCTGGTGGAGAGACCCCACCCTCACTAGATCTAGTACTTTGGTGACCTTGATAACTTCTTGCTGATAAACTGCTTAATTTATATAACCTCCAGGTCTGCACTTCCCAAACAGTGCTATGTGCTGGTCTCCACATTCACGCTGCATTTCCAACCAGTACATACAAACATATAAGGTGTAATCTTGCATAACAGTTATGATGTGGGTGCAGAAAAGGAGTGGTCATTGCTAAAGATTCTTCTTTTGTTTTTTGGACTAGAGGAGGGAAAAGCTTGCAGGGAATTCCATGGTTGATTTTGGTATCGGGCTCTCGGCCCCTTTATCAGAAGAGTATACACATTCTGCTCCATCAATGAGAATCTTTGACACAGAAAAAGGAATCCTGAGACTAGCCAGGCCTCTTTTTAATAAACAAAGGAGTGGTGAGATGAGCAGGTTCAGGGTGATGGGAAGAGGTGATACTGAATTTCATTTCTCATCTGTATGTTAGGGAATGAAGGGTACTCTTGGGGGGACGGGGAGCGGCTGGAAACAACAGCCAATCATAACATTGATAGAGAATCTGATTGTTTAACTACTGCCGAGGTTCAGTAAGATCCCAAGGTGAGATTTCCAGGTTTCAGGGTTGCTTTTCCTTTAAACAGAAGCTGAGGAGGGAAAGGGCAGGTATTGTTCCGGCTTCAGCATTGCTTTCTTTCTACTTGCACCTGCCCGTGCTACCTGGCAGAGCCGTGGCTGTTGCAGAGTCCCCTCCCCCCGCCAAGTTTATTTATTGTGGCCATTTTATCAGCTAGTGGCTCAAAACACTCCACTCAAATATTCATCATTTAGCTCTCTGGGTAAATCGTATTTAATCAGCATAGGAGAGAAAATAGCATAATTATAGATGCTGGATGCCATTACACTCAGAAGAAATTAAACCCTGTCTCAAGCCGACCAGCGGTTGCTGGGATTGCATCACCACTGGGGTTATGGAGAGGTTAGTGGCCATTCGGGGCCAGCGGTACCTCGTAGGATGCCTGACCCAGATGAGCCATAGGGAGACACACCCGCGAGCACACACATTCGCGGCATCAAAAACTCATCAAACGGCAGCCAATAAATTAATCTTTTATTGTTCTGAGAATGTGATAAATGAGAGGGTAATAAAGCAAGGTTCATGCATGGAGATGTAGGGAAGGTAAATAAATAGGTCCAGAGAATTACAGTCCTAAAAGCTGATAGAAGGAATTCCCCTTTCCAACCTTCTCCAGGGGACGTCCTGCCAATAGCCAGAGTGATATTAACAATGAAAGAAAAGGAGGAAAGAAACCTTTTCAGTGAAGCAAAAGCATCCATTTGGGGCATGTGAGTCCTTACAGGAAATCCTCCCACCCATGGAAGATGTAAAAGAAAAGGCCAAACCAGAAATCCCATTAGCCCCGATCCCAGCCATAAGGAGATTTGACTTTTCTCACATGTAAACGTTTCCATGTCCGTATTGCTAATGGGGTGTTTTTTGGGGGGAAATGGATAAAGGGGAAAGTTGTTAAAAAACAAGAAAAGCCAACAAACCCCAGCCATAATACAGCATCAGAGCCCTACCTGCTTTCTGCCTGCTGAAAAGGCCGGAACCTTGGGGTCAGCTTCCTTCCAGCCATGCACGCCCGGCCTCTTTCCACACCAATCCAGGGCCACCCACGCTTGTCCAAGTTACAGAGTAAGAGTCACCCTTTAATCTCGTGACAGGGCTTTCTCTCCCCTGGACCTAAACCCTGGATCAGCAGGCCTGTCCACTGTGGAGTGTTGTTTGTAAAAGTTCAAAAACGTCCAAAGACGTAATTAGGCTTTACTTATTACTACTGGGTGACTGTTTTTGCGTTTTCCTCCCCTTATTCTTTTTTCTTGTGGCTAATAATGCTTCTGAGGTTTGGATAAGCAATCAGGGGGAAGGAGATCTCCTTCCAGGCCATCCTGCTGCCGACAATTAAGAAACCTCAAAGTAATTTTTGAAAATGTCAGCGTCTCATTTAGCAAAAGGATAAATAATAAATGAAGCGTAATCACTGTCCTGTGCTGGTGGTACAGCTTCGCGGTGTCATTAGTAAACTAACGGTATAATATCTTTGTGTCACAGTTTAATTATATCTTGTAATTAGTTTCAGCAATGGATTGCATAGAGTCAGGCCCTCTGAGCTAAACAAAAGGTAATAGAACTTTCAGCACCCCTGCATAAATCAATTATGAAAGTATCCTGCGTTTTTGAAGCTTGTTTGCTGTAATTTTATGCACAAAGCTGAACTGGTCCTTCTTGCCCGTGGAGGGCAGTTCACCCCACCCCAGCCTTGCCCGCAGCTGAGCCTGCAGTCAGGCCCACACGCAGCCAACCTGCCGTGCATTTGTCAGGACACACGCAGCAGTAAATGCCACAGAAGGGGTGAGGCGCGCAAGGGGAGGGAGTTGCAGAGGGCGGGGGGGGCAGGGGATGCATGAGGACCGGAGCAGGTAATAGATGTACCATGAGCAAGAGAGCGGGGGATAAAATGGGAAAAGATGTGAGACCCTGGAAGAATGATTCTTATGCTTCCCTGAACAAAGATGAGAAGGTTAGGAGCATCAAAGGCCAAGCAACGTTGACGAATATCGGCAGGCGGACATGACACACATCCCTTTATCGTTTGTCCTTTCAACATCCCTGCTCTCCCCACACGGTTGGAATTGGAACCGGCACAGGTTACTTGGCAATAGGGAATGGGGAAGGAGAATCCACATCTTTAATTGCGTCTAATTCGGGTCCTACCAAGCTCAGAAACGGTAAAGGGCTTCCGAGCATAGTTGAGGGCTTAGCTGTGGTCACCAGGCCTGTTCGGGAGAGTCACGGAGTCCCTGCTGGGGGAAGCTAAGAAGAAACTCAGGGGCGGGGGGTTGGTTAAGTCCAAATGCCACCAATACGTGTGATCATCCCCTTTTTGATCAAACTGTAAGGCATGGCAGAGAGTGGGGGTGGGGTCCACATTCAAAGTCCTCATCAACTCGTCTTTGAAAGTAAGTCTAGTGTCACACTGGCCTTTCTGTTTATACAACAATTTACAGGTTTAAACGAAACCCTGCTTGAAAAAGCAGACTGAATCTTTCTATTGTGAGCACTTCAGCAAATTTAACAAAAGAAAGAGCCCAGGCGAGGAAGAGAGAGAGAGAGAGAGAGAGAGAGAGAGAGAGAGAGAGCACGCGCGCGCGCATGCAAAGGGAGCTGGGGGGGGAAGGTCCAGTCCTTAGACTGGTGTGCTGCAATCTGGCTGGTTGCTATGGTGACGTGGTGGCTTGTTCACATGGCAACATACCTTAGGTCCACTATTAAAATGATGAGAGTGAACTCGGTTGCATTAAGGAGAGCACGCTGTATGCTAAAGTGAGTCTTTATCTCCAGAGAGAGCTGGACAGAGACTAGCAACCAGTACAAATGAGGGAGAAAAGGAGGAGGAGTTAAAGGTCTGGAAGCGGAAAAAAACTGCAGGGACACAATAACTATGAAAAGAACGATCCTCAGCTCTGTGTCTAAATTGAGGGCCTGAGATTCAGAACATGCACAATGAGGTTTTTTTGATATGGAATCCATTGTCCAAATTGGCCCATCAGGCTAATCACCCCTCATTTAAAAAACACATTCCAAATGAACCTGGCTGTACCTTGGCTCCAGAAAACATCAACAGTGTACTAACCCAAACCCACGAACTGCTGCAATGATGCACAGCCCAGCTACTGCCGCTTAAATAAAACACTCTGATAACAACGAGAGTGGCATGTTACGCGGCATTTATTTATTGAATATAAAATGTCCACTGACAGCCACAGATCCACATCACGTCACATCAGAGCTGGTAGGCAGCGTTCCCTTTGGAAATCTGGTTTCACGTTTCCTTTAACGTTGTGACAATATTCCCCCCCTGCTGACGTCGAGAGGGTGGTGATGATGCTGTGGATGTTATCCCAACACCCCTTTCTACCCACCCGTGCTTGACTTGTCTGCTTTCAGCAAGCACTGCTGTGGCATACGTAAGACAGCCAGGAATTACGGGGCCATATAATCCCACTGTGGCCTCCTAGTGCTGTCGTAAACCATCTGTGGGATGCCCGAGCCCCCGAAATTCCTGCTCCCCTCATTCATTCCGCCCCCTCTTCCCACCTCCCTGTGCCTGGCTGGGCTTTATTTGTAAATCTCATTACCATAATGTGAAGTGAAGGCTGGAGATCCGACACAGCTGAAGACCAGCTTGGCGTTGTCATACTTTCTGATGACAACTGTCTTAGAGTCAGAGCGTTCAGTGCTACATGTCAGATACTGACTTGGTCCCTACTTTATGCCAACGCTCTAGATGCCTGGGTGCCAGCAGAGGGGATCTGGGCCCCAGGAGCTTTTGTCCTGGCAGAAAAGACGGGGCATGGAGCTCCGACACTAGCCAGCAGGGCTAGTACCAGGGCAGAGAGCAGAGCCAAACGCCACTCATAAATTTCCTTCTTTCCACTTGAAACACCAAATTTCTCCTGAGTCTTACGCCGCAGAACATCGCTGTCTAATATTTTCCGGGGTTCTATAACAGGAAGCTTTGGCTTCCTTGTAAGTCTATATAAGCCCAGTGTGGAGTCGGGGCAGCTCAGGGTTTACTGGACTTTGTAGTAGAGACTTGCTTTGTCACTGGCAAGCTCAGTTTTCTGATCTGAAAAGTGGAGCGCAACAGTACCTGATCTCTTGGATTGCCAGGAGGATTAGATGAGGTAATAGTTGTAGATGGATGTGCTCCATCCAGGGCACAGACATTTTATTAATTATTATCATTCCCTGTTGACCTAGTGCCCTTTCCACTGTTACTTTAGCAACAGAGAAAAGCATAATTTTCAGATGATAAGCTCTTGAACAATAGGCCGATGGCTTTTCCACCTTTTTTTTTTTTTTTTTGCAAGAGTCCAGTGCAGAACACAGGTTGGACATATTTGTTCCAGATCCTTCTTCCCTAGACGCCCCCACAGAGGCAGGCCTGGCAGGCAGCTCAACTTGCCTTCCTTCCTCTAGACACCTTTCCTTCTGTTTTGCATTTTGACTACTGACAAAATAGCAGATTTGTCCTTCTCCCCCAAATGGTGGGCAAGCATCTCCCGAAGAGCATGGCAAACCGCACACAGGAAAACAAGAGAGAAAGACAGGGGGAAACCTTCTGGTGTCTGTCAGTGTTCCATGACAGCTGCACTCCTGTTCCCTCCTGAGGACCAAAATAACTACAAAGTGTACGAAATCGTTATGGACATAAAAATCCCAGAGGTAGAGGCTGAGAATAAAACTCGTGACTTCCCCACCAAAAGGCATCAAAGTCCAGCTCTCACAGTTCATCTGCTTCCCTCCGCTCTGCACAGGCAGACCCAACTTTGCTCAGGACGCAGGCAGCACTGGCCATGGGCACACAGCTCGGAGTGGGAGGGACGCTGGTGACCTGCCGGTGGACCAACCTGGGATGCATAGTAAAGATGTGGAGGTGGAGGGGGAGCCCAGACAGATGAGATCAGTCAGGAAGCACTGAAAAGAAAGAAGCCATCTGCTTTTTGCAGCTTATGATATACTTTTCACACATTTAATGGTGAGGCAGCTAGGGTTAAAGAAACTTTCCCATTTAAATGTGCCATAGCAGAATAATAAGGTTATGCAGTATGTCCTGATATATGGTCCCATCAGGTAGCAAGGTGATAGGAGGATGCTGTGATACTGGAATTTGAACAGGAAATTTGGGAAGGGACGTCCTGTGGCCACCACAGAGCAAGCCCAGGGGTGTGGCATGGCTTCCTGTCGTGGAGACAGAGTCACTCTTGGCTCCCAATCTTCTCCAACAGCTCTGGACTTGGGAAGTGTTTTTGAGGAAGAACTACAACAGAAAATAGTGAACTCCTCATGTGCCCTGGGAGCTGTGCTGGGGGCTCCAACTATGCAGCATCTGGTGATACAGATCATTATAAGGCCTGTCTCCACACTCATTCATTCTCTACTGAACACCTACAAATGCTTACAGAATCTCATGAAGTGCATTTCAAAGAAAGTGCATACTAAGGAGTATGAAAAAGTTTCTACCTCTAAGGAGTTAATAATTTAGCTGGAAAATAAGATGTGAAAAGTAACAGGTTATTTAAAAGAATAAGGTTAGAAATGGCCTAGTTCATATATATATGTATAACTGAATCACTTTGCTGCATAGCAGAAATAGAAACACAACACTGTAAATCAACTATACTTCAATAAAAAAAAAAGGAATGGCCTAGTTCAGGGGGTTGGTAAACTACAACCTGTGGGGCCAAAATGGACTGTCACCTGTGTTTGTAAATAGAGTTTTATTGAAACACAGCCATGTCCTTTCATTTATATCCTGTGTACAGATGCTTTCTCCCTACAATGGCAGAGGTGAGGAGTTGCAAGAGAGACTCTATGACCTGCCTAAAATATTCACCATCTGGTCCTTTACCAAAAGATCTGCCAACCCTTGGTCTAGATGGTCCGGGTTCAGGAGAGTGATCATGGTGGCTGGGATGAACTATGAAAGGATGAATGGAAAGCATGGCCCTTCACAGGGCCTGTTGGGACCTGGATAACTTGAAAAGGGTGGGAAAGGCACTCTTGGTGGCGGGAACAGCAAGGGCAAAGACACAGAAGAAAAAGGCAGCATTGTTGGTGGAGGGACAGAGGAAGAGCCATCTGGTCAGAGTGGTCGGTTTCGTTTCAGAGCAGTCAGCAGGAAGAGTGGTCAGAGAGGAAGGAGGCACGTCAGCAGAACGTGTAATTCCCAAAGCCAAGGAGGAGGTGTGCTTGCAAGAAGTGAGGGAGTAGGAGAAGTAAAGAGGACCCAGGCTATCATTTACAAGAATAAGAGTATGGAAGGTAGAGGAATAAAAGGAAAACAAAGAACAGGAAGTGGGGAGTATGGACCTCCTGCCTGGGAAGTTTGAGCAAGAAATGAAGGAGATAAAGGTTGTTAATCTGAGCAATGCAAAGTTGAGTGCAGGACTTTCCAGGTTAGGGGAGACTGTGTGTGTCTTACAGAAAAAGAGAAAGCAACATATAGGAAGGGACTGAGGAGCTAGGGAGTTGGGAAATAAGGAGCGTGGAGAAGGAGAGATCTGAGAGGGGTCAGGAAGCTCACCAATGCTCCTGGATAGTCTCCCTCACCATGTGAAGAACCTGAGCTGAGAGCAGTGATGGGCTGGTCTGGGGTTAAGTGGAGGAGCAAGTGAATACAATATCTGTTCAAGAGCTACAAGGGCTCCCTGAAGTGGTGCAGCCTTCCTCCGTGGGAGGCTGTGTCCACCTCACTGATGACTTCCCATGGTACGGGTCTGTGTCTTGGGTCCAAGTGTGCTGTAGAGGTGATTCAGGTTGATATTGAACCAGGAGAAAGTCTAATGGATGGGGACATCTGTAACATGAGTGAGAAGGGGCAGGAGTGGCTGACAAAGGCATTTGGATTGGGCAGGGAGCCAAGGATAGCCAGACTGGACCTAATGAACCAGGTAGGCAGGAGGCCACTAATACTCAAGGCAGCAATTGAGTCAGAGGGATTTTGAAATTCACTGAGAGATCAGGACTTGACATTACTGAATTGTTTCTTTTCTTGAAGCATCAAAGTCATTCTTGGAGGGCAAGAGTCTTAGCCCATTTTTTAATTATCCTGGATAAGCTGACAGTGGTCATTTTTTTTGTTGTGGTCTTGTGGGATTGATCTTTGAGTGTGGTATGCATTACTACCATTCACTAGTATCCATTCTCCTACATGTCTGGACAATTGAAGGGTTGTGATTCCCACTTACCTTAAAGTAAGGCATGATCATGTGACACGATTTGGCCAATGAAATGAGAATAGATGTGACTCATATCCCTTCTTGGCTGGATCATTTAATTTCCAGTGTGAGATATTCTAGAACTCTCTAACGCTGTTGTGGCAATCATGGAAGAGGCCTTGTGTTGACATGGTAGAAGCATGGATTTCTAAGAATGGAGAACAATAGCCCTGGATCCTCAGGAGAGTTTGAGTGAGGGAGATGTTATGAGTCTAATTGTGTTGCTGAAATTCATTTGTTGAAGCCCTAAGCCTATTCAGAATGTGACTGTATTTGGAGATAGGGCCTTTAAAGAAGTGATTAAGTTAAAATGAGGCCATTAAGGTGAGCGTTAATCCAATACGACTGGTCCTTAAAAGAAAAGGAAATGTGGACAGAAAGAGATGCAAGGGATGCACACAGAGGAAAGACCATGGGAGGATACGGTGCGAAGGTGGTCACCCACAAGCCAAGGAGAGAGGCCTCAGGAGAAACCAAACCTGCAGACACTCTGATCTTTGACTTCCAGCCTCCAGAACTGTAAGAAAGTAAAATTCTGTTGTTTAAGCCACCCAGTCTGTGGTAGTTTGTTATGGCAGCCCTAGTAAAATAATACAGGAGACAGACCTTTTTTTTCTGTTAGACCACTGAGAAGTTGGGGTTGCCTGTTACCACAGCATGGCCTAACTCAGCCTAATTAATACAGTGGGATACTTCAGGTTGAGTAGCAGAAACAGGTCCTCTGAGGAGATGACATTTAATTCTAGAACTGAATGGCAAGCAGGAGCTAACTGAGGGAGAGTCTAGAAGAACATTTCAGGCAGAAGGAAAAGAGATAGTACAACCTCAGTTTCCTTGTGGCAGGGAAGAGAGGTAAAAGATGAGGTAGGGGCCAAAGGCAGATCACATAGAGGTCAAAGCCTAGGTTAGGGAGTCTGGACTCAATTATACACACTACAGGGAAACTTTACGTGATTTTAAACAAAGAAGTGATACTCTCTAATTTAGTTTTGTTTTAAGAAGATCATTCAGAATTCTGTGTGGAGAATAAGCTACAGGAAGGAGGAATTTTGTAGTAGTTCAGGCATGAGATATGATTGTGCCTTAACCTAGGATGAAGAGAAACAAATGGGTTTGGGCATTTTGATTCCAGCAGCTTCTTCTTTGGGTAGCTACAGATGTTGGAACCACAGTGTACTGACAATTTCATACTTCCATTCACAGTATTTATCATGAGAAGATGGACAAATTTGGGGCAGAAGAAAGAATAGGTCAATTTTGTGAGAAGATCATGGTTGGAAAAAGTTATATGGTAGTTTCCATAAAGGAAACAGAATAAGTCAAGAGGGCCTAGGAGCTTTCTCATAGCATACTGGAGAGGGAAAGAAGAGAATGTAATGATAAATGTGGGCGGAAGGGAACTGTCCTGATTCTACGATGGGTGTGACATCACTACTACCCGCAGTAGGAGAGGCCATTGGTAGGAGGTGTAGAAATGGGTGAAGCTTCAGTTGAACTCTGTGATTTCAGAGCCTCTGATGGGAATTAGAGAATCGGGAGCAGGTACCCACAAAGACTGGAAGGGTTTCCAGGCTCTGGGTGTGGAGCGCAGGCTTGAGAAAACAATCATGCGTCCTGTAGTTCTGAGTCCCAGTTTTGCGATAGCCCAGAGTGCTTCCAATTATCTCAAGGGATGCAACATTTACCCTTCTCTTGATCACTTTTATTCTAAAAATCAAAATCGGACAGGCATAAAATTAAACAATTAAAAACCTTACATGTGCATAGTGCCTTTAGAATTTGCAAATCTCTTTCATGTACATTAGGTCTCATTTGACTCTTTTACAACCTCTCTGACTTCCTGGTGGAAAATGGATTCTAGGAAGGAAGAAGGAAAAGAGGGGACTCTGGAGGAGTCTAGGCAAGAGGCAATATGGTAGTTTAGTCTAGGATGGAGACATGAGGATGGAGAAAAGGGGACAGTTAATTTGAGGTTAGTTCCCTCAAACTAATTTGTAAGTTTAATAAACACCCAGGGGGATCTACTATGGCCCAGATGTGGCAGTAGGGTTTGGGTGCTTAGAGGTGCTAAGATTTGGTGTGGGAGGTGCTGAGGCAGATGTGGAAACAAACAATTATGGCCCAATATGATAATGACCCTAGCTGAAGCACGAAATAAAAGCCCTGAGATCTGGGGGCAAATCTGTTAATTCTGCCTGGGGAATTCAGAGAAGCCTTCCATAGGGGAGTGGGACATGTGAGTAAGGCCTGGGAGGATGAGAAGAGATTTTCCTGCAAGAAAGGCAGGAGGGCACACCACGGGGAGGGAGCGGCATACAGAGAGGTGCCGGTATGCTGCAATTAGGGAGTTTGGTCTAATACTACAAAAGCACAGGAGCGATGCTGCTGAAGAGGGGAGCGGAGACCATATTGCAAAAGCTTCATGTGATTATGCTAAGAAGTTGGTGTTTGATTCTCAAGCATTGGGGGTGCCAGTGGAGGTTCAAAGCCTAGGAGAGGCATGGTCATTTTACCAGTGGGGAGACAGAAGCTGAGAGGCTGAGTGACATGCCTGTGGTCTCCAGGTCAGCGATGGGGGGAGCAGCAGGACGGCAGAGATCACCTCATTCCTGGCTCAGAGCTCTTCTTGTTTTTCACATTCAGCTCATTAAAATCTCGTTGCGTTTTTACAATGTGTGGCCATTTCTTCTCCAAGCAAATTTACGTGATTAAAATTTCACAAAATCCAGGATATTGGGACTAGCCAATATTGACACTTTATATTTCCTAACATGGGAAAATCACAAAGAATAATATCTCATATCATACGCAAGAGCCATTCAAGAATTTGGGAATCCGGAAGGGATCTAAATGGCAGGACCAAAGGAAACTGATTTGTATACATAAAGCCTGAAGTTCAACAACAGGCTGATGTCCAAGAGTCAGCAAGTTAACGAACCCATTCTGAGCTGACAGTCCAGCTTTCAGTGCAGTGGGTGGTGTGTGCATCTGAGTTTTGAAACCGAAGCAGTAAAAGAAATCCCCAGTTCTGATACATGTTAAATGTGGACGAACCTTGAGAACATCATGCCAAGTGAAAAAGAAGCCAGTCTTGAAGGACCACATATTGTATGATTCTATTTATATGAAATGTCCAGGAGAGGTAAGTCTATGGAGGCAGAAAGTAGATTCGTGGTTGCCAAGGGTTGAGGGGAGGGAAGGATGGGGAGCGACTACAAAGGGTTGTGAGGTTTCATTTTGGGTGATGAAAATATTCTCCACTTAGATTGTGGTAATGATTGCACAGCTCTGTAAATATACTAAACATTCCTGAAATACATATGTTAAATGGCTGAATTTTATGGTATATGAATTCTATCTCCACAAAGTCATTAAAAAGAAACTGAAGACGCTGTAGTCCTCATTTGGGTCTTTAGCACACTGGTTAACTTATTAAACACCTAACACCAACATACCTGGGAGGGAAAGCATTTGATTCCTTTGTCAAACTCATCAAACTCTGTATCTTGACATCTTAAGCTCTTCTCAATGTATATTTGTGGTTCTAAAGAACTACAGTGGGACTTAAACATTCATAGGGAAAGAAGAAGTCCCACTCCTGAGAAAACCACATCTCACAAAGCCTCTTTGAACAGTTTTGTGTAAATAACACAAAAGAGAACATTTGGTTAAAAAAGAAGGCTGGGCCAACAGTCACGAGTCCAATACTCAAGCTATTTTTGGTTTTCATTTGTTGGCATAGCAGTTTTCTGATAAGCCTTTCGGCTTACCTGTTCTTGAATTCTGTGTATGCCCTACTTCCTCGTATCCACTTGGAACAAGGGGAAGCAATCCGTGGACGTGAAGCTGATTTTAAGACTCAAGTGAACTGTTTTCTACTGCTCTGTTCCACCCGCCACTGCAATGACTGCTGCCCAATGTCTCAATTACTCCATGAGACCGGCTATGGTGACTGATTTCCTAACCCCATTCCCACCCCTCACAGAGTCAGTGCTCACCAGACAGCCCTCTTCTGTCTCCTCCTCAACTTCCCCAGTAGACCTGGGCCCACAGTTTTGAAAACCCTGATAATCCATGGTTGGATCGAACCACAGGTCCCTCTTCCAATGGCAGCCATTTTTACTAATACGCTTTCTTCCAACCGTGGCGCCTGGCAGATGAGTTAATGGTGCTCCAATGAGAACCGCCATTGGACTTCCCCATTCTGAAGACCCCGAGGAGAAAAACAAGATTCAGCAAGTGTCTTGCTTTATTACTCAAGAATTCTGCCTTTATGTCAAGCTTAGACCTGGCAGGCTGGTGTGTCAAATGTTGACTTGCCCTGAATCTTTGTGACTGATTACTACTGAAATCTCACATGCTGTCTATGTGCGGTTTAACTGAACTTTGTGCACCATGGACAGGCTTCCTTCTGTCATTTGCCCCTGGGGGCCTCTTAGGGCCCTGACCATCTTGCTGGCATGGAATGTCCAATCCTCCATGGATTTATAAAATCTCAGAGAACGTACCATACAAGGACAGAGTGAGTATAGACACCAGCATGTACCTTCCTCTCCTGGTCGTCAACCTTTCAGCTCAGAATGAGGGCGGAACACCAGCCAGAACGCTGAGTCTGTTTTACAATTTTCATATCCCTTTCTTTTAAGGCAGAGTGCCTCAGGGTCTTTTTAACAATGGTGTCTTAATAAATTATTTAAAAAAGAAAATAGAGCCCCAGGTCCATCTGTAGTGCATATTATTACCAATTGAAGGTACCAGATCTTTGATGGGGAGCAGAGGAGTAGAAACTGGAGAGGTGGTGGTTGCATAGTAATCTATTTTAAAGGTCTTCTTTAAGGCCTTACTGGTATATGCAGGTAAATCTAGTCAATTACAGGAAACAGGTCCTCTCTGTATTTGGCCAGTAAAACAGCAACACGACATGACCCCGTTCTGCTAAACATTAATAGCAGCCATCATTTTTGAGAGTCTAAAGTGTGTGTTATGGATCTGGTGTGGATTAACTCAATCTTCACAAGATATTGATGAGGTAGGTATTATTCTTAGCCCTGTTTCAGAGATGGGGCAAGGAGATTCAGAGAAATCCTGTTGCCTAAGACCACATAACTAGACATGAACTAAGCTGGGATGAGAGTCCAGAAGCATCTGAATCCTGAGTCCTCATTCAGCCTAAATTATTGTATCCTGCCTCCCAATGAAATATACAGGCAAACCAAATACAATGAAGGTGGAAGTACGAGGAAACTTGCAACAGAATTAAAGATAAGTGCTCACAAGAGTACAACTGGGGTTACTGCTGCAACAGCTATTCCTTATGAGAATGTTCCATTTGTTTCCTTATTGGAATAGACTAATAAAGGGTAGGCTGAAAGCAAACGTGAGCCGGCAGATACTTCATCTTTCTGATCTATGCAAAGCCCATCCCAAGTGGACAGTGTGAATCCATGCTGTTTTTCCCTGCTCCTCCTCAGCAAATTAGCACACTGATGGACCACTCTGGCCTCCTGATATTTGCAAAGCTGCATTAGCTTGTTCCTTTCCTCCAGGACTGCTGGTAACATTCAGACTTTCCTACCCACCTCTCACTGCATCCCTCCTTCTTGAAATCCACCGCATCATGAGTCTGCAAGCAAGCGTATGGTTAAAACAAAACCTTTTCAAAGGGCGGAAGAGGAGGTTTTGCTCTGCTGTTTTGATTTCTAAATTTAAGGGTGATGAACTAGATTCACCTCAGGTGTTTCACTGCGGATTCCACGATTCCTCGTGCTTTTAGCAAGTGGTTGTGCTTCACGCGGGGGGATGTCAAGGATTTTAGGTGGCGTGGGTGGTGTGGATGAAGTACCTTCCCACCCTTTCCACCCTCTTGCTTGTGTCGACTACATTTTCGAGTCTCGCTCAATGACGGAGTTGTTTCTTAGCGTCTTGTGCGCTTAGCCATTTCATTAAAGCAGTCCATGTTGAATTCATGTCCAGATGCCTTGACCGGTGGAGCCAGGTCCTCACTGGCATGCCAGCTGCTCAGAAAGGAACACGGCCCTTGCATACACCGCTCAGGAGAGGAGGCAGGGATTCATTAGCCTGCGATACTGCTCCAGCAGCCACACGCACGTATGGCATGTGCTTGGTGGCGCATAAGCAAGCCAGGCCACGTTAAAAACCCTACAGATAGTCGGAGATAAAAATTAATGACTTTTGCTTTGTGTAATCCTGCATGCATTGGTGGGAGAGGGAGGGGGCTGGGATTAATGGGCACATCTAAGTAGGCACCGAGGAACAAAGGCTTTCCCGGCCTTGTTTACATATCGAACGATGCAAAACACAAGCGACAAGACATGGGAGAGGCGAGTGTGAATTTTCGGCACGAGTGAGTTGAAAGACTGCTTGCAGTTTATTATGGATCCCAAATTTCCATATTCATTATTCCAAAACAAACGTCCTCCGTGGGCTCTTGTGGGGCTGGCTAGAGCAGTTGTTATTATTCATCTTTCACTGGGGCTGAGGTTGTCATGATTAGGGCTGGGCTGTGCTCACTCTTCATGGCATGTCACAGCTACTCGGGGATATAATGCAAACCTTTGACAAGCCTGGAGGAATGTAACAGGGATCAAGTAGGGTCATCCTAAGCAGCCGCTCGAAGAACAGGGCAGGAAGGGGAGAGAGAGAGGAGAGAGGCTTGAGCCACCTACTGATGGGCAAGAGAAACAGCCCAGGGGGTCCAGGTAGCAGCTGATGACCAGAAAGGAAAGGAAGAAAGCAAAGTGGAAGCAGTGAATCGACTGGATTTCATAATTAGTCTGGGCAGGTTGAGTGATACAGTTATTGGGGTGTTGTCATCCGGGCTTCGGTGAATATAGATATTAAAGAGGGGATTGATTATGGGTGTGAAGGGTAGAGTATGTTCATTAGTAGATAATGCAAACTGGAGTCAAGCAATGCCTGTGTGTGTTAGGAGACAGTCTATTACACGGACTATCACGTGAGGGAATGTGATGGAGATAAATGTCAGGGTTTGGTAGTCAGGAACTGCCTTGGTTGTTATTTAAGGGCTTTCTTTAAGACACAGACGGCCTGGCTGAATCTTGAAAAGAGGCTGGAGAGGGGACGAGCTTGCAGGCTCATGGGTAAATGTGGATAAGTTTAGAAGGTAACGGTCACTGAATAAAGGGGTGGCAAGGGTGCTTGGTAGAGGAGAGGATGGGTCATTATTAAATCGTTATGATTGTGATGTGGCAAAGAGGAAGGAGAGAACTAAAAGACAGATACAAGACAACAGGCTTAAGACACCATGGTTCACCCCGTTGTCTGGTTTTGTCCCTTCTGAAAGGAAGAGCGTCAAACCATACTCATTTGTGCTTCCTCCTTTCTCTTCACTTTGGTCTTATTCTGATGAATCTTATACTTCTCTTTTTCTTGCTGATCACAGATGATCTGAGTTATCCTTGATGGGAAAGCCATGGGGAGCATTTGTAGAAAGGGCATCCCAGGAGCAGAACACATGCAAGAGAGATGATTGCAAAGAACGTGCTCAGCATCCTCCAGTGTGACAAGAGGATGCTTTGAGCTGAGCCATCCCCGGCCTTTTGCCTGGAGTCCTTTGTTCTCCTGTTGCCACAGAATAAAACCACACTATCTAGCCTGTACAGAGGGCGCATCCACCACTTCAGTCTCACGAGTGTCATGATCTACCCACGAGATGTGCTTATAGGAGTAATTCTCCAACTTGCATCAGTGGTGGGAATACCTAGAAGTCTTGGCACTTTGTGTGGAAGAACATGGACTGTTGACACAGTGTGTTAGAATTAACAAATATGCCCTGTAAATGTCTGCTGCATTTACAGTGATCTGACACTGAGGCTATGAAGGGAAGACGTCAAAATGCAAGAACAATATGGGAAGGGAGATCTTAAATCATGACATTTCTATTTAATAACTTGTATCTGGGAGTTGGGCAAAGACTGACGTAACTAAGTCTCAGCAGCAGTGCCCTTGATCTGGAAGAGAGAAACCAGGGCCATATGGGAGTGGAGTTGGTGAAGCAGTGGTTAAAAGTACCACATCGTACAGCAGAAGAAAAAAAAGGCAGGAGTAAGCAATGAAACCTGAAATTCCCTTACCCGTGTGCAACTCTTTGTCTTACAGTAAGCAGCTTAGGACAAGATGCATTTTATGGGACCTGAGCAGTCAAAAATGTATATTGATTTTCACAAATTCATTCCCAAAGAAGGGCTGCCGGGGAGATATTTCCAGTAGCTAGTATCCTGAAGAAGTCGGCTATGTAATAAAGTCAGATGATACAAATGGAATTTGGGGAAAATTGGAGCTATTAAATAAGTAGAAAGTCATTTTCAGCCTATAGGGGTTATATACAGGAACTGTATATGGGCAGAAAGAAACTATACAACCAACTCTTTATCTACTATCAAAGGATAGGAAAGAGCCCAAACTTGTTCATGAGTGATTAAGTCATTTAGATAACATTGTAGAGCCCTAAGGCTGCCCTTTCTTCCCATGAGGACGAACCAGGACACTTGGCTTGTCCATTCTCACTGGCTGCAAATGATCTGGAGTATCTGAAGTCAAGAGGATTGTACGCCCTCCCAGTCATGCTGGCCTCTAGTTAAACGAACACCCAGAGAAAAATTTACTAACTTTTTTGGCCTCTTTCAGCTTCATTTACCCAACAAACCTTCTCTGAAGTTTTCTCGAAACCTTTATTTGTTTAGGAGGAGAAACTAAATCCTTTGCTGGTGTTTAAGAATATTAACTCTACAGGATATGTAATAGACCATGCGACCAGCAAACTCTTGTTTTGACCTGGGACTAATCAAAACCACACACAAAGGTGATGAGGCAGTGGTGTCGAGCGTGTAGCAACCTCTTTCCACGAAGGGCTCTCAGAGCCCTCGAGATAGTCAATGAAGAATATGTTCTATGCAGCAGGAGTGGTCGCAAAGGTTTTCACAATTTCCAAAAGGGAAACTGAGGCATAGTGAAGGTCAGTGATTCTCCGGAGGCCAAATTCACAACAAATCTAGAAATAAATCCACGGTTTCTATCTTGTAGCTTCTTCTTTTCTTCCTCTCTTCCTTCCTTTCTCGCTCCCTTCCTCCCTCGCTCTCTCCCTCCCTCCCTCCATATTTGTTTGCTACATATTTTTAGAGGATAAAGGGATTAGGTATACGTGCATGGTACCTACTGGTGTCCTAATCATGGTCTTATTTTTGGACTATTCATTTGAAGGTAGGGTATAGGATGAGTTGAGAAGAGCAATAACGAAGGTGTATGTGTGGGAGAGTAGTCAAAGGTATTTGGGTTTTCCGGGGGTAACAAGGGCCCTGAACCGGGGATGGAAAAGGAGAGGATGGATGAGAGAGCTGCTTAAAACAGAAACAGTAATACTTGGATGTGGGATGAGAGAGATCAGGAGGTCAAAGAAGGTATTGATGAAAAGTGATGGTACCTTTACAAGAAAGAAGGTAAACCAGAGGAGGGGCAGGTTAAGGACAGGTTGCTAACTTCCACCTTCTATCTTGTGAGTTTAAGGTCCTGACTCCCACGTAGGTAGAAATGTTTAGTAGGTGAAGCCTCCAATAAATTAAGTCTGGAGGTGCTGATCTGAGGATGGAGGATGAACACAGAAATGAACAGGGGGAAATGGCCAGGATGAAACCAGAGAGAGTTCTCTGGTGTTCTGAAGGTAGAAGGGGGAAGCAGAGCCAGGCTAACACGAAAGGCAGCAGACGCAAGAGAGGGTTCTAAGAAAGCAGGGGGGCCAGGGAGAGGATCGGCTTCATGGCTCCCTCTGTGCTGAGGAGAAACCACCCGGGATAAGAAGGGAGAAGAGGCTGTTGAATTTGTTGACCGGTGGGAGGGACAGAGGACAGACCGCAGGGGGTTACGTAGTGAGGGGATGGTGAGGGCGGAAAGACAGAAAGGGCAAAAAACTCATTAACAATCCCAAATGCGGAGGGCAAACAGAATAATACACTCAAAGGCAAGGATGAAATACAGTCTTGCCTCTAGGAGACCACTTCAGTTCTTGGTACTGAAGGCGGTGGGACTTGGCATCCTCACTGCTGTCAACTTCCTGTCCCCTTCAGCCCCGAGGGTGGCAGACAGCCCATTGTTTGGCCTGCTCCTCAAAGGACCGCCGGCCGAGTGGCCACTCACAGTCGCTTTCCTTTGTGCTCGGAGAGATTAGAAACAAGTTGCTTCAAACTCAAGAGGCTGTGAGACAGAAGCAAGGGGCAAGTGGAAAGGTTTGAGTTGCCGCCAAGTTTGAATCTGGCCTCTCCTCCTCTCGGTCCTGTGATCTTCCATTAAATTGGATAAGGGGATCCCTTCTCCTGCCTTTCTTTCTCATTCCTTTCTGGAAGATGAATGCTTTCTGAATCTGCTTGACATAAGAACCCTCTTTGTTCCACCCTAATGTTGATGGCTTGTTTTGTTCTTGAGTTTGGCGGCTTCTCACAAAGGAATGAAAAAAAAACATTCCCTGAAACTAAACTGAACTCTCTATTCACAGTAAAGTTTAAAACATTTAAAGGTAAATTCAATTAGCAAATGTGGAATCAATTATTATGTGACAAAACCATGGTTTTAAACATCCCAAATGTGATTATTTTTCAGGAAGACCAAGAAATATATCACGTGTTTCATTTTCCTAGGTTAACAAGGTAAATTTAAGTAAGAAAAGTGTGCCAAACTATCGCAGGGATAACAGTAATAATAATAATATTTAGGGAGTGTTACGTACCGAGGAGCCAGTTTCAGTTGCAGAATATTTTGTGACCATCGCTAACTTTACAGTTAAACTGATCAAAACAAACTCAACTACAATTCTGACAGTTATTCCTACTGCTGGTTGCCAATGAAGCCTCATGATCAGGGTATTGATTGCATTTGTTCTGACTAAATTTCATGCCCTTATGATAATGTCCCCAAATAGACCAAAGGTTTGGCCGTTTGAGTCTCCCAGTAGCTGAGCTCAATGAGCTCAATGTCATGTGCTTTTGCAAATGTCTTAAAATGTTTGCAGGGAGATCAGCTCGGTGCTTTGTGACCACCTAGAGGGGTGGGATAGGGAGGGTGGGACGGAGACGCAAAAGGGAGGGGATATGGGGATATACGTATGCATATAGCTGATTCACTCTGTTATACAGCAGAAACTAACACACCATTGTAAAGCAATTATACTCCAATAAAGATGTTAAAAAAAAATGTTTGGACCTCATTTCTACCGACAGTGCACTGCGGACCCCTTTTCTTCCAACTCAGTGGCCGCTGCTGCCTCCAGCCATGGGCAGCCGTGTACGCACTCTGAGTTGTTTTAACACCTGGAGATGGCTCTACACTGGTCCACACCCTTACACACAGGAGTGCCATGGGGCCCACCTATGCACATTTGCAGGGGATGTTGGAGGTCTTGGCAGGCGGTGGGAGAGAGTTGCGGAACTAACCCTATTTACCTACTAAGCACTCAGGACTGTAGTTACCTCATGGGCATCAGTTATCTCATTTAACCCTCTTAACAAGTCTAGGTCTAAACCTCTCACCCACTACAGTCAAATCCACTTTTCACCATCTTGCTGATGGCATCTCCTCCACTCTCAAGGGTCATCAGCCCTCAACAAATATATAATGGCCACAACTTCAAATTTCATTCTTGTCATGCCTCTCCTCTCCTGTACCCCAGACCTCCACTGTCCCGTCTCTGTCACTCACGGAAAGATGAGGCAGGCCCATAGGGTTTCCTGTCTGACTACCCTCTTTCCACCACCTAAGTGAGATCCCAAGAATGAGGCGTAATTCAGAACTTTCCCTTAAAAGACCATAATGCTTCATACTTTCATGCTTTACACCCCCGTTTACTTCAGTTTACCTATAAGTCTGAGACTTCAAATCATCCAGATATTCCCAGATGCTTGCTCCCCATGGCTGTGTGTTCCTAACCTGACTCAATCTTCTGTCCATCCCGAAACCCCTCAAATCCTTATGCCACATTCTCTGGAACTCATGGTCTGTGGTTACCCAAATCCCCTATCACCTGAACCTCTCTCTCCTCTAAATGTTTCCTTTACCATTTGGCATCAGGATCCTCTAGAGGTCACTGCTTCCCCTGCAGTCCCCTTAAGTGGTGACTTTTTTCCTTCCACATCCCCTATAACATAGAGCCAGGAGGTTGATGGATGTCTTCATCGCCCCTCACCACTGTTCCCAGGCTACTTTTATTTTCTCCTCCAAAACCTCCTCTGAGGCACGTGCCAATGCGCTGTACCATCCAACAGCCCTACTCGTCACACTCAACAGCCCTACTCATCACACCCAACAGCCCTACTCATCACACCCAACAGCCCTACTCATCACACCCACGGATCACTTTGCACCTGCTGATTCGCTGAGTCTTTTCATGCCTGGCTCCCTGTCTTTGTTCCCATCACTCCCTGGCATTATTCTTAATGACTTCCATATCCACATAGACATTCCTTCCAATACGTTGGCCGATCAGTTGCTTGATTGGTTCACTTCTAATGCTCATTTCCTCTATCCCACTTATGTCACCACTGTCATGTCATACCCTAGACCTTGTCATTACCAGCAACTTCATCACTTCTAAAAATCTCTTTGAAGCATCCCACTCCTTTTCACCTTCTGTCTTCCCACCTCACTCTTTCTAGTATTCCAACTTCAACAAATCTTCAACCCCTTTTGGGGGGCTCCCAAGCCCTTTTCTATGCCCATCATCTGCCTCATGTTTCACTTCCCTTGTTACTCACTTTAGATTCCAAGGTTTATAACTAAAACTCTTCTCTTGTGCATACCCTCAGCCTTCTTGCAAACCTTGTATCTTCCACTGTCCTTGCTTGTCAAGACCCTAACTCTGTTAACCTAAAATTACAAAAAAAAAAAAAAAAAAAAAAATCCTTACCTGCAGAAGAACAGCAGAATGTGTTGAAGGAGACAACACAGCCAGGTTGACTGACCTGACTTAAAATGTATGAGTGTCACACAGACCTCAGCACTACCCAGCAATCCCACTATACTTTGCTAATCAGTTCCCGCACCCAGCCTCCAAAATGATGGCTTCATACCCTCTCCTCTCTCTTTGAGCTTCTGGCAACCCCTCTTCCATCCTAACTCTCAGCTTGCCTCTAATTTCACTAAGACTATAGAAACCATAAGAACTTCCTCATTCTTCTATTGCCAAATCTATGAATTTTGCACTTCCATCTTTTGTTCTGGGTCCCCCATTAAATGGACAAAAGGTACAAGCTCCTATTCAACCCAATGTCCCCACTTGTACGCTCCATCCCACCCCCTCTCCCCTACTTACTAATCACTATATTATTTGGATCATTATTTTCAGCAGACAAACATTCTATAAGGTGTCCCTTCTTTAACAGCAGCCCTTCTTAGACTCCACATCCACTCTCCCCCGACAAATATCATTTCTGTTTTCCAGTTCCTCTCTACTGCAAATATCTAGAGAGTGGTCTCTATTTTCTGTTTCCATGTCTTATTGTCCATTCTCTCCTCAAGTTTTTTCTTCCCCACCACACCACAGAAACCATCTGGCAAGGTCACCAACATTTCCATGTTGCTAATTTTCTCATCAGTTCTCTGTCCTCGTCTTATGTGACCTCTTAGCAGCACTGACATAGCTGGTCATCTCCTCTTCTGGGAAACGTTTCTTTCCCATGGCTTCCTGGTAACCACAGTCTTCTGTTTCTCCTCTTACTGGCCCCTCCCTCCCCTCCAAGTTTCCTTTTCTGGTTCTTTCTTCTCTTTGTTACCTGTAAAAACTGACCATCACAGAACCCAGTCATCAAGCATCTCCTTTTCTCTGTACTCTACTCCCTAAGTGTTTCATTAGGGTCAGGGGTTTAAATGTGTCTGTATACTGGTGACTCCCAAATTTAGACCTCCAGCCTCAGCTTCTCCTTTGTGCTCCAGGCTCCTATACCCCACTGCCTGCTCAGTCTCTCTACTCTGATGTCTTCTGGGCATATAAAACTTACCAAACCTAAATCAGAAACCTTGATTCTCAGTGCAAATTCTGCTCCTTCCTTGGACTTAGAAATGGCAGTCAGCCTTTCTTCCCCCTTTCCGTGACACCCTGTGTCTAATTCCTTGGCACCTTCTGTTGGCTCTAATGTCAAAGTTTTTCTGGAACCTGACCACTTCTCACCACCGCCACCACATCAGTTCTCTTCCTTTCTTGTCCTCTTACAGTCAATTTTCCACATAGGAGCCAGATAAACTTTAGAAGGTCACCTCTCCAAATTCAAAACCCAGCACGCTCAAAATATCAAACTTCTTGCCAAGACACACTCTTCCCGTATCCCTCTATTACACATTCTACTGGTTTCCCCAATTCTCTATTCACTCCAGAGGTCCTGGCCTTAGAGCAGACCCTCAAATGTTCCGGGCTTGTACCTGCCTCAATACCTGTATACTTGCTGTTCTTTTTCCCTGGGACTCCCTTCCCCCAGGTCTGCCCAGGGTCTCCCCCACCCCATGACATCATTCAGATCTCTGCTCTAATGTTATCTTCTCTACCAGTCCTTCCCTGATTATCCTTTTGGAAAATACATTTTCTTACCCTTCCCAGTTCTTTTACCTTAAATAATGTTTCCTTATAGTGCTTATCACTCTCTTCCATTACATCATAAATCAATTGATTTATCTATTCATTGTCTGTCTCTTTGCATTAGACACATGTGCCTGTCTTGTCCTCTGCTATGTCTCCAGCTCTTGGAACATTGCTCAGCTCACAGTTGATGCTCAATAAATACTTGTGGAATGAATGAACGAATGAATGAATGAATAGATGGAGGTCCCTGGGAACCTCCCAGTTCTCCTGAGTTGCACCAGAGAGACTTTTGGTCAGCCTTTCCTCCCTTGCCTTTACTTTGATTCAGTCACAATCTCTGGTACCATTTCCATTTCTGGAATGGCTTTCATGTCCATCCTTTCTATTTGCTATCACATCCATGCTCCAGGCCCTCATTTATTCTCTAGTTCCTAGAGCCCCTAAGTGGTCTTCTTACCCAAGTCTCCCCTGTCTCCAGCCCGCCATGCATGCTACTGCCAGAATTATCCTTCTGAAACATGACTGTGTTCTCAGAGCTTCCCCAACTAGGAGGCTGGGCATGTCATAGGAACTTAAAATATTTTATAACTAAATAATTAGATGAATCTCACTGAATAAAGATCAAATTCTTCACTTAACACTCAAAATCCCATAAAACTTGGCTTCCCACAGAGGATCTCTTAACTCCTCCAGATAAGTCTACTAATTCTACTAGATCTGCAACCAGTCTACAGTACCCCAGCATCTGATGTATTAGGAGTCAATCACATGCACTTGCCAATAAATGACTGGTTTGACCTACAAGCAGTCATTTCATACGGCCCAATTCGTTATATGTTTCTTCCTCTGTGATTTTGCTTAAGCCATTCTAAATGCCAGATTTTCTTCCTGGGCTATCCAACTTATTCTTCAGAGTCCAATTTAAGTCTCGTCTCTTCCAAAGAGACCCCAGAATGGATAGTTTCTCTTCTGCACTCCCACAGCACTTTGCAACTTTTCTTTTTTTTTTTTTTGCATGTTCTCAGTTGCCCTGTAATGACATTGTTTTGCCTACATTGTCTCCTCCAGTCGTGAGTAAACTCTTGGAGGGCAGGATCTTGTCTTGTTTTTCTTTGAGTCTTTCACAGGTTCTACTGCAATGCTTTTCACAGAGCAGTTGTTCACCAGATATTTATTGAATGGACTCAAAATGTTTAATTGTCCCAACCTTGTATTCTACCTTAAAACAGTGGAGAAATAGGTTTACGAAGTCTACAACTATTTCTCTTTTTTTGTTAAACAACCACTTCTTAAGCATAAATGTATTTCTCAGTTAGACACTGCGCTATTACACCAAGGAGAGAAAATTCGTTTGGGGTCGGAGTGGGGGACCCTTGTGAGATATATTAACTCCTCAACGACAAAGAATAAGTGGTGTATGATGATCTTCCTCCTGGCCTGTCTAACACCTTTGAGAGACGAGCTGACCTACAAGGGCTTATGACTTTGGATATTCCACAGATAAAGCTTCTGTTCTGAGCATCAGCAGCTCCCCATTTTCTCTAAACAATAGGTGAAAGAAGGGAAGCAGCTGATACTTCCACTGATGATGATGATGACAAAACGATAATGGCATTTACATGATTCTGCAGTGCTTGACAAACTCAGCAAATTACTTGTAAAGTCGGCAGGCAGGGCTGTCAATGAGAGTCACCTCTGGGCTGGAAAGCAGCAGCCACATTTGCATGAAAGGAGAGAGCTCATAGCACCTGACAACTCAGAGGGAGGTGTACAGAGAGAGCCCTGCGTTCACAGGAACTCACAGAGGAAACGGGCTTAAGTTACAGTAGGGAAGACTGAAACGTAGATATAAGAAAGGACTTCTGGAGGGCAAGGGCCTTAGCAAAAGAACAGGTACCCAGAGGAGGTTATCAAACTTCTTCATAATAAATTAAACAGCATGGTGTTGGCACCTGAATAAACAGACAGACCACTGGAATAAAGCAGAAAGTCTGGAAAGAGATCGAAGCATATGTGAAAATTTAGTATAACCTGAATATAAAGGTGGCATCAAAAATCACTTGGGCGCAAATGATCTTTTTAATAAGTGGTGCTAGGACACGTGGGCAGCCAGTTAAACTTAGTAAAGTTAGACCTATACCTGCAGCCACGCACAAGAATATATTCTGAAATGGATCAGAGAGCTGTAAGAAAAAATGAATCTTACAAGTACTGAAAGAAAACATGGGTGAATTCCTGGGTACCGAGAAAGGATTTCTAACCCGAATCAATATCCAGAGATAGTAAGACAAGTGATTGATAAATTTGATTACATAAAAATATTTGTAAAAGTCTGCATGGAAAAATGCAATAAGCAAAGTCAAAAAGACAATGAAAAATGGGGGAAAACGTTTGTAATATGTATCACAGGTAAAAGGTTAATTTCTTTCCCATATACAAAGCCATCTTAAAAATCGAGAGGAAAAAGATATAAAACCCAATAGGAAAATGGGCAAAGGACATGAATAGAGAGTTTGAAACAAATGAATACAAATAGCCTGTAACAATAAGAAAAAATGTTCGACATCACACATAAGTGAAATGCAAATTAAAACTACATTGAGGGCTTCCCTGGTGGCGTAGTGGTTAAGAATCTGCCTGTCAATGCAGGGGACACGGGTTCGAGCCCTGGTCTGGGAAGATCTCACATGCTGTGGAGCAACTCGGCCCGTGTGCCACAACTACTGACCCTGTGCGTCTGGAGCCTGTGCTCCGCGACAAGAGAGGCCGCGATAGTGAGAGGCCCGCGCACCACAATGAAGAGGGGCCCCCACGCTTGCCGCAACTAGAGAAAGCCCTCGCACAGAAATGAAGACCCAACACAGCCAAAAATTAATTAATTAATAATTAAAAAAAAAACTACCTTGAAAAAGTCTGGCAGTTCCTCAAACAAGTAAACATAACGATGCCATGTGACCTAAGCAATTCCATTCCTACATACATATACCCAAGAGAAATAAAAACATATGCTCACACAACGCACGAATGTTTGTAGCATGTTTATTCTTTTTTTTTTTTTTGCGGTATGCAGGCCTCTCACTGCTGTGGCCTCTCCCGTTGCGGAGCACAGGCTCCGGACGCGCAGGCTCAGTGGCCATGGCTCACGGGCCCAGCCGCTCCGCGGCATGCGGGATCCTCCCGGACCGGGGCACGAACCCATGTCCCCTGCATCGGCAGGTGGACTCTCTACCACTGTGTCACCAGGGAAGCCCAGGTTTATTCTTAATGGTCAACTGGGGGAAACAACCCAAGTTCCACCAGCGAATGAATGGATAAACAAAATGGAATATTATTTGACAATATAATGGAATATTATTTGGTCACAAAAAGAAATGAAATACTGATAAATGCCGTGACATAGATGGATCTTGAAAACATGCTAAATGAAAGAAGCCAGTCACAAAGGCCACATACTGTATGACACCACTTACACGAAATGTCCAAAACAGGCAATTCTATGGACAGGAAGTAGATTAATTGTTACTTAGGGTTGGGGGAAGAGCAAGCTAGGATGGTGATAGCTGAAGGGTACTGGGTTTCTCCAATTGTGGTGATGGTTGCAGGTATCTGTGAATATACTAAAATCCATTGAATTGTGCACTTTAAGTGGGTAAACTGTATGGTATGTGAATAATCTCTCAATAAAGTTGCTTTTGAAAATGATGTTGAAAAATTCTTATTAATCACAAAGGGGAAAAGAGCAACCTTAGAGTGGAGAAACCTGACACACACCACCCTGGCCAAGTAATCGAAGAACACATCACCAATAATGGCACCAACCCGGCACTCTATCCCTCTGGCTAGATGCAGAGAGGAAGACACAACATTACTTCTGGGGTGTTTCTGCCAAAAATTCATCACTGAGATCTAATCACGAGGAAACATCAGACAAACGCAAATCGAGTAAGCTTCTACAAAATAAATGGCCTGTACTCTTCAAAAATGTCAAGGTTAAAGAAAGAAAAAGAACACGTAAAGATAAAGAATGACTGAGGAACTGCTCTAGTTCAAAACAAACTAAAGAGATGTGACGACTAAAGGCACTGTGTGTTCCTGGGTAAAGCACATTGTTGGAAGAACGGACAGAATTTGAATTTGGATTGTGGATTAGTTGATGATACTGTATAAATGTTCAATTTCTTGGTTTAGATAATTGTACTATGATTATGTAAAACGATGGCCTCATTTTTTTGGAAATAGACACTGAGGTATTTGGGGGTGAAGGGGTACAATGTCAGCTACTTATTCTCAAATGATTGAGAAAAATTTTATATATATATATATGCCACATCTCAATTTAAATATTTCCATGGGAACCAGGGAGCTATGGAGATACCCTTGGTCCCTTGGATCTTTGTTTTCCAACCTGGACCAACTTGCTATGTATTCCCTGTCTTGTCCATGGAACTACCAGCCCCACTCTTAGCTTAGAGGGTATGAATGTGATCTGTTTGGGAAAAAAATCCTGTTCCCAGTTAACAGCATTTTTTTAATAGCTCTGGATTTAAATCCTTTTATTTTTTAAAAATATTATTCAATTAGACACAGCTATTTTCAAATATGACGGTAATCTGTGAGTGAGAAGTCCCCAAAGCTGCTCTGAAGCCGCCACATCCTTCAGCGGCTCCAGCTTGGGGCCCTGCCGCCCTGCAGGACACAGATGTGCTGCCATCTCAGCTGTGAATGGGATTTGGAACATCTTGGCTCTAAGCTGTGAAACTGAGCCGTAAAGAAACCAGGATTCTTGGAACTTCCCTGGTGGCGCAGTGGTTAAGAATCCGCCTGCCAATGGAGGGGACATGGGTTCGATCCCTGGTCCCAGAAGATCCCACATGCCACGGAGCAACTAAGCCCACGCGCCACAACTATTGAGCCTGCGCTCTAGCCCGGGAGCCACAACTACTGAGGACCGTGCTCTGCAACAAGAGAAGCTGTCGCAATGAGAAGGCCACACACCACAACCAAGAGTGGCCCCCGCTCGCCACAACTAGAGAAAAGCCCACGCACAGCAACGAAGACCCAACACAGCCAATAAATAAATGAATAAATGAAAGCAACAACAACAGTAAGCACCAGGATTCTCTACTGAGCCATTTCTGTGCTCTGTTTTATTTCTTGGAGATGTCTCCCAGGCCAGGATGAAAGTGCAGCACCTCTGTCTTAAATCCTCTCCTTATGTTCTTTCCCTGAAGGCTCAGGGACACTGCAGCACAGAGTGGGTGTGCTGATCTGATTGATTCACCTTCCGGCTGCCTTTGACCTTTCCCAGCCTTCAGGTGAACACTTGTCCCTCACAGGCCACTGACACCTTTGAAAACTTCACACACCTATGACCCTCTGGATTCTCCGGCCATGTCCTGCCCTGCCCTGCCCCCACTGTCTGCTCAGGCACCCAGTGTCTGGGGGAGCACCTAAGAGGACAGGCAGCTTCCGCTTACTCAGCCAACCCTTGAGATCTGAGGCAGAGAGGAGCCACTGATTGGCTGAGACAGCTATGGCAAGTGACAAAGCCATGAAACGGGGCACCCTGGGTTATCCTGACCTTCAGATGCTAGAAGCAGGGACCACAGCCCTAGCCAAAGAGACCCACGGCTTAAAGGGCCCAAGGTGGAGATAGGAGCCTCTTTTCCTCCCCATACCACAAGGTTAAACATTTACTATTGCCATAACAATAATAATAAATAAAATAATGATAATAATTTTGTTTATGATTGATGATGATGATTGCAATTAACTCTTGTGCTCATAAACCGTAAGGAGGTATGATCCCTCCCATTTTACAGGGGAGAAAACCAGAAGCTCAAAGGGGTGAAATAACCAGCACAAAGTCACAGCAAAAACAGTTTCAAATCCGCGTCTCTGTGACACCAGACTCATGTAGACAGACCCACTCAGATAAATGTCTGCTCTTTAAAATGACTGCAGAGTCCAAGTTTACCAGTTAAGCACCCAATTCATGTCATCACAAACAAGCTTCTTGCATCCGATTCTACTTCCTGACGTGGCAAGTCTCACAACTGCAATCATTCCTTTCACCTGGAGCAAACTCAACTCCAAGCGAATCACCTCCTTTCCTTGACTTCACTCACTTCCTTCCTCTGGGCCTCGATGCCCAGGGTTGGGTATCCCTGCAACCCACGATAGCATCCTCAGCCTCACTGTAGAATAGCTCAGTGCACATCAGTACACCGGCATCTGCCCCATGTGGGAGCACTGACGATTCAGCCTGTTCCTCACACGTAACCTCCCTGGCCAGGGGATGTTTCTGTGCCGTCCTCACTCTTCTCAGAGGTAGGTACCAGCATCCAGGTACACCGGGGCTCAACAGAGGGAAAGTTATCGGCAGGCTCAACTCGGAGCTATCGTCTGTGTTTAAGGATGGCTGCTGTGGTAAAACGTTTGCTCTGAGCGCTACACTCTCTGTTTACCTGTTACAGTAGTTCATTTCATCTGTTTTGCAGAAATATTTACTAAGGGTGAAAGGTGGAGCCGGGCAGCTGTGGCTGCCTCCGCTGCAACCATATGTTTTATTTACCACCAGGACTCTGTGGTGCAGATAGCTCGAAGAGGATTAAATTAGACTCTGTAGATTAGAGTCCCCAACACTACAAAACTCCTAAGCCCTTGTATGCTAAGCACGAACTCTGGCTTCCATTGGGTTTTAAGCTGATATTTTGCACACTCAGAAAAGAGTGAAAACTTTTGATATTTAAATATTTTCTTAAAGAGCTGGAAGAATGTCCAGCCTGTTCCTTGGGCAATGCGCTGGTTAAGAGGCGGAGAAAACAGCAGCTTCACAAATACCGTTCAAAGGATCAGTGTGGCCGGCTTCATTCTCACTATAAACAAGGCCTCTCCATCGCTGTTTACTAATCTCCTTGAACTTGGGCAGGCAGCCTGCTCACAAGGAAACTGCCCCCAACCTGCCAAAGCCAAGGCTGATTTTCTGCTGGTGGTCAAGGCAGACCCCACGTAATTACATCCCAAGCACGCGGCTACTCCAAATTTACTTGAAGTTGGTTAGAAAATTGGTCCTCAGGAGAAGCTCGGTTCTGTCCCATTCTTCCATGTGACCGGGAGCAGCTCAGGAAGTCTTCCTGCGAAGCAGTGTCAGTCACCTTTCTGGAAGGGTCCTTCACCCTCAGGGTGTGTCATCCCCCCCCCCCCCCGCGGCCCCAGCCCCCAACCCCAGCCTCTATCCTCTTCAGACCCTGAAAGAATTCGGTTCAATTTAGCCTTCTCATTGATCTTTAAAGTTTCACTATCAGTCACTTTCCACTTGAAGGCACGTTTGATGTTTCCACGGGCATTTCTACTGATGGGCTTCACCCAGAGAGCTTTGTCGTTGACTTTGAGAGTCTGGTGTTCAGAGGATGGACTGATCTTCGCAGGTGTTATTTTCTGCACAGAGCGCAATTAGCCACACAAGCCAAATTGGCACAAGCGATGCACTCATATCTCTTCTCACTGAATCCTAGGTGATCGCTGAGAGGCTCTTGTGGGGCCCACATTCCCGGTGAAGGATGCGAAAATGCCCTTGTGGATGATGACCAGCCCTTACCAAGCCAGGCGTGGAGCACAGCCCTGCAGAGTTAGCCAGCAGCGGTCCAGGGAATTCTCATTTGCGGGAAGTGAAGCTGATGTGCTTATGTAGGGAATCAGACATTTTCTTGTGGCAATAAAATTGGTTCAGTGGAGAAGCAATGGCTTCATAAAAAAGCAGTGGGAAAATATACTTTCCAAAGAATCTGGAGCAAGATTGGGGATGGTTCCATGATCCTGTCTGGTGGTCTACAGGATTCTGCATTTCTTGGCCTTCCTTTTGGAGGCATCAGTAATACAGATCAAGGCAGAACGGCTTCCCAGGGAGTATTTAAAATATTTTTCCACCCAGGGGTCCCCTAAGGGAGTTCTCGGGGATCCCTGGTGCCTCTACACCCTTGTTCTGCAGAGCAATGGTGCTGAAAATCTTAAAATTTGGAAAGGATGCAGGGGAAGGACTTGGGAGGCTCAACTGTCATCACTGCCAGCAACGCTTACTTGGAATTCCTCCAGATGCTCTTTACACAGCCTTCCCCGTCTCTCTCCCTGGAGTCATACTGGAATCCCGATGCCTTGCTGGAGGACTGACTGGCCAGAAGAATTACCTCAAGCCAAGCGCACAATCACCATCATTAGACAGGATCTGTGAGATCTTGTGCAGTGGTTAGTGCTGTCCTGTAGGAGGCGTGACTAGCAGCCGTGTTAATAAAAGGTGATTGCATCATATCTTTCACCCACAGGATCCCTTTTAATTTTCACAATTATTTCAAGAGATAAGGAGCACAGATGTTATCAATCAGGTTTTGTATGTGAGCAAGCTTGGGCAGAGAGCGAGTTTATCTATCTTCCTCCATCTCTCCTCGCCCCCTCCCTTCCTCTCTTTTTCTTCCTCCCTCCCTCCCTCCCTAGCTGCCTCTCTCTCCCTTTCTCCCACCTCCTCTCCCTTCCCTTCCCCTCTCCTCACATTTCAGTGGATCTTCGAGAGAGCTCAGACCTGATCTCTATCAGTGGCTTCTGCCTTCCCAGCTGCTCATCTCAAAAAACAAGTTGCCTTTTTCGACACAGAAAAGTCTCCTTTCTTTTAAGCAAAACAGAAGGGGCTGCCGAGTCTCCATCAGCCCAGATTCCAATTATCAGGGACCTGTAGCAAGCTGCACTGATATCACATCTGATTTATTCAAACCCTTTCCCCCGATGATTACCTTTTCCATTCGGGACAAGGATATCTGCTCTCTCTGGGTAAGGGAGCAGCCTGATTATAGCTTCATTAGAAAATGGTGCCACTCGCTCTTGCAGTCTAACTGGTTGACAGGGTTTGGGGTACAGAAATGTAAATCACTGACAGTGTGCGTGGCCCTACTTCTATCACACTGAAATCCTCACCTGTCAAAGCGAATGGATATGTGGAGCAGTTAATTCCACGTGTCATTAAAAGAACCATAATTGCGGCAATAAGTCTTTCTTGGATTCTTTCAAGAGGAGTACGTGGGACTCCCTGGGCTTCTCGGTGTCTTCTTGACACTACACAGCTTTAGGTGTGGTGCAGCTACTGCAGTTCCAGGTAGCAAAGACTCAACCAGGAGAGTTGGCCCCAGGTGGGACTTCTCAAGCTTCCCATGGGGACCCCCTTCAGTAATCATTTCTCCTGCATCCTCACCCTTCCATCAATGGCTGCAACGCTCCAGAGGGCTGGAAGCAGCTGCTGTCCTCAGTCCTGGTTGGCCGGGTGACAGTCCCGCTTAAGGGACGTTGGCTGGCGAGCAAGCTTGAGACTTTTCAAGCCAAGGAAAGTGTCTCAAGAAGAATTCCTCTGGAGAGAATCGGTGTGTTTGAAGGGAAGTTTGCGTACACCCTGGGTTTGTGTTCTGCTTCCTGGAACGTGAATCACAGGCTTGCCAACTATGAACTCCTAAGCACACAGCTCCCCTGGATCCCAACCCATTTGCAGGTCCAACCAGTGACCTGAAAAATACAGGTGTCAGCATCGGATGACCTTCCTCACGTAGGAAAGGGAAGTGACACTGGTGGCATTAAGCATTAACTGTCCGAGAATACATAAGGATGGCAAGTTAAACAATAATCACTAGGTAACCGACTCAGACAGATAGAAAGAGAGGGGAAAAAACCCAAGAGTAGCTATCTTTAAAGAGAACAAGCAGATCTGAGTAATCCAATTTAGGGGAGATAAGAGCCTGCTGCTACTACTGTCCTTTAACTGGACAAACGCCTCCGTTCAAGTGTCAACCCCAATCCAGAAGAGGTCACCGCACTGGGCCTGTTGCCTAATATACTCCTGAATTGGCTGAGTGGCTTTCCGAACAAACACACTGGTCCAACAGAATTGATTTTCAACAGGCCGTATTGGTCCCTAACGTAATTATCCAGCAGTGAGTCAGTTCATGGCAGCCCCTGCATTTAAACGCTGCCGGTCAGCCTGGACAGGGCCCGGGCCGGCACTGAGATGCCTTCTCCAAACGCCGCTTGGGAAACGTTCTTTTTCCTGGCTACCTTTCTCCCATCTTCCTAAATAATTGCACGAGCAATGGGGATTTCGTGCGGTTCCCTCTTAAGTGTTCATCGTCTTGCTCCTGTTGACAGGGAGCTGCAGAGACACTGGTCTCATGTGCCATGAATATCAAGTCCTGGCTGTTTGATAGGTGAATTCAGTTTACTGTAAAGAATCAAACAGAATCCTTTTAAATCACTACCATGCTTAACCTCTTCCCTTCTCTGAAGGCATCTTGGCAACAGAATGCCAGTTACCTCTGTGGTCCAGCCAGCGAGGGGTAGGTCCTTTGGGGTGATTTCCCAGCACAGCACACTTCCCCAAAAGGCTCACTCAAGTCACACTAGGCCCAGGCCCCAGTTGGTCAAACAGAGCATGACCTTTGAACTTCCAATTGAATGTTACAACTTCTAAATCTCAGTGGGTTCCCAAAGCCGGGAGGCCTGCTACATGAGGTATGATAACATTTATACTTCTGTCAGGATATTGAAATAAAATACTTTCTCCCTGGCTGCAGGCATAGTGGCAAGGCCGAAAGACCACAATTCTTTCCACTCATCACCTCCTCATCTTTGAGAAATGTATATATTCTCCCAGCCTGGAGAATCTCCACACTGGTAATATCTTACACACATCTCTTTAGTTCACGCCTCTGGCTCACAGAGAGGGCAGGAATGGGGTCTAAGGCAGCCTTGGGCACCTGGCACCTGGTGCACTGCATTGTCGAAAGTAGCAATCAGCAACTGTTTGTGGAGTCTCATTTAAGTCGTTTGCAATGACAAATCAATCAATCGCTGTGTGAACCTGGGCAACAGCTTAACCTCTCTGTGCCTGTGTTTCCTCAGTGATGGGGGTGATAACAGTACCTGCTACATCAGGTTGTCATAAGAATAAACTGAGTTCATGTTTGTCAAGTTTTGGAACCGAGCTTGGCACATATAAAAGCATTAAGAAAAGGACATGGTCGGCTACTTAGGGGGCAGTACAGGAGAATACAGTAGAATCGGCCTGCCTGAATCTTTTCTTCATATGGGACCTCATCTACTGTGAAATCCACAGCCCGCTAATCAATTAGAAGTGCTACCCAGCCCACTCTCCCTAAATTGGCTTGGTTCAGGGCAAGAGTCCCCAACCTGTGTTTGTGCCTGAGCTAGGCTGTTTTCCCAGGAGCTGTGTGGTCTGGGGCACAGCACGGCACAGAAAAGATATCCCCACCTGCCCCAACCTTATTCTGGGGGCAATCCACACAGGCTGTGGTAAGGAGATCGTGGTGGCAATGGCCATCAGGGAAATGGATCATCTAAGTTCTCAAGAAACACTGCTGAATCACAGTTGACCTGCTGGGAGCCTCTGCCCTGGCAAATGGTAAGGCACGGTTAGAAACGGTCGGAGAGAGACAAGAAAAACATTCATTTGCTTCAGACCTTGAAACCACCCACAAGCTCATCTCACCAAAGGCGTTCATTCTGGTTTTCACTTACATCTGAGCTCCTCTGGCCAGAGTAGAACTGTGAAAACCAAAGCTAGGACCTGAAACCATCTACTGTCTCCCTCAGGACGAACCAGCATCCAGCTTGGCTCAGGTGACCTGATTGAAATTAACCCTGACTGCATTATTTCCGGGGGAGCCCAAACTAACTTCTAAGTGTTATTAGTAATAATGATAATATACCCAGACACTATTTATACGAGTTCATTTAATCTGACATGTCACATTGTTGTCATTTCTTAAGGGGAAACTGAGGCACAGAGAACTTAAAAAGTATGGTCAGGACCACAGAATTATCACCTTGAGCCAGCTCATGGCCACTCACCCATCCTGCCCATCTGCAGTGGGGAAAGTGGACAGTGAAGCTGCAGTTTTCAGAATAATATTAATGCTGGTAGGTACAGACCACATTTGCAGGGAAAAATGAAAGGTGGGGGAGAAAACGAGGCAGCAGGAGAAAGGGAGGAAGAAAAGAGGTTGGGGATGAGGGTGGGAGGAGACAGGAAAAAGGGAAATACATTATTAATATTTAAGATTATTATTTGTATTTACCAAATAAAGAGTTTTTTCTATCATCATAGGTTACGTTTAGAGAGAACATAAAATGTGCCAGGTACCACGTTGTCTGAAATGCTTCCCATTCTGTTCTTTCATCTAATATTCATAACAAAACAATCAGTTACTACTTTGAGACTCATTCATAGAGAAGGAAACTAAGACTCAGAGAGGTTCTAACTCCGTAGACAGAGAGCAGAAATCTCACCAGAGCAAGGCTGTCGGATTTAGCAAATAAAGAAGATATACAGATTGCCAACAAACACATGAAAGGATGCTCAACGTCACTAACCTTAGAGAAATGCAAATCAAAACTACAATGAGGTGTCCCCTCACACCGGTCAGAATGGCCATCATCAAAAAATCTACAAACAATAAATGCTGGAGAGGGTGTGGAGAAAAGGGAACCCTCTTGCACTATTGCTGGGAATGTAAATTGATACAGCCACTATGGAGAACAGTATGGAGGTTCCTTCAAAAACTAAAAATAGAACTACCATATGACCCAGCAATCCCACTACTGGGGATATACCCTGAGAAAACCTTAATTCAAAAAGAGTCATGTACCACAATGTTCACTGCAGCTCTATTTACGATAGCCAGGACATGGAAGCAACCTAAGTGTCCATCGACAGATGAATGGATAAAGAAGATGTGGCACATATATACAATGGAATATTACTCAGCCATGAAAAGAAATGAAACTGAGTTATTTGTAGTGAGGTGGATGGACCTAGACTGTGTCATACAGAGTGAAGTAAGTCACAAAGAGAAAAACAAATACCATATGCTAACACATATATGTGGAATCTAAAAAAAAAAAAAGGTTCTGAAGAACCTAGGGGCAGGACAAGAGTAAAGACACAGACGTAGAGAATGGACTTGAGGACACGGGGAGGGGGAAGGGTAAGCTGGGACGTAGTGAGAGAGTGGCATGGACATATATACACTACCAAACGTAAAATAGCTAGCTAGTGGGAAGCAGCCACGTAGCACAGGGAGGTCAGCTCGGTGCTTTGTGACCACCTAGAGGGGTGGGAGGGAGATGCAAGAGGGAGGCGATATAGGGATATATGTATACATATAGCTGATTCACTTTGTTATACAGCAGAAACTAACACACCATTGTAAAGCAATTCTACTCCAATAAAGATGTTAAGAAAAAAATAAAGTAAAATGAAAGCACCCCCCCAAAAATAATCCAGAACAGCCCATTACATTTGAATTTCAAAGAAACACCAAATCACTGGGTACGTACTTATACTAAAGCAACAAATAATTTAGGACATACATATACTAAAAAAATTATTCGTTTGTCTGAAATTCCCATTGAACTGGGCATCCTGTGTTTTATCTGGCAGCCCGAAGCAGAGGTATTATTAGGTTGTCTCATCTTTATAGTTTCAAGCTGGAATAAATTTTTCATTTAAGGTCCCAATTGTATTCATCCGGTCAGATTCTTAGGGCATCTATATAGGTGGCAACAGGATCCAAATTCCTGACTGGCTTCAAGTGCAAATTTCAAGTGCATCCGTAGAATCTTGGGGGTGCACAGGGCTCAGCTCTGTGCTTTGGGGTGTGCCTACATGGGGCCTTCATGTCATGGGGTCTCCTTTCCACACCCTGGTCACTTGCAGACTTCTGCCCTGACTTGCTGACCACATGCATCCCACCTCCTGCCCAGCCAGCATCTGCTTGCCTTTTCTGCCCCAAACAAGATGCCAAGGCTTTCTTCACTTCAAGTGTGCACAGCTGCCTGGCAGATAGACAGCAGCGGCGTCTACCCTTCCTCCTGCCTGTCCTTCCCTAAAGTACTCCCAAATAGGGTCAGGCTCTGGCTGTATTTTTCAGTCTTTAATTAGCAGATTCCAATTCATCACCCTGAGTATCTCCTGGCATCAGCCCCGAGATCCCCTCCTCTCGCCTGGTGAATCGGTCTTCATTTAAAACCCTCTCTCTTAGCCCTAAATGGAAATCAATTCTGCAAGTTTAGCAAATAGTTAATTACTCCACAAAGGGGATTGATTGGCCTTTGATCACCAGAAAGCTCTGCAGTGCTATTAGTCTCTTTCATCTGTGATTAAACCACAGAGAGAAAGAAACAAAAACTAAATTAGGCTTCTCCTGTTATCCTACAAATATTTAATGACGGGCTAATCTCCTAGAGGTGTGTTCAGGGGATACCCGTTCCATCAGGAGCCGGCTTCCATTCAACCTTGAACCCAGATTCCATCTTTGTGGAGAGCAAGGCAAAGAACTTTAGAGAGGAACAGAGCTGGGCTCAAAGAAACCCTTTGTAGGACTCACTCTTGTCTGCCTTTTCTTCTCTCCTCTTCTTATGTATGTTTTAATGCAGATAAAAATTTTCCCGGTGGACTCCCGGCATGAATAACAATAATAAAAAGGAAACCTGGCTTAAAAAATTCCATATGGGTTTTGCTAACTCTCTGACCAGAACCAGATAATGTCCCACTGATTTGCAGATGACGAAGAGCCCTTCTCCCAAGTAATAGACTCCTTCACTTGGTGCAGAAAAGGTGCATATAGCGGAGTGTTCTCAGGTTACCTCTTCCTAAACAGGGATGCAGAGTAACAAGGCAGGAGCTGGGGTGCTCTGCACCATCCCGTAGCCTACACCAACGTGTACAGAGAATGACACTCTAAAATGACACTTTCCATACAGTTGATAAATAGTTCTAAAAAGCACAGAAGGAAACTGAGGCACGGGAGGGAGGAAAGAGCAAGGACATTGGAGTCAGGCAGAACTGAGTTCAAATGCTTCTCCGCTTAACATCTGAGGGAGCTGAGGCAAGCTGTTTAACATCTCTGAATCTGTTCAAAGGGGATATACAGGGCCTTGGTGCTGATCAACTGCAGAGATCACAAAGGCACCAAGGACAGCGCCTGACACACACTAGGGGTATTGGATATGTCCGCTCCCCTCTCTCTCTTACGTCAGGGGTTCTGCAGCTGGTTACCCAGAGAGCCGAGCCTGGAGACACTGTCCTCCCCAAGTCCAGTGATTTTTCTCCCCTGCCTTCACGTCGCCCCTCCAGCAATCATTCTGGTCCACAGTCGCCATTCTGTTTAGAATCTACCCTAGAGACCCACATTCCCGAAATAACATCAAGGTGCCAGAACCAAAGAAGAGATTATGACCAAGAATAGATAGAACCAAGGAATCAATCAGTTTTTCCTTGAATGGGACCTTTCTGAATGGTGGATTCCCCCCAACACCCCACGCCCCCCACCCACAATCATATAAGTTAATCTGGTCTCCAGAAGCAAATCACGAGATAGTGTCTGAATGGTTGTTCTTCAGTCTGGTATTTTTGGCTTGATAGAGATAGGCAGTATATACTTTTTATTACCCTCATTTGTTCTTCCTGCATTCTCATGTACATGCCCAGAGGTCGCTCTGGGGTTTTCTTCTTCATAAGTTTATCAGACAAACCCTGCTAATTGGGCTGACCCAGGGCAAGATGCTGATGTTGGCTAAGTCAGTATCACCCTTTCCACCTTTCTCCTCAACTTGCCTCCATGCTGACGTGAGACCCTTCACTGCAGTGACACATTCCCTGTTCTACAGTCAAAAGACCAATGGACTCAGCACCAATGACCTGGTGGGAACCCCAGCTCTGACATTTACAAGCTGAATGGCCTTGGATAACTCAGTGGCAATGCTAACCAATTTAATTAACATTTGTTGAGTACCTTCGTATGTCAAGGGCTGAGCTAGCCTATCTGTGAGGATGAACTAGACTAATTATATAAAGTATTTTAGCTGTTATTATTGCATTAGATCTTCTTATGTCCCACTCATGTCCTCTCGACACTCCCCCTACACATGAAAGCTACCTGCTGCAAACACTGGTGACCCTCTCCTGGGGAGCTTTCTTTTCTGGCCATGGGTGTCCACCAGATCTGTGCTGGGGCCTGCCAGAGAGCTGACAGGGTGGGTGGGAAGTGGTCAAGCAGTGATGGATGGGGTTCCTCACCCCTTGGGTAGGACAACTCTGAGTGTCCGTCCTGCAGGGTCTCTTGGAGTGGCCCTGTGGGGTGAAGTCCCCGTCGTTGTCCACAGTGGAAATGTCCTTGATAACAACCTTCTTATGGGCTCCTTTCCCTTCCCAACCCCCCTACTAGTATTTCCTGGAATCACCTCCCAAGCAGACAATTTCTCAAATTTTATCCCTGGTTCTCTTTCTGTGAAAATCCAAACTAAGACAAAAAATAGGAATGGAAAAGCAATGGTAATGTCTTCTGGAAGTGGCCTGGAGCATCTCAGATGGCAAATCAGAAGAGTAGAGGGAAGGCCAGAGCCTTCTAGAATGCTACAGAGAGACAGAGAGACAGCACACAGACCATCATGGAGGCCCACACATGGAGAACACACACAGCCCAATCCCAGGTGAGGCACCTTAACACCAGGTGGTTCTGCCAGGAAATGAGAGGGTTACTCTCAAAGACTCCCTTTCCCTCACATTCTAAAAGGAGCCTGAGAATGATTGCTCCACCCAGGACCAGCAGCCAGAAGGGTGGAAGGAATCAGGTCTCACCTGGCAGGAACTTTTTACTACCTTGGAATTTGAACAGTCATTGGCCTGGGCAGCGGACTGAGTCAATTCTTCATCCGAACAATACCTCAAACACATCACATCTCTTCCTCTCCATCTGTCACAGCCTCCTGCCTGCTGTCTTCTTCCACTCTAGTCTTCCTTGACACATTCTCCATTCGCATATCCCACTCCTTGAAATCCTTCAGGGACTTCTCATTGCTCTCAGGAGAAGGAGGAAGATTCCGAACCTGCCCCCAGGCCTGTCCTAGCTTCATCTCAGGGGTCTTTCCCCCGCCCCCTCTCCTCCAGTCTCATGGAGCTTCTTGCTCTTCCTTGAAAAAACTCAGCTCCTTCCAGGGCCTCCCACGATCTCTTCCCTCTGTCTGGCTACCCCACCCCATGCATCTTGGTCAACTCTTATTCATCCATCAGTGGCCAGCTTAAATGCCTTTCAGGGAGGCCTCCCCTAATTGCTTTCTGTGGATTTGTGGTAGGGGACTTCTCAAATGGCCCCTAGTGATCTCCACCTGGTATTCACACCTCTGGGTGGTCCCCTCCCCCTGAGTGTGGGGCTGGACCTAGTGACTCGCTCTAGTGAACAGGGCAAATGTGATGGGGTGTCACTGCCAGGATGAGGTTACAAAGACTGCACTCCTGTCTTGCTTGTGTTCTCCCTGGCTCTCGGGCTTGTCCCCCAGCACGCTCTGATGAAGCAAATCAGCCTGTTGTGCACTGCATTGTGGAGAGGCTACGTGGCAAGGCACTGAGGGCAGCCTCTGGCTGTGAGCCCACAAGGAAGTGAATCTTGCAACAGCCTGGTGTGTGAACTTAAAGATGACCCTTCCCCAGTCAAGCCTTGAGATAACTGACGCTTTGACTGTGGGCTTGTGAGGGACCCAGAGCTAGAGACACCAGCTGAGCTGTGCCAGGAATCCTGACCCATAGAAGCTAAGATGATAAGTGTTTCAGGCCACTGGGTTTTGGGGGAATTTGCATGCAGCAACAGAGAAACGAACCCAGATGAGCTCTTACCATTATATGCAGTCACTCCGTAGAGGCAATGACAGTATAGGATTTTGGGAACAGTTTCACAACAGTATTGATTGTAAAACAACTCTGTGTTTAGCTATGGGAGGCCTAGTGGCTAAGAGCACCTGCCCTGATTGGGACACTGGGATTGAAATTCCAGCTCCATCGCTTGCCACCTCAATGACCTGGTGCCAGTTATGTGACCCCTGGGTTTCAGTTCTTCTGCAAAATGGAGCTAACAATGAGTCACCTTATAACGTGGCTGTGAGGATTAAACAACATAACACTTGTAAACTGCTTAGGACACTACCTGGTACTAGTAAGCACTTAATAAATGCTATCTCTTACTATTCTTACAAAGATTTTAGGAGAAGGTATGCTATACTTTTTGAGGATCTTGCTTTCTGCCTCAGGAGATGCCGCAGCTCACGAAGGAAAACAACACAAGGTAATAGACAATTCAGTGCTAAATTGTGCTCTTGAGACTTGAAAAACTGAGAGAGTTTAGAGGAGGTAAAGAAAAAAATGGGCTGGACTCTTCTGGACTGTTTCTCTGTGAAGCTGTGATAAGGCATGAGTAGGGAATTGCAGGAGGGAGCTCTGGCATGAGCACAGAACCAGAATTCAGAGCCAAATGGGAGACCAGGAGAGTGTGGACCTTGGCTATGGAGTGGAGGATGAATACTGGGAAGAAAATGACGTGCAGAAACATGTCCAATGGAGGCAGGCATTAGACCGGATCCTGCAGGGTGAGGGAAAGCTTTGTGGCTGAGGACTGGAGGGTTTAAAGGGAAAAACCTGGAGGCTGAGAGGCCTCATAATACTATGGCTGAGTTCAGGAGAAGGTGGAGACCAGAGGCTGCCTGGCTGTGTGCTGTGTGCTAGGGACATGCGGAAGCACCCAGGTCATGGAAGAAGGGATGGAGGCTTGGCATGAGGGGCCATGACTGCCAGGCTGACAAGGGCCTGTGACAGTGTGGCTCATCCGGAGCTGTGTTCTTTCTGGATTGAAGCGGACATCTCTGAGAGTGGCTCCCCCCACCCACAAGCCCCTGAAGCCCTGAGGCACGAGTGCTTGCAGGTTGGTGCGTGTTTAAGGTCAAGAGAACATTGATTTCTGCCCTGAGTTGTGGTGGAAGCTGCTAATTTGATAAGACAGAGCATTAAAGATTCAGTGTGGATGGGTATTGATCATGGGGCAGGTCTTGTTAGAAGGGATTTTTTTAATCATCAAACAACTATTGGTAGAAAACTAAATAAGGATCACCCACCAGAACCTACCTTCTTTGAGGGGCTATAAACTTGAGTAAGATATCATGGAGGGATTGAGCACACAGCTTTGAAGTCAGACAGATGGCGGCTGAAATCCTGGGTTTACCAGTTGTTAGCTGCATGGCTCTGGGTAAGTTACTCAATTTCTCTGTGCCTCAGGGTCCTGATAGCTACAATGAGAGAGGTAGTATCTACAGCATGAAGTTGTTTGGAGAATTAAGCGGGGCACAAATGATGATGATGAAGAAGAACAACACACAACAGATAATCTTACTTGGGCCAATGAACTAATTTCATCCTCACAACTATAATGAGGAAACAGAAGCACAGAAGCTTGTTGAAGCTTACACAGTGTGCCGCTGGCCTTTGAAGCCAGGTAGGCTATGTCCAGAGCTGGCACTGTTAACCCCTGAGAATACGGCTTTAATTTATGTCCAGCAGTGTCTGGTGTACAGGTGCTGAATAAATGCTGAATAACTTACAGCCATATATGTTGATGGTGGACTTAGAATGCCAAGCTCTCCCCGTTTACTAAATCTTTGCAAGCTGCTGGAATTAGTTTTTCCATTTCCCTAATGGGATAGTTCATGTAATAATGCTAAAGAAAGTAACAGAGTATCATGAGGCTCTAACCACCTCTCACACAAAAATCCTCCAAACTAACAAAAAATGGGATAAAGGAGGGAAGAAGAGAAAGGAAGAGACAATGGAAAAGCAAGTAGAAGAGCAAATGAGTAAAGATGGGTAATTTTGGAATTTTGAGTGTGAGATCTGGGAAAGCTCATCAAAGCTGGGAAAGTGTCATCAGCCGCCACATCCCATGCCTGAGCCTCGTCCCCAGGAGACCTGTGTGGTCTAGAATAACTGAAGGACTATGGTAGACGGTTACATGGGTGGTCTCCAGTGAACCACACCTCCTGGGATTCCCGCCCTTGTTTGCTCCTCCCACAATGCTTCTGTTGATGCCATGTGACGTGCTTTGGCCAATGGGACATTAGCAAGTAGAGGCTTGATGTGTGCTGTCACTTGGGCTTGTCCCCTTAGAAGCCAGCACTTAGCTATCCTGTAAAGAAGCTTGGGCTTGAGTGAAGAGAGATTGCACATAGAGACCCTGGAGCTCCAGCCCAGCTCACTGCTATCACACATGGAGGAGAATTGCTTGGCTGGAATCATGAGAAATAATACATTGTTGAGGCTTTAAGCCAGTAAGTCTTGAGGTGGCTGGTTCTGTAAAAGTTGGATAACGAAAGTGACTTTCCTTATTTTTCTCTTTCAAATTTAATGTTTAATTACATAAGATATGTAAGAATCCATTCTTTTAAAAAAAATAGAATATTACAGGTAAATCTGAAGTTCTGTTTGATTACCACCCCCAATCCTGGTGTCCTTCCTCCTTTGTAAAGGTAAGCAAATTAGGGGCTTGGTGTCCATCCATGAAAAAAAAATTTGTTTGAACTTTTACATACACAGATATATACTCATAGATAGTTTATTGGGTTTTGAGACTACTTTCCACTGCAACTTTGGGACGGAACTGAAGTGACCACCTTTATTTATTTGAAGACGAGGGTGACAGTTCTCCTCCATAACACATGGCAACAGCTTGGCCAACAGGATGGATTCTCCCCTTAAACACTGACTCTGAAAAACAAATCAACTTGCCTCTAACCATGTTGCCCACTGCTCTGTATCTGTACTTATAACAACCTAAATCAAAGTGTGGAGTCCCTTTCTAAACACCCTGAGAGAAGGATGTGCTCCCAGAGGGATTTGGTGGGCAACTTTCATTTTCCATATCCTCATGGAAGGGAAATAAATCCCTCCCAGACAACTTATTCCAATGTGACTGGGAGAATTATGGCAGCCAAAATGGTTTGGCTTCCCACCTTGCCTTCCTTGCTTCCCACCTTGCCTTCCTTGCTTCCCTAGGATCTTTGTTCCCCACCACATTCCCTACCTAAGGAAGATTTGCATGCTAGGAGCGGCATCAGCAGAAGCTCAGAACTCTGAGAGCTCTGTGTTTTGCCAGGTTGCAAATAGGAGGCAGGAGCCACTGCAGTTCCCTACTGTTAACCACTTTGGAATCTCCCCATCCTTGGGGAGCTGAGGTCAGGTATGCTGCCTGGTTGGCTATGGGAAGGCCCAGGAACAGAGTCAGGGGACCAGAGGAACAGTCAAAAGCGTCTCTATCTAATTTACACCTTGGCACCAGCTCGAGGAGGCTGGTGCATCCAATTTCGAGAAGGAGTGTCTATGGGGTGTTAGGCCTCACCAGACACACACGGCACACTTCACAGAGTGTTCTGAAAGATCGTTGAGTACTCTACAAATGAGTCACAAAGAAGCATCCAGAACCACAGATGAATCGCGTAACAGTTCAGTACCTGGAATACGTCCTAGGTATGCAAGATTGTGCAGGACAGATGGAGCCCTTGACCAGCAGCCAGTGGTAGTATTCACATGAGTTGACAGTGATGAAGCTGTCTTTGGCTCCTGGAGGAACAACAACATCACCCTAGTGTGGGCTTAGGGGGAAGGCAGACAGGCTCTCAGAGCAAGGAATCCACAACAGTTAACGAAGAGTTGTCAGCGCTGCATCTCTTTAAGTATCATGCTTAGTTTATATGCAGGTGAGAACTAATAAAATAATATAAAAAGACGTAAAAATGTTTGGGTGAATATGCTGTGTTGGTCCAAAAGAGTTGAAAGCAGGAACTCAAAGAGACATTAGTACACCCGTGTTCTCAGCAGCGTTATTCAAACAGCCGAAAGGGGGGAGCAACCCAAGTGTCCATCAGTGGATGAAAGGATAAGTAAAATGTGGTCTATACACACAATGGAATATTATTCAGTCTTTAAAATGAAGGAAATTCTGCCAAATGCTACAACAGGGATGGATTGGACATTACGCTAAGTGAAATAAGCCAGCCATAAAAAAGACAAATACAGTATGATTCTACTTATATGAGTAACTTATAAGAGACATAGAGACAGAAAGTAGAATGATGCTTGACAGGGGTAGGGCAGGGAGGGGAGAATGGAGGGTTATTGTTTAACGGGTATAGTTTCAGTTTTACAAGATAAAAGGAGTTCTGGAAATGGTTGGTGGCTATGGTTACACAACATTATGAATGTATTTAACACCACTGAACTGTACACTTAAAAATGGTTAAGATGATGAATTGTATGTTATGTGTTTTTTTACACATAAATAAATAATATGTTGTGGTAGATTTAAAAAATGATCACGATACTTTATAACTCACTCCATCAAGAGGTTGAATCTATTTCTCCAGCACTGGGACCTGGGCTGGCCTTCTGCCTTTCTTGGACCAAAAGAATGCAGGAGAAGTAACACTGTGTGAGTTCTAGTGGCTAGACCTTAGGAGACTCTCCTCTCAAGTTCTTGGAACCCTGAGACTTCCGTGCGAACACGTCTCAGCTAGCCTGCTGGAGGATGAGGCCATGTGGAATAGAACCGAGGCACTCTAGCTGACACTCAGCCAGCCCCTAGCCAATCTAGCAGCTCACTGTAGGTGCTCAGATGAGTCCCAGCCAAGATCAGTTGAGCCTGACCAGGTCAGTAGTATTGCCCAGAGGAGCCCAGATCAAATTGCTGACCCACAGAGTCATGAATTAAATAAACGGTGGTTGTTTGGGGGTGGTTTCTTATGCAGCAAAAGCCAACTGTAACATACCTTAAACACTGCTCCAAATCCTACTGACTTGCTTAGCCAACATGTTTTCAATACTTTAAGATCTATGAAGACAGACACTGTGAACTGTCTTTCCTCCCATTGCATCTTCATTGCCTGCCCCTGTGCGTAGCACAGAGTAGACAGTTAATAAATATTTGTTGAGAAAAGAATAGTGTGAAATAGACTCATTTTGCTGGCACCTCAAAATGTTTTTTCTAAATGAGGCAGGGAATAACGATAAATACAAGGTAAATAAATAAAGTACACATAAAAGCTCAATTAGGCTATGCCTTAATTATCCAGTATGCTTAATTAATGGGGCATGGGTTGGTGAATTTTAAAGCATCTGCAGGCTCCTTCCACTCACCCGTCAACAAATATTTATTTAGTACATAATTTGTGCTACGTACCAGGCTAGCCCCTAGGATACAACGGGTAAGCAAGACGGATAGCATCCCTGGCCTCACAGAGCCATGGAAATGTATACCATTAATTCTGTGTAACACAGAAAATAACTAATTTCATTTTATAGCTGTAGGTAGAAATCACAAATAGGGCTATGGGTAGATACATGCATAACAAAATATACGTCATGTGATCCTGGTACAAGATGTTTTCTTTCTTGTAACTTGATTTTTTTGGCTTGTTTTTTCCTATTCATTTAAATAATATAATCTATTCATCCATTCAACAAGTATTCATTGAGTAGTAGTGGGCACATATAAGATGAACTAGACAAAAGTACTCTCTGACCTCATAGAGCTTTCAGTCTGGTCAAGGAGGCTCTAGGTATAATTATATGTATAATTATGCTAACAAGTAATTACAAATTACCCAAGCATCACAAGGGAAAAGCACAGGGAGCTCTCCTAGGGGAGCACGATCTAGTCTGGGTAAGGCATAGCTGGGGACCTGCCGGGCATAGCAAACAGCCTGGCATAACATCATCCCGACTTGGGCTGGTGTGTTGTAGGACATTCTTTTTCTGTGTGGTTTTAAAGATTTGGAACTGAGTTTCAAGGCATTTATGGACTTGAACTGTTAACCTGTGAGCGCTCCAGGTCTGTGAGGATTTACCTGCCTCTTTCCTCCATCTCACAGCTGCCACTGGGTGAGCAGTTTTTTCATTTTCGGAGTCTCATTGACAAAGCCTAGACCTCGGGACTGCGTATGTATGCGTGAGTCCCAGCCGAGATCGGCTGAGCCTGACCCAGGCCCTCAGAACTGCCCAGATGTGCCCAGACCAAAAAGAGATCCTGGCTTGTTCCCTAAGCCCCACTGATGGTGAGTGAGCCGCTGAAAGCTGTCTCTGCTGTCTTTCCACCCGTAGAAGGAGGACGTGTATCTCCTCAACCTCTCCCATCCTTTCTCATTATCAGCCCTCCTTTGCTGGGTGCCCACAGGGCATAGGGCAAGCCAAGCGGGTGCTTTCAGCCCCTCACAAGTGTGTGGCAACGACCCCTGAGCTGATGTCTGTGAGGCGCCACACGCTCCAAGGGGAGAGGCACTCTCCAGAAGGAACATGAGGGATCGTAATTACTGCGTGGAGAGGCCACGGGTGCTTGGCATGGTGCCACCACCTTCCCTGGAGACAGCTGCTGCCTGGCTGTACATGCAGCCCCAAACACAGACTTTTCTGCTTCACATAGAGATTGCCCTGGGCTGCAGCAGGCTCTGCCTGTTCGCCAGCTCAGCCTGTGATGAGCAGGGACGCAGATGAGGGCTGGTGCCCACAGCTCGGAGCTATTAGTCAATGTTTATTTATTCAACAAATATTTATTGAGTGTTTACTCTGAGCCAAGCATGAGGCTAAACATTGCTGGGGTACGAAGGTTTATAAGAGAGGAGAGAAACCATTTATAAAACATTAGCTATGGGGCTCTATACCAGACCAAATAATATCTCATTAATCCTTTTACAGATGAAGAAACTAGTGTTTAGCAACATATGTGGGATCACAGAGTTAGTAAATGGCAGAGCTGAAAGTTGATTCAATGTCAGCCCAATTCTAAATACTGTGGTCTTTCCAGTACACTGTTCTGCTTCAGGAACTTACCAAGACTCCCAACATCTCCACCTCTGCAGAGACCGAAATCCTTAAACAAGGCACAGAGCCACATCAGTCCTCTGGCCCCCAGCTTACGGGAATGTACAGTCCTCACAGAAATTTACATCCTCCCCCTTCCTACCCTGGACTCATCTTATGAAGCAATGTCTTTTCTCAGTCTAATGCTTGGTGGAAATTCCCAGGTGCAGATGGGAGGAAAGAGTATTCCAGGTGGAGGAACCAGCACAAGCAAATTCGCGGTGGCAAGAGAGATTTATCTAGACGAGGCGGACCTGGGCATGCTCAGTGAAATGGAAGAACAAAAGGTACAAGAGATAAAAAGGAAGAACCGGTGGTGGCAGGATGGGATAGAGGCAAGCATAGATGCAAGTATATTTAAACCAAGTAAAAGAAAATGACGACGACCGTGATATTCCAAAAGAATGGAAATGCTTCGGCAATTTGAGTGGGGAATGGGAAACACTGGTGGCAAATTATTTGCGGAAATGTAAGTTAAAATAGCAAAAAACTGGAAACCAATGTAGAATCCACCCATAAGAGAGCACTTTAGAAAATTCTGAGACAGCTACTGGACAAGATGTTTTGTAGCCATTAAAAATGAACATTATGAAGATTCTGCAGCAATGTGGAAAAGAACTTATAATAACACAGTGGGAAACAAGACTATAGAAAATAAAATCCTACCCTGTTTTGACCCCCAAGTAGAACAAGTGACAGAAAGAGATGGATGGAAAGAGAAAGACGTTGGATTTAGAGCTTGTTCTGAGACAAGAAAGAAATTCCACGGCAGTGCTTCTAAAGGACAATCCACAGATTTCACAGATCACTTGATATTGCTTTGAAAATCTGTGTGTGTGCTGCACGTGTGAATCCTTTTCCGGGATGAGGTGAGGGCTTCAAGATTTCATTATTTCTCAGAGGGCTCTATGACCATGTCAGGACCACAGAGTACAGTTCAAATCACTGTATCACAAACTGTCTTCTATTTTAGTTGGGATTCTGAAGTTCTCTGAGACAGCTAAAAAGGGTTCTTCTCTAATATCTTCTCCCAACATTCTGAGGACCTAGTCTGGGAGCTCACATCATGACTGATTTGCCTGTGGGAGCCAGGCCTTCCCTTGCTGGGTTCAACACCGAGAAAGTGTGTGTACACACATCTGCACTCTCTTTCTCTCTCACCCAGGGAATGATTTTCATCCAGCCTCCCAGGTTTCGAGAAGCCCATCAGGGAACTCTTCTAAAGAGCAAAGAGATTTCTTTCAAGTGACCTCACATGGCTTTACACAATATCAAATTCCCTCACAATGGAGAGTGGCATGGACATATATACACTACCAAATGTAAAATAGATAGCTAGTGGGAAGCAGCCGCATAGCACAGGGAGATCAGCTTGGTGCTTTGTGATCACCTAGAGGGGTGGGATAGGGAGGGTGGGAGGGAGACGCAAGAGGGAGGGGATATGGGAACATATGCATACGTATAACTGATTCATTTTGTTATACAGCACAAACTAACACACCATTGTAAAGCAATTATACTCCAATAAAGATGTTAAAAAAAAATTCCCTCACAATGAATGGTTATTGGGAGAATCGAACTCCATGGCTTTGGAGCCAAGTCTGAGACATACAAGACAGAGAGTGATCCCATTAGACTGCTGAAGCAAGACGGCGAACTTCCCAGAAGGCCACACGCCCCTTAGACCAAGCCGGCGCGTTTCATGGCACAAAGGAGGAAGAACAGTGTGCAATAAAGAAAAATGGCTGCTTAGAAAAACAAATGTTTTACAGCTTTTGAATAATTCAAAACTGTGGTACATTTGACGGGATCATGTCTCCAAGCCAATAAATAAGGTCATTAAAACATTCTGGTATTCCTCTGATGCCACTCACGTTCCTTCATTCACTACGTGTTTACTGACCACCTTCCTTATGCCTGACCCTCCTCCCACCTTCTCAGTGAGGAGCATGAAGGACTGTGGGAGTGGAAAGGATGAAAGGAGCTTATGGCCAGCCCATCCTGGGTTTGAATCCTCCACCACCAAGCGAATTGGTTCTGTCCACTGAGCCCCCACTTTCCTCATCTGTAAAATGGGAGCACTACTTATCATGCAGGTTGTATGAGAACTCTGTGGGTGGATGTACGTGTAGCACCAAGCACAGGATACAGGCACAGAGTAGGTATACTCTGGTGGGTATACGTGGAGGAGATAATTAAAGAAGGTCTTAATGCCACATCCCCTATCTACCGCACAGGTTGTTGGGTGGATCAAATGAGCCTATGAAATATGGAAGAAATGCTAAAAAAAAAAAAACCCTGTGAAATGTTATAGAGCTACCATTACTCTGAGTAAGTCTCTGGCCTATGCTTTTTTCTCATGTGGGTATGAAGCTGCCTGGCTTCTCCCAAAGGTCAGAGCCTTGTCCATTTTACTGATGGTCTTTTCTTGTCTCCAAAGAGCACGTGAGTCAGTTGCTCTGGTGAGTTTTTTTCGAGGCTCTAGCTGAGCTTGGGATGAGCTTTACCATGCTAAGGGTCAATGTGTCCCCAGACAGAACAGTATTTTAATTCAACAGCATTCAGCAGTTATTAAACTATGATAAATGCTAAAGTGGGAAAGATTACACTTAGACATTAAGAGTGTCACTTGAATCACTTAAAAATATTATAATGTAGGGCTAATTGCACCTTGACTATATTATCCAGTGCTATGAAAACACTTCAGATCCTTAAGTAAGGTACCATTTAAATACCTATTTCGGTATGTAAAGGATAACATTCTTGAGTGCAAAGGTTGTTAAAGGCCCCAATATTCATTGAGTACCTATTATGTGCTGGGTACTTTGTCCATATTAATTCATTTAATGGTCAAGGAAATTCTCTGAAGTAATTATTATCACCTCCATTTTATGGGCTGAAAAACTGAAATTCAGAGATGTCAAGTATCTTGCCTAAGGTCACACAGCTGATAAACGGCAGAGCTAAGATTTGAGTCCAGAATTCACCATCATCATAGACATACATAATCATATTCTACACGACTTCTGCTTTTATATTTAACCCCTTTGTGCCCAGTTTCCTCACTTATACACTGGTGACAATAATTACACTAAGTTGTTGTGAGGATTAAGTGAAATGATTTATGAAAAACTCATAACACTGTGCTCAGTAAATGGAAGTACTACAGTACATTGCTATTATTCTCTCCTAGGTGGTCATCCTAGCACACTTAAGCTAAGGACTCTAGAGCTGGGGTTCACTTTGGAAATAATCCCTACTCCCCAGCATGGGTTTAGCACAGCTGAAACAACACCGTTGAAGCTATAATGGCCTACGTGGCAAAACTGGCTGTATGATTTGCGTGGCCCAGTGCAGAATGAAAATGTGTTGCCTTTGTTAAAAAAAATTATTAAGAATTTCCAGATGGCAGCAGCAGAGCTTTAAACCAAGCAGGGGTCTCCTCAGTGTCAGATCCTGTGTACCCACGCTGGTCACAGCCCACGAAAACAGTACTAGAGGCGGGAGCGTCAGATCCTGTGTACCCACGCTGGTCACAGCCCACGAAAACAGTACTAGAGGCGGGAGCGTCAGATCCTGTGTACCCACGCTGGTCACAGCCCACAAAAACAGTACTAGAGGCGGGAGTGTCAGATCCTGTGTACCCACGCTGGTCACAGCCCACGAAAACAGTACTAGAGGCGGGAGTCCAGGCTGCCTTGGCTACTAAACACCTCTGTGGCCCTGAGCAAAGCACTGGAAAGTTTCAAGTTTCCCTCTGATTTCTCAGCAATAAAATGGAGACCATTCTTGCCTCAAGGTTGTAGGGGGAAATCAAACGAGATGATGGGTGAAAAAGTCCTGGCTTAACGACAAAGCACCTTGCTGGTAGTTCTCAATCCTGACCATGCAGCAGAACCACCTGTGAACCTGTTAGAAATGCGGAGGCTAGCTGTTCTTGAAGGTTCAGGCCCAGGAGCTCTGGTCTGTGCATCTGTATTATGAACAAGCTCCAGGCGATTCGGAAGCACAGCCAGGATCAAGCAGCAAGGCACTACCAAGCAAAAGATATTATCGAGTACAGAAATATTTGGCTTAATTACCGAGATTTGGGTGTTCCTTACTTGGCTTTAAGATGACAGTCAAGGCACATCTGAAGCTCTAAATTGCTTGAAACTCACCCTGTGAAATCGTTTCAATATATCACTTGGTCAGTCTGTCAGTGATATGGCTCTAGGACACACAAAAGATTCCTTTTATGCCACTAGGCAAGGAATTATTCCTCACTTGAAACTGTAACTTCAAGGCCAAAGTTTTCACACCGAGCACCCCCTGAACTTTCTGGCTTCTGGTTGCCACGTAACCAGAAAAGACCAGCGCCAGTGAGAACAGATATGCAACAGCAGCCTTTCTTTGGAAATACTTCAAATCCAGGCAGAAGACTGACTGTATGGTGATAGCTTTCATGCCACCTGGCACATGTCACTGTAACTCAGCTGCATTCTCACCTGGGTGTCTGTTTCGGGGAAGGACAGAATGGCTACACGTGACAAGTCACACGCATCCTCTCATCAAAGCCATCTGATTTTTCTTTAACAAACTGTGTTCTGCCCGAGCGGGACTATTAATCAAGGTTCTATTATATGGGCAGGCAGGTTGGGGGTAGTTAAAAGCTGCAGGGGAGTGGTGACAAAACAAAGCTGGTGCATGTGTGCCGCCATTAACGGGGTGTTAATTGGGTGGTACACAAACATAAATAGGAAGCTCAGAGGTGCCTGGAGTGGTTACCTGGCATCCAGTAAAGGCCACGGGCTAACCCCATAATATGATGCAGGCTCAACTCAAATTTCCCAGCTGAAATCCCCCCACTACCCCAGCATATTTATGCTGGGTCTATCGGTGTGATTACCAGGAAATTAGGGTCACCTGGGAGGGGCTTCCACTCAGGGCAGCCATGCACTGAATGCTGCCCTGGTCCAGTCAAGGGGCCATGTTGGGCTGTGATGGAGACCGCTGGCTTCTTTGCTCCTGGTAGTGACTGCTCTGAAACTCAACTCTCTGTGCCTCACCAGCCACAGGAAAGTCTAAGTTATTCTCTTTCTCTTCGTCCAGCCATCTGAGACTTAATGGGTCTTTCCCTATTTTCTGGACAGTCAGTGGTGGGTGCATGGGTGGCTGGCTACCCAGAGCTGCAAGATGCCTAGGAAGGACGAGAGGAAGAAAGCTCTTTGGGATAATGCTCTATGCACTGAAATCCTTTTGGAAAGCCAAGCTTTTTCCTCTTACACATCATTGTTGAATTGTAGACTGCTACATCTACAAGGGTTCTGCAAGTCAGCCATTCCAACTCCCAACTTTATGGGTGAAGAAACCAAAGCCCAGAGGAGATAAATGAGTTGCCGAAGGTCACATAATAAGAAGTACCATCTGCCTGCAGAAACCAGTGCACTTTTCCACAACCCTGCCTGCCCATCCTGTTTGCTGTAGCAGGCACTAGTGAGGCCCATAGCTTCTCCTGAACAGTAGTTGTCCTTTCTCATGCTTCCTTTAAATATGGTTTCTCCATCCTCACGCTGAGCCCGTTTTCCATACCTGGCTCCAGTTCCTGGATTACTACTGTCTGGTTTGGGGCTCTGAAGTCCATGTCACTGGCAAATAGCTCAAAGTTTCTCTCACTGAACTTCATGCCCTTTCCCTCCCATTCAAGGTCTCAGCCCAGCCCCTCTGGGCGAGCAGTTAAGATTTTCAGTGGCTACGAGCCCCCTTCCTGGATCTCGTCACTCTTTTTCAAGCCTAAACATCAGTGCCGCGTTCACATGCACATGTCACACAAATTTTTCTAGTCTTTACACTTCTAACATAGCTTCTATTTCCAAGAAGTCAAAGGGCTTTTCAGAGTCCATAAAAGTCTATGTACACAATGGCATTTTATACTCAGCAGTCTTCCCTGGGACTTTTTCATTTTCTGCAGGTGATCCTGAGTTGAGAAATGACTTCTAAATCCTGCCTACTCTCGGGGCTGATTAAAGTCGAGAAGTCCCTGTAGTCTACCCACCAGTACTTTTGTGAAGATTTTGCATAACTACTGAAAATAGTGTAAAAGATCATGTCTGTGATCTATTAAACACGATTTTTTTAAAAGAGAGATAAAGGGTTTAAAAGGAACACATGGAACAGAAATGGCTGAGTTCTGCTTATTATATGTTAGAAATTATGAGAATAACACACTTATTGCTAATTAAGCAAGTCACTTAACATGAAGCACTTGCCAGAAGACATATTTGAATTCCTCCAAATTCAAATACAGAACTAACGGGTAAATAATTTATGTTCAAGTAATTATTTGCAAGACTTTATTTAAACTGGAATTTAGTGAAAGTAATTCAGAGATTTTATTCCTTGCATCAGGTCATAGATTTGTTGTTTAATTAGAAAGACAACTTGCTCCTTTAGGTAGAAGGAAAAGGGAATGTAAAATGCAGAGATGCCTGCGCAGAGTGATCTGGTCAAAATGGTTCAAGGAAGACTGCTGCTTCGGATGACTACAGTTACACAGGAGAGTAGCACAGAATTTCCAGAGGAATCAAACTCAGGGGCTTAGAGGTATTTCTTTAGTAGGAACAACACAAAACAAAAATAGTAATGAAACCCTCAAAAACCTCACACCCGTCCCTAACACACACAAACTCAGTGACACCTACATCTGAAATATACACCCTCACATGCAGACACCTTCACACACACCTCTTCCTGGCTAAAATAAATAGTAGTGCCAATCCCACCCCTAATGACAAAACACGTCCCCGGTGCTGTCAAATTGCTTTCACAGAGTTTAATGACTTGAGCACCCAGAGACGGACCTGTAGTTGCCGCCTGTCCTGAGGCTTCTAACTTTTCCAGTGTGAAGAATTAGAGACACTCGGGCCTGGGGACTTAAATTTGTGGAGCTGGGAGGTTTTCAAAGTCTCCTGATCCGTTTTCTTTAACTTAAGAGACAGAAATTGTCAGATTGCCTTTCAGCTTCCGTTTCTCACCAGTCGGGGGGCTGCTCGTTCCATGGACCCTTGGCTTAGCTACGTTGTCTTTCATGAAGCACAGGTCTCCGGGCAGGAACTTTGGGTGGGTGGATTAGAGCCCAACACACTCCACCCCCTCCACCCCCAGTGACCCAGGAGCCATAGAGGTCCCTGCTTGGCACTGTCCTGTTAGTACTGTCCTGTCCAAGACAGATTCCTCCAGGGGTGACCCCCAAGAGTCTTAGGGGACCAGGATGTGGAAACAGCACAGGATTCTGTCCTTTTTACCTCTCTGTGCAGTTCCTGTTATAGCCAGACAATCAAGCCACTGCCAGTCCAGAGCTGATGACAAAACTAAAGCAAAAAGTACAGGTTCTGCTAAGGATGGGTACACAAGACTATCTGTGTTCAAAGAGCAAAATGAAGCAGTACATGATGAAATTCTCCTTCTATGCCTCAGGCCAGGCCTCTGAGTACTTCTTTGGTCTAGAAATTTACAAAGAGAGCTTCACAAACTCCCATCTCTGTCATTACTACAATATACGATTTCCCTATACACTACACTACGGTGTAACTGAAAACTTTAAGCTAAACGCTTGTCTATCAATGATTGTGTAAACTTCGGACTACAATGACTTACAAAGCTATTGAAAGAAGTTATGCGGCTGAAATAAACTCTACACTATATTATTGTACATGAGATTGACGGGATCTGCAAAATCAAAGCTGTGCAGTACATGTGCTCTTGGGATGAAACAGGAATGGAATGCAGCATGCACAGTGTAAGCTGGAATACGGCAGGCTACCAGATCCTCCAGCCCTTCTGCCGGTCCATCAGAATCACCTTTGTCAGCAGAAGCAAGGAAATCAGTTCATGCAGAAGAGAAGGGAGCCCACAACGGGGCAAAATGGGAAGCATGAGAAGGTGGGGTAGGGTATTCTTAAAGAATGGGATGTTTTGAACTATATATATATATATATATATATAACATAATATATGAAATTATGTCTTTTAAAAAACTTTCTGTTATGAAAAAGAAAAACCTCCACGTATCTATCACTTAGCCTCAGCAGTGATCAGCTCACAGCGAATTTGGGTTATCTGTCACTCCCACTCTTCCCCACCTTGTTATTTGGAAGCAGATCTCAGACATAGCATTTCATCTGTAAGTATTTCAGTACGCATCTCTAAATATTTTGAGATAATGAGATATTTTAAAAACTAACCATAATACCATTATCACACCTAAAAATATTTCCTTAACATTTTCAAATATCCAGTCAGTGTTCAAATTTCCCTCAGTGTCCTGCACACTTTACCTCTTAAAAGTTTGAATTGGGATCCCATAAGGCCCATACCATGCGATTGGCTGATAGGTTCCTTAAGTCTCTTTAATCGGGAGGTTCCCTTTCAAACTCTTGGTCCTTGGAATTTTTTTTTTTTTTTTTTTTTGGCTGCGTTGGGTCTTCATTGCTGCGCACAGGCTTTCTCTAGTTGCAGCGAGCGGGGGCTATTCTTCGTTGCAGTGTGCCGGCTTCTCATTGCGGCGGCTTCTCTTGTTGCGAAGCACAGGCTTTAGGGCGCGCGGGCTCAGTAGTTGTGGCTTGTGGGCTCTAGAGCGCAGGCTCAGTAGTTGTGGCTCACGGGCTTAGTTGTTCCGCGGCATGTGGGATCTTCCCGGACCAGGGCTCGAACCCATGTCCCCTGCATTGGCAGGTGGATTCTTAACCACTGCGCCACCAGCGAAGGCTCTTTGGAAGTTTTTTATTGTTGTCGTTGAAGAAATTGGGTCATGTGGCGTCAAGAGTTTCAAACAGTCTGGTTTTTGCTGATTGCCTTCTCATGGTGGTGTTTACATTTTATTCACGTAGTGGTGAAATTCAGTGTGGTTATTATTATAATTGATAATACACTGTGTTATCTTTGGCCAGTGGGCATTTCTTCCATCAGCTCTTCCATAGAATTTTTCAGCCGTGCCAATGAGGCTTTCATCACCTGTGTGTTAAACTTTAATTCATTTCATTTCCATGGAATCATTTATTAGTTCTTCTGAAAAGACACAACCATTGAGGATTTCTTGATGTTTGCTGCCTGAGTAGCAATGTTGCACCTCTTTCACCGTTGGCCTGAGTCGATGTGGAAGTCTGCATTCCCAGTGTTTGCAACGGCAGTGACTGTATGAGGTGATTTGCACTTTCTGGAAAATTCAGTTGAGAGGCTGATGGAACATGGGAGTTGAGGGAGGAATAAGCACCTCCTCTGTACCTAGGTGCATATGTGGAAGACACAGTGGGGACCGAGGGGACGCAGAAATTTCAATTCAGTGTTCTGCTCAGCAACTGATTTATTTTCCTTGATGGTTATACAAGTAGTCTGAGAGGAGAGGGGTTGTTCCATAACCTGAGACTTTTTACTAAGCTGCCAATATATGGGATAAGAAGTTCTTACTAGTGACCTTTAATACCCGGGGCTTTGTAGATTGGTAAAGTAACTCCACTGTTTTCCAGAAACTTTTCCACTACCACCTTACTTTCAATTACTCCAACAGTTTCCCTGTTTTAACTTTGTCCCTCTACCCAGATCTGTTCTTCACATAGCAGCCAGAGTCAGGGGAATTAGACCTACCATGGACCGAGACTTACTATAAAGATACAGTGATTAAGACAGAGTGGTATCAGCATAGAGATGGACAAATAGACCAGTGGAACAGAACACAGAGCCCAGAAACAGACTTAGATGCTTGCTTTAGGACAGAGTTGGTACTGGAGACCAACAGGAAATGATGAACACACTGTCTCATGACCATCTTTCCATCTCAACTGCTCTTCATAGACAACATTTTAAATAGCTGCAGGGTATTCCATAGACCCCATATCTTGTTATGAAAGAGTTTTACTGAACTTTCAGATGTTTAATGATACAGTCTGATTTCTAAGCCATGGAGGAGTAGAGGTGTTAAGCTCTAATAGAGGATATGGTGGCATTACTCAGTGCCAGTCTGGTAAAGTTGGTGAAATGGCCATTACTGGGGCATTCAGGAACGTTTTTGCGTTCTGCCTTTATCACCCCACAGCCCTAATCTCAGCACAGGCTGGGGCTGTATTGTGGGCTGGTGGACTCTGGAGAAGGGAGAAGCAGTATATGGAGCAAAACAGAATAGATGCCAAGTTCCATCTTTGCTCCCTACAGCTTGTGATTCTGTAAGCCAGCATGATACCTAAGTTTCTTCATCTGCATACCAGGAACAGTCATATATTCCCTAGGATGACTGTGAGGATTTAAGAAAGATAATGTGTGTAGAGTACGCAATGTGCCTGCTGCACAGACTCAATATATGGAAGTTACTGTTAATACAAGCAGAAAGGAAGAGTATCCAGCTGGTCATTTCTGTCTTCAGATGAAGCAAGAAGTTGGGTCAAAATGAGCAAAAATTAAATCAGGCATGTTCAGGGCAAAAAGGGACAAAAGGCTAGGATCTTGTTTGGGGACTATTGCTAAAGCACTTATCCTACTCAGTAGGGCACTAATTTCAGTGCCATTTTGTGGTGGGGGGGCGGGGAACTAGTATGGAAAGAGCAGAGTGCACGTGCAGTGCTTACTTCTGACTAAAGGTAGCATCCACTGTTACTGAGACGCACTGGAAACCACTGGAGGTGTCAGAGTCTAAAAACACAACTATTGTGGGAACTTCTGAAGAAATGCAAAAGTGAGAGCTACGTTATTTGGTTCTACCATGAAGAGATGAGACAGGAGAGTTGAAATGGAAAGTATAGGTAAAGAGTAATCGGGCAAAACAGAAAGCAAATATAGCAATATTGTTATTAGAAAAGGTAGAATTTAAGGTTGAAGGTACAGAACAGAGGGAAGAGTGACAGGATAATGTTAAAAAGCCCAGTGAGTAAAGGAGATACAATATCCATAAACCTGTATGCACCATACAATATAACAGCAAAACACATAAAGAAAAAAAGCTACTAAACATCTAAGAAGATGTTAATTAAAATGAATAAGAGTTGGAGATATCTATACACATCTCTCAGAACTGGATATATCTAGGAGACAAAAATTAAGAACAGAGGGAATTTAATATTTTAAAAAACTTGGTAGAATAAAGTGCTAAAGTTAACATTATCTGAGGAACTAGTGAATGCACTGAGGCAAGAAAAGGAAATCATTGGTATCAATATTGAGAAAAACAGATAAAGCTATCTCTTTTGTGCTGATATGTTTGAATAGCTAGAAAATCCAAGATACTCTAATGAAACACTAGTCAAATAAATAAGATAATTTAGTAAAGACAGTGAAGATAACAACACAAAAATCAATAGCTTCACTCTCTACTAGCAATAAGCACCTGGAAATGAGAATGGGAAAAAAATTACAGTAAAGATTCTTTCAAAAACATAAAAATACATAGGGACAAATTTAACATAAAAGGAACTTGGACGTAGGCGATCTTTTCCTGTGGCAGCTACGCCCTCTCCAGTGCTGTCTGAATTTCAGCCTTGGGTTCTGGGGTCCCACCTGCTCCCAAGTTCTTTGTTCCATCCTTGCATTCTTTCCTTCAGTCCTAGAAATAGTAGGTATTTCCTGCGTTTGCTATTTCTGTATCCCTTAGAGTCTTTTTTTAACCCTTTTAGAAGTTAACCACCTTTTTACTAGTTAATAAGACTTTATATAAAATTTCCATGTTCAAATTACTGGCCTGGTTTCTGTCTCTTACCAGACCTTGACTAATACAGATCTATATGAATAAAATTATAAAATCTTATTCGAAGAGCCCAAACAAGAACTGAAAGGATAGAAAGGTATTTTCTTAGATAAGAAGACTTAATATTTTAAAAGTATCCATTCTTCCCAAAATACATATCTAAATTTAATGTAATTCTAGTTAGAATTCCAACAAAGTTTTTATTTTTTTGGAACTGGATAAAAATATCTTAAATTCTAATGGAAGGGTAATCACATGAGAACAGCCAAGAGAAGCATGAAAAATAAGAATTGTGAGGAGGGATACGCCTTGCCAGATAGAATGTTTCAGTAATCACATCTAAGTGGTATTGGCAGAAAGACAGACGAAGAGACCAGTGGAACAGAATGGAAAAATCCAGGAGAAGAGCCTAGGACACATTAGAATTTCACATATGACAAAGACAGAATTTTATTTCAGAGGCAGAGCGTTGTTTATTTAACAAGTCATGCTGCCATAAATGGCTAGCCATCTAGAGCAGAGGTGGTCAAGATTTTCCTATAAAGAGCCAGTTAGTAGATACTTTAGGCTTTTGTGGGCATTACGGTCTTTGCCACAAGGATGCAGTTCTGCATTATATTGCAAGAGCAGCCACAGACTGTAGGTAAATGAGTGGCCATGATTATGTTCCAGTAAAACTTTATTTACAAACACAGACAGCTGGCTTATGGACCATAGTTTGTCAGTGGTCTAGAGGAAAATGAAAGTAGCCTCCCTGTCTCTGACCAAATACAAAAATAAATTCCAATGGAGTAAAGACTTAAATGTAAAATATAAACCATGAAAACCACTTAGAAGAAAAATCCAGGTGGACTACAGTCCCGTTAAGAAGGACGTCCACCTTAATCAAGCCAAGAAACCCAGAAGACATAAAGAAAAGCTGAACATATTTGACTATATAAAATCTTTATAAGGCAAAAGATGCCATCAACAAAGTCTAAAGACAAAACAACAGATTTGAGAAAAATGTTTGCATCACAGATGACTGATATCTCTAACCTACAAAGAGCTCTTAACCAATCTGCAAAAAAAAAAAAAAAACCAATAGAAAAACGGGCAAAGGGTATGAATTTTAGTTTAAGGGCAGTTGGAAGCCCTTGAAGATTTGAGCAAGGGAGTGATATGATTTAGGCTTTAAAAAGATGACTCAGGCTGCTCTGTGAAAAATGGACTGTGGGGGGCAAGGGGTAACCATGGAACCAGGAAGGCCAGCTGGGATGTTTCTGCAGAGTCTCCAGAGAAGGCTTCACAGATGTTCAATAAACATGGGCTGGTGTTTGATGAAAACATCTATGCCATGCCCACTACGGCATCTAGGCCAAGGGTTCCTGAGCTGACCTCCTGATCCTTTCTTTGAGGGAAGGCGAGGTTCAGGATGTGGTATGACAAGTTTAAGTTTTGTGATGTAAGCAAGAGTGCGTCGCTGGTGGTTTGAACCCAAGAGCTTACTCTGTCCAGGGTAAACCCTGAGAGAATCCTGCCACTGGCCCACGTGCTTTGGTCCAACCGTCCTTCTTGGCTCTGCTTATGGGGAGTGGGAAGCGGCAAGAAGGTTGCTGCAGCCTTGAGGAATTGCTGAATTCTTGCCCTGATGAGGCCGGGCACGGGAAGAAGGGGACGGGTCTGAGAAGAAAGGGGGAACGCTGACAAACACGGGGAGGGACAGGGCATGTGGCTGCAGCCTCTGGATGGGGGAAGGCTGCACCGACCAATTTCTTCTCTTCTTCTGAGGTTTGGGGATTCAACAACTGGGCTGCGAGTCGTTTCTTCCTTGTGTGAAGCCAAGAGTTTTCAACGGGTAAGTGGTCAGAGTAAAGTACCCACTTGCTTCTCCTCAGGTAGGAAGTGGGTTCCAGCCACCCAGCAAGCAGCAGGACCACAGCTGGAATGACAGCACAAAGGAGAGCTTGCCTCCCCCTGCCTGAGGCGAAAATCTGAGGCCGCACAGCAGAGGTGGGCCTGGAGCTGGAAACTCAGGCTCTGCGCAGAGCCTCTGCTTTTTCAAATGTAAAATAAAAAATGTCCTGGATCGGAGGGCTCTCTCAAGAGAAAAGAAAGAAAGCATGCAGACGTCAGCTGCTGGGGAGAGGCAGCGGAGCTGATGTTTGGTGCCAAGGGAGGAGAATAGCATTTCCGCAGAGGGACCCTGCGGCCTGCGACATAGCTCTGTGCGGCTTATCTTTGCGAGGCCTCTCTGTTGCCTGCAATCCGCTGTGGAGCTGGCAGAGGAAAGTGGATCCAAAGGAACTGGGGGCTGGGGGTGGACCCTGTTAGCTCTCCAGCAAACCTGAACCTCACAGCTGCATCTGGACAAGCTGAGGACGTTCTGTTCTCCAGGATTGAGCCGGTATCTATTGCCCCAAGGAGATGGGCACAAAGGGCCCCGCTTGCCAAACATACTGGTCTTTGACAAAACAGCAATGCCCGGCACCGTGCACAAGGCTCAGTTCTGCACACTGGGAAGAGGGCGTGCCCTCTGGAGAGCACCCTCACGTCAGAGGCATTCAGGAAATTCTGATCCTTTTGAGATCACTCTGGCATTGCCGAAACGCCTCTCAAAGAAGGGAGGCTCAACACACACACTTGGAAGAAGCAAATGAATGAATGAGCAGATTATTTTTGAGTCAGGTTCTGATGATCCATCTGCATATGTAAACCTAAACCCAAAGCAGAGGGGGGAACCAGGAGACTTCCGTCCCTGACATCACGTCTGATCTTTTAGACCAGGGATCGGCAAACTACAGCCCCTGGGCCAAATCTGGCCTGCAGTCTGTTTTTGTAAATATAGGTTTGTTGGAACTCATGGTTACCAAGGGGTAAGGGGGGGAGGGATAAATTGGGAGACTGGGATTGACATATATACACTACTATATATAAAATAGATAACTATTAAGGACCTACTGTATAGCACAGGGAACCCTACTCAATACTCTGTAATGGCCTATACGGGTAAAGAATGTAAAAAAGAGTGGATATATGTATATGTAAAACTGATTCACTTTGCTGTACACGTGAAACTAACACAATATTGTAAATCAACTATATTCCAATATAAACTTTTAAAAGAAGAAAAAAAAAGGTTTATTGGAACATAGCCACAATCAAAGGAAGTCTTGGGCATCCATGTTTCCTGCTTCATTGGCTTCACTTACTGATACAAGCCTAGCGGCATTCACCAAAGGAAAGGGCTGAAGCGTTCCCCTTAGTTGAGCCACGTGTTTGTGGACCGCCAGAAAGCTAGACAGACCCTGCAATGGACATTCATTGCCTTTTGGCCCTCAGCATCCATTCACCCCTTTCCCGATGGCAGCCATTTTCAGATCTATGTCTCTTCCCACGTCTGTTCACATGGTTCCAGTGGGGCTCACTCCGGGGGTACAGCACCTGATCCAGGCTTCATAACATCAACATATTGCATTTCTCCTGGGCCACTGTGATTGGTTGAGGGATGGGCATGTTACCCAGTGGGTTACCATGTGACTTTTGCAGGGATTTCTGTGAAAAAGATGTTCCCTCTTTTGCAGAGCATCTGTAGTGAGAGAATTAGGATCTGGGTTACTGTAGCCATTTTTTGACGCTGAGAGGAAACTCCTCCAAGGAAAGGAGCTTGTATGACGGAGACTGCTCCAAGTGACAGGGGGAGAGAAGAAACTTGGTGACCTGGCTTAAGTCCCTAGTCAAACTCTACCTCTGACCTGGCTACCTATCCAAGGAGATCTTCCCACGAGCCTCTCAGTTAGATGGGTCCATACATCCCTTTGGCTCCTGCCATTTGGGGTTGGGGTATCTGTGCCTTGCAATTGAAAAAAAAGAGTCCTGATGGGAAAAGTTCCTGAAACTTTCCTCTCTGTTGTGTTCAGACACCTGGGCTCCTGTGCACTCTGGCCACGCGTGGCGGCTTCGCTTTAGACTCCTGCACGTTGGAACACATTTTGGCACCTCTTCAGAAGATCGTGTGAAAAACAGCCGCCCAGTTGCTACTGCTTATTGACCCTGGAATTCTCAGTCTCTCCAACTGCAACTAGCTAATGTCGCAACATCCCCTCAGTTTCCAGAAGAAAGATCCTAGGCAAAGGGCTCGGGAATCCTGCCTTAAATCAACTGAGCAAAGTACTACCAAAGGGCAGGTCATCCCAGGCAAAACCATACCAGGTAATGTTTTCTTTAGTACCATTCCATGGTCTTGTAGCATCTTCTTTATTAAATTAACCAATTCTTAAATTAACCAATATTCTCTCTCTCTTTCTCTTTTTTTACTCTCTTATCAAAATGGCTTTCAGTTAGTAAACAAACTGGTAAGGGTCTTATTTGACAACATACAGTAATCAGGTATACAAGTTTTCAGATCAGAAAGATGAATTTGAGGGACTTCCCTGGTGGCGCAGTGGTTAAGAATCTGCCTGCCAATGCAGGGAACATGAGTTCGAGCCCTGGTCTGGGAAGATCCCACATGCCACGGAGCAACTAAGCCCGTGTGCCACAACTACTGAGCCTGCGCTCTAAAGCCCAAGCCACAACTACTGAGCCCGTGCGCCACAACTACTGAGCCCGTGCACCACAACTATGGAAGTCCGTACACCTAGAGCCCGTGCTCTGCAACAAAGAGAAGCCACCACAATGAGAAGCCGCACACCACAACGAAGAGTAGCCTCCTCTCGCCTCAACTAGAGAAAAGCCCGCGAGCAGCAACGAAGACCCAACCCAGCCAAAACTAAATAAATACATAAATAAATTTATTTAAAAAAGAAAAGAAAAGAAAAGAAAGATGAATTTGAATCCCAGGCCTGCCACTTACTAGATGTGTTAGTATGGATAAGAAGTTTAAATTCTCTGAATCCCACTTTCCTTATTTTTAATACATTGACCTTGCTGGGTTATCACAGGGAGATGAGCTAGTGAATACAGTGGTTAGTTGTCAGAAAATTACCACATAGCAAAAATAACACTACAGTCATAATATTAATACTGTTTTAGCTCCTCAGAGGTAATTGCAGTTTTGAAGGGAATGAGTCTTTCTTTAACCCAACATTAAGAATTCTAATGTTAGAATTTCGGTCACAGCAACAGGGCTGTTCCAGGTTATGTCTGAAGGCAGCCACTTAATGAAGGTACACAGGAGCTCTGCATAGTCCTTAGGCAACAAAAATCAGAAATATAGGCCATAAGTGAGTATGTCAAATGAGGGACTCCAGAGATTGGAGTGACCCTTGGGTGACACTCAGGTCTAAAACATCTAGTTCTTGGACATCGTTATTATCACTGAATTGTGATGGGCAACCCTGGGATTGGTTTAGGGTGGGACAGCCATGAGCCTCTTACCAGGCTTTCCTTCTGCTTAGTCAAAAATGGCATCATCCAGTGAGTAACTTTGTAAGTAAACATAAGCTAGGTATACCCTCAGAGTTTTCCAGTAGCTTAGAGAAAGGGCCCAGTGGCAAGAAGCAGTTCTTTCATTGTGAGAGCAGTCATCCCAGGATTCTTTCTTAAATGATGAAAAGGGGGGTACTTCAGGCAGTCAGCACATCCTGGTATTTCCATTCCATCTAACAGCGTATCACACGAGGTTGTGTGAGCCCAGTTCCCTTGGTGTACTAATAACCCCTGGTATGTGCATTACTTGAGCAAATGACAAGGTCCTGAAGTTAAAACTCAAGAACACTGAGTGTGGTACCCACTGGATCTGTGCCATGCGAGCAAATCCTCATCATTTCCCACTTTGGAAATTTCGCATTTCATTCCGCAACGTGAATTTCACAACTTCACGGTAATATAGATTAACATTTAGAAAAAAATAACAAATAGTATTCTGCTTGGGAGAAAAATCAGACATTAGGCTTCTGATAAAAGAGGAGTAATGCTGAAGACTTCAGGATAACATATTATCTTGGAGAATAAAAAGTCATTTATTGTTTTCATTTCCCAAGTCTGTGGGAAGAATTATTTAAAGATTATTTTCATAACTTTGAGTGCAATTAATTTCTATAAAACCCATGGAAATTTTTCCTATTTTCAATGATTTTTCCCTCCATCTTTTCCCCTAAGAGCCCTTGAATCAGACAAAATTTTTCTTTTTAATTAAAAAAAAATTGAATGGATGTGCCTCATGAGGGCTAGCAGTATTTAAAAGAACTGGTGATAATTTATTCAGGTCCATATATACAGTAATATAATATCTCTTCACACACGTTGCACAGAAACACCATGCAAACACCCACTGCTCTTCAGTGTGGTACCGTTCCTTGCTGGAACACACAGGAAACTTCCATATATCAGAGATCACTTATGACAGCCCTGTCTTCTGTGTAAAAGGTCATCTCCCCACAGAAGAATAGCTCTCCTAGTTAAAGGGATACCAATTTTTAAGCACTCTGCCAAGCCGAAGACAGAGTGAATGAGTGAGAGAGGGAGATGTCAGATTTCAAATGCAGGGCACGCTCATTGCGCTCTCGGGTGCTGAGCTGGTAGGAGGGGGAGAGAAACCTCTATTTAGAGATGACTGAAAAAAAATCAGTGCTGCACAGTGCACTTCAGAGGGAACGGGGGAGGCTGTCCTTTCCCTCTTCAGATGTGACAAGATGGCCGCCGTGGAAACACAAGGCAACAGCAAATGGCGGCGAGATGCTTCCCGGATGCTGAGGAGATGTACCTGTATGTCTAAGCCCGTGTGTGTGTGTGTGTGTGTGTGTGTGTGTGTGTGTGTGTGTGTGTGTGTGTGTGTGTGTGTGTGTGTGTGTGTGTGTGTGTGTGTGTGTGTGTGTGTGTGTGTGTGTGTGTGTGTGTGTGTGTGTGCGCGCACGCAGGGGATGTCACCTCGGCTAGGAGGCTTTTAAAGTTATGTGGGGAAAAGGGGTGTAGTTAGAGGGAAGGGGCGGTCCTGAGGAACAGCAAAGGGTAATGATCTGGGAAAAGCAACCCTCCAGGAAACTATGTTGACTCCAAGAAATAGAATTTGCAGTGTTTTAACCATCTTGAACTCGAACAAAGCCAGATGATCAAGGACCGCTAAATACCCTAGTCTCTGCAAATGCTCACCAGCTGCTTAAAAATCTCTTGTTTAAAATGACTCTGAGACTACTCCAGATAAATGGGCAGGGGTGTGGGGGCACAGGCAGGGTCACCCCTGAGCTAACGTGCCAAGCAGGCAATGCCGATCTCTGCCCTCCTCCATCTTCTCCCTCTCCCTCTCTCTCTCTCTCTCTCTCTGTCTCGGCACGTTCGCTCCCTGCCAACCTTCCTTTCAGGGGTTGAGGACTTCCTTGCCATTCCTGGTTGCACCAGGCACCAATCTAGCTCAACTTCCCCATTTCAAGGCCTATATGATAACCAGCTGGTCTGATAAACCATTCTGGGTAACTGTATTTTTGTTCCTTCAGGACAGAGTAACGTCCAGTTAGGCCTTTTCCTTCACAAGGCAGATGCCCAAAGCAAAGAGAGTGAGGCGGAAGGAATTTCAGACACTGTGTACAGCTCCCCCGGGGCACCTCTGGGCTGGAGCCTCTACGTTGCCGTGACAGAGCTCTGGTCTGCACAGACCACAGCCAGCGCGTCTTAGAGCCTTTATTGCTCTCTGTACAGACGTGTGTTCTGTCTCTTTCTCTCCTCACCACTGCCCAAACCACACTCACATAACTACGCATCCCCACACACAAAGATAGACATACGTGTGCTGTACATGAGTGTGACACTCGCAAGCACGCTGGTGGTATTAGCATAGCCTTTCTGTTCCTTGGGCTTCTCAGCACTGTCTCAGCCATCGGCCAACTAAGGCTCATGGGCCGAATCTGGCCCACTGTTTTTTTTTTTTGTCAGTGAAGATGTATTGGAACACAGACACGCTCATTCGTTTGTGTATGGACTATTTTGTGCATTGATTTTTGCACTATATCAGGGCTGAGTCATCATGACAGATTATGTGGTCCACAAAGTCTAAAGTATTTACTCTCTGCCTCTTTAAGAAAAAGCTTGCTGGCCTCTAAAGTAGCACCGACTTACGTCTAAAAACCCTGTTTTAAAAAAAACTGCCCAAAGGTCTCTCCCTCCACGCTTAGACTCACAGAACCCTATGATAATAAGGCATACTTTAGATTATTAGTCCTGCCTAAAGCCTAGTGTGTGACTCTCCTCTGGAGTATCTGGGGACATCCCATCTCTCTCGACACTTTTAGTAAAAGGAAACACACAGTTGCTCACAGGGAAGCCTGTGATGTTTCCCAACAGCTCTGTGGGAAGACTCTTTTGTATCTAGAGTGAAAATCCGATTTCCTGTAATTTCCACCCATTGGTTCTCATTCTGCCCTTTGCGGCCAGTCAGGAAACAGGGACAATCCCCTTTATAAGACAACACATCAAGTATATGGGACAACGCACATCCTTACCTCTGTAATTTGCTTCTCCAGATTAAATGTCTCCAGTCCCTGTATTGTTCCTTGTATGCTGTAAGCTCCCTGTCCCTTCTGTGTGCTCCTGGATACCAGGGTCCTTTCACGCTTAGAAGGCTATGAGGACACCGGGCTCCTCGTCAAGTGGGGCGTTCATTTCTGGTTACCATAGTTCTGACTGTTCACCAGAGGAGCTTCTAGAGGGCAGAAAGCAGAGGGTGGTCGCTCGCTTTCTGGAGTCCCAGGCACAGGGTGGTGCCCTGGTCTGATCGGGCCCCGTGGTGCCCTCTGAGAATGGTCACACGAAGCCTTTGTGCTTGTGCAGAAGGCCTAGCAGGGAGTCCACCAGAAAGCTGGTTCTAGAGAACGGTATATTTTGAATTAACTACTCAACGAATCATAAAACGGGACTGTCAGATTCATTATGGGAAAGACTGTGCTGAATATAATGCTTTAAGTACGTGTTGTGGCTGCTGGGGATACAACTGGTATCAGTGGCTTAAGGGGCTCTCAGGAAATTTCCGTGAAACCATAACAAAGGAACAGCCAGCGTTTGGTGAGAACAATGGAGGACGGACCCTTTCCCTTGCATCGATGAAAGGAGATCTTTCTTATTATTTGATAATTTGCCACTCCAAATACCCACTTCCCCCCTGGTGTACCATGTCAGATCTACTAAGAGTGAGGAAAAAAAAAAAAAGGGAAAAAAAACCCATTAAACAACCCCCCAAAAAGAGGGCTCGATGAGGTCTCATTCCGTGGTAATGAGCTCCAATTTAACACGATCATTATTTCTGACATTAAAGGCCTGAAAATAGTGTCACATGCCCAGAAGCTATTTTTTTGTACCCGCTAATCCCAGAAATAAGAAGCTGCCATTAGGAACAGTGAGTCAGGGGCTGTAAAAGGGTTTTAAGATAGGAACGTGGCAACAGCCTGACTGGAACATAGGAAGCACAGCTTACACAGCGCCCTTAGCCACCTGTGGGCGCTCCCCACCACCTGGCCGATCTGCCAAAGGTTGTGCCTTGACTGTTCACTGAGGAAGTAGGCCACAGGCTTGGTGTCAGATGGAGTCTGGATTTGAGACCTGGCCCTGCTATTTGTGTTAAAACCATATGACTTTGGAAAATTTTGCTTAAGTTCTCCATGTTTCCATTTCGCTAAATTGCAAAATGGAACTAATAATGATATTTACTATGGGATGGGAATTAACTGAACTAGGATGCAGAAAACAGAGAGGCTCCAGCATACCACAGAGGAGAAAGGAGACTCCAGGATGATGGGAAGGGACACCCAGAGGCAACAGGTGGGCTCCAGACTTACAGATCAACTACTTATAGATCAACTACTCAACTACTCTGACCTAGGAGCAGGTCAGAGAGCTCTGGGAGAACTTCAATAAGAAGATGAAATTGATAGAACATCCAATATATTTGAATATATTGAGAGGAGAGGTATACAATTGGTAGAGAGTTTATAGTCATGGCCATGATCACTACATAGAAAACAAAGCAAAAATAAGACCACTGAAAACAGAGTTATACCAGAAAAGAGGAGTAATCATAGTACACTACACGGCCCAGCTAGGCTGAAAATTGATCTAATAAAAATTCAATACTGGGAGGATGGGAATTCTATGTGGTTTTCTTGAAGAGGGATTAAAAGAGAGCTAGGTCCTCATTTTCCATACTAGGAAGTCAATGGATACTGTCTAGAAGTAAAAATCAAGAAATAGGAATAAAAAAATATAAATTTTGAGATGTGGAGTTAAATTCCTAAGAAATCGGTTAAAAGAATTGAGACAGTTTTTCTCTGGGCAGTAGGAAGTGGGTAAGATACTTTCAGGGAACATTGTGTATTTTTTTTTTAAGGCTGGTAGGACTATATGAATCTAAAAGTTATGTGTATGAGTAACTTTTGTAAAATTAAATCTAAAAAAATAAAATTCAGATGGAAATGTGTCGCACCAACTGATTTCATCACCAGTTCCTCTAGATTTATTAGAATTCAGTCCAGAATTAGCAGTTACTCTTGCCTTTTTCAACCTTCTAATAGCTGAAATGTTGAACAAAGGAAGTCAAGATGTTTCCCCCTGCAGTAAGTGTGTTTTTAACAGAAGGAGATACTTAGCAAATGTGGGGAGAGTTGACAAACTCTGAGAATGGTGCATTTTGCATATGTGAAGTTCACACCATGGATAACAAAGCATGAGACAAGTGATCTGACTGGGTGGTCTGAAGTGTAGTCCCATAAGGACATCACTTCTACTTCTTTCTCTGTTATCCAAATGTACACATTCTCTACCACATTTTAACCTACTGGCTCCAGGGTCGCCCACTTTACCGTTCGGTTTTCGAGATCTCATAGAGTCTCACCACACCTGCATTGAACTTTCAAGTTCACGTTGTTTCTTAGTCACATAAGGTACACTGGCATACAGATAACTGGGGGCATAAATGCTACCTGATTATGGTTCCTGTATTTTTTTCTTTAAAATATCAGAAAACTTCTATTATCCTTTTAGTGTCTTTTCATAATCTCCTACCATATGTAACTTTAAAAATATACTTTGCTGCATACTTTTTCCTACCATCCCTCCAACTTAAGCTTAACATTTCCTTGATGAAATCAGCATGTCACTTAATATATTCTTGTCAGTCCCAATAGCCTGATGATTGGTTCTAATGATCTCCCCCATGATTGCTGACAGCATCTCACCATACTTGATACCATTTCCTGATCCTCCTTTCTCCACACAAACTTTACACCCAGCACTACCAATGTGGCCAGCTGTTCACATGCCAGTTCCTTGGCTACCAAAGTGATGATCTTGAATTTGAAGCAGAGATGAACACATACCTAAAGTAATTGGTGCTATTCACAAGTTTAAAGTCACTAGAGATGAAATCTGGTTTCTACTGGAAGTATGCATTCATTCTCACATGAATATTCCTTTTAATACTGGTGCTATTTCCCATCTCCAGCCACAATGAATAAACCAAAGGAAGTTGGGAACCGATTTCTGGAAAGAGAGGACAATGATACCTGTAGGAAAACATAGTCTCTTGGGAACCACCACAATATCCAGTGTATCAAAGAGCTGTTGCAAAGGAAAGTGCTAGAAAATATGGGATTGTTAATTAAGAACAAGAACTCTTCAGTAATTTTCTATCTCTATGCCACCAATACCCGCAATGTCCTATTTAATATTTCAAACAATGTTCTACACAGAGATAGATGGATACAAACATGCTTATAATGGTCCACAAAACCCTGTTGAAATCATCAAAAATGGCATGATAAATAATTGTCTATATTTTATATTGACTGAGGCTTTTACATGATCCCAGAGCAAATCAAACTTTGAACCCTTTAGATAACACTTTAGATAACACTTCCAGAAGCACTTCTGTGCGTCAAACGCTGATCTGAGCATCTTATATTCATTATCTAATGCCATCCTCTTATTAACCCATTTGACAGATCAGGAAACTAAGTCCCAGAAAAGTAAAGACCTTCCCCTAGGATTTTAAAGCTAAAGCTTGGCAGAGCTAGAACTTGAACTCAGATCTGGTCTCAAAGACCATGGTCTTCCCCACTAGGGCAGTGGTTCTCAATGATGGTGGTTTTACCCCCAGGTGACATTTAGCGATGTCTGGAGCATTTTTAGTTGTCACACCTGGGGGTAGAGGTGCTCATGGCATCTAGTGGGTAGAGGCCAGGGATGCCACTAAACATCTTACAAGGCATAGGATAGCCCTGACAGCAAAGAATCGGGTGTCCAACGCCAACAGGGTCAAGGCTGAGAAACCCTGCGTGATGTTATGCGTGTTTTTCTTTAAGAAATTCTGAGTTGTCCATTGCCTTCTTCTCAGCACCTAGAATAGTGCCAGGCACATAGTCACTGTTAATGGTTTCGTAACTATTACCAAATGGATTATTTTTCTGAAATTATTAAAGCCTGCCGCTGTATCACTACATAAAGTACACCGACTACTTTTCTTTCATAAGTAATTATGTGACTAATATTTTTAAAAGGCCGGAAGACTGGACTTCACCGCAGATACTCAGAACAGGGGTCCTAATACACAAAACTCACTAGAGAAGAGTAGAGAAATCCTTCTAATAAACCCCAGTTTTCCACCTTAAGTGCAGACACACAAGACATCTACAGATTTGTGCCCACACGTTGTGCAGGGTTTCCCAGCTGTCCCATAGGTCTTTGTTAAATATGCTGATAAGTGCATCTCAGGTGGAGTGAGACTTTTAACAAGGCTTAGAAGAAAACAATGGCTTCCTATAAAATTCCCGCTTTTCTCCTTTGTTCTTTTGTAATCATCACCCTACCTGGAATAAATAGGACAGGGCCTTAGAGGAATGCAGTATTCCGTTGAAGTTGGGGGAAGGCGGCTGAGGGGGTCTAAGAAAACAATAGGGAGTTAGAAGAAAATGAGAAGGACACACTATTCTCTATTAGCCTCCCAGCGGGCCTCTTTCTCCATTCCTTTCTAGTCTGTATGATGGGTATAGGCTTAGGGGGAGGAGAGGATGGAGATTTTGGTCAATCCCACGGTTTACCGCTGGATGCTTTCCATGACGCAAGAGTGCCATACAGCATCAAACTGCAGAAGGCTGTATTTTACCTTCCTAACCTCCTTTTGCAGCTTTGATAGTTTCCAGGGGCACTTGAAATGTTTACTTTCTACACTAGAAACACTAGGAGACTCTTTTGTTTTCATCTATTCATTCTTCGCATACCAGGTGTCCTGCATATGTGGATGGGCTACATTTCCTAATCTTGGAGGTAGGTAGGTGTGGTCACGTGGCTGAGTCTCACCAGCGGCAGGAGAACGGAAGAGATGTGAGCCACGTCTGTACCTAGACTTTAAGACAGTGGGTATGTTGCCTCCTCCCCGACCCCTTCTTCCCACTGCATGGACTTGTGGGGACCCAGCTTTTGCTTGCACAGGTGGTGGTGGTCTCCTCGGAGACAGCAACATGAAGGAAGGACCCAAACAGCTCTCTTATGTGCAAGAAATGAACTTTGCCCTTTCGCTGCCACCTTGGAGCCTCTCTGTCCTTGCCTTTGTCGTGTATGCCTAACACTGGTCTCTGCCCCCATGGAAGTTACACTCTAGACAGACAGACATGCTGAAGGTCATCAGGGAAGTTCTCTTTGAGGAGACGGCATTTATGATGAGACCTCAATGATAAGGAGAGTGAGCCATGCAAAGGTCTGGGGACTCAGGCAGATGGAAAGCTGAACGCAAAGGCAGCAGCTAACTTGCTGTGTCTGAGGAACAGAAGAGAGGGTAATGTGGCTGAAGTGAGTGACTGGCAGTGCGGGGTGAGGGTGCAGAGGAGGCAGAGTGAGGGTGAGGAGTCTGGAGGAGACTCTTGGGGTGATACAAAGCCACTGCAGTGTCTTAAGCTATCGGCTGTGGTGCAGAAAACAGATTGCAAGGGTCAAGAAGAGAATGGAGAGGAATAGTGAAGACATAATTGCAGTGGTTCAGTGAGCAATGGAGGTGGTTTGGATCAAGATGTTAGTGGTGGGCTTGGGAGAAAGGGCTGCATTCAGGATGTGCTTTGGAGAGAAAGTCAATAGGCTTGGCTGATAGATTGGATGTGGAGGGTGAAGGAGAGTGGGCAGCCGTGCCATTGATTGAATTGGGCAAGACTGGGGGAGACAATTCTGGGAGGAGGACATCAAGACACCTGTTATAAAAGTGTTAAGTTTGCAATACTTGTTGGAGGTTGAAGTGAAGAGTCTGGGGTTCCAGGGAGATGATTTAGGGAGAATTCAGCAGTTAGATGGAATTTAAAGTCATGAGCCTAGACGTGTCCTCCTAGGGAAAGGGGGTGGAGAGAGAAGAGAAGGGGTCTAGGAAAAGGTAGAACTGTCCTAGCAGACATTAAGCACTTCTCCACTAATCTCTGGGGTAGACAACGCATCTGCTTTCTAGGGGAAGGAAGAAGGCCGTGCCACTGTCAGTGACTCCAGTTAGCATCAGGGCAGTCCTTTTCAGCGGGGTGCTGGGGCTATCCCGTTGGCTCTTGAGAACTGGTGGTTAAATTTCGGGGAATGGTGTGAGCCAGTTGTACACCAGACCCATTACTGTGGGAGTTACAGTGGGAGCATTTATACCACAGACATCAGCAAATACTCCAAAGTGAGGCTTTTTAGAAAATTTGAGAGTCAGCTTATCAGCACAGCACTGATCCCTTTCCACTGTGCGAGGAGGGGGTGGGTAGTACTCAACCTTATCAGAGGAGTGGGATGGGATCCCCAACACCATCTGTACACAGGTAGAGGACCTCATCCCTACGGGAACTGAACCATGTGGCACGTAACTTACAGCGCACAGTGGCACAGCCGCATCAACCGGGACCTCCTGTGACATCCCGACCTCTATCCAGTGTTCCTCCTCTGCCACCACAAGATGATGGTGAGTGCTAGTGGGTCTTTTAAAAAAAAAAAAAAAATTAATTAATTTATTTTTGGCTGCACTCGGTCTTCGTTGCGGTGCGTGGGCTTCTCATTGCGGTGGCTTCTCTTGTTGCAGAGCATGGGCTCTAGATGCGCAGGCTTCAGTAGTTGCGGCACGCAGGCTCAGTAGTTGTGGCTCGTGGGCTCTAGAGCGCAGGCTCAGCAGTTGTAGCGCACGGGCTTTGTTGCTCTGCGGCATGTGGGATCTTCCTGGACCAGGGCTCAAACCCGTGTCCCCTGCATTGGCAGGCAGATTCTTAACCACTATGCCACCAGAGAAGCCCTGCTAGTGGGTCTTAAGTGGCCCTGGGAAAAACTCAAAAGAAAGGTTTGGCATCTGAGTACACAGCTTTGTGTGGAACGAGTTCTTAGAAAGGTAAGAGACTACTATTTCTACTAAACAGTAGTTGAAAAAAAATGGGGACTTGGGGAGTTTCTTTCTTTGGGGGGGATCAGTGGAAACATCGAGGTGGACACATGGCCGATGGCAAGAAGGCAGAGACTGGAGTTCCTCCAGTCTCTTAGACTTCGGGAACATTTCATCAGCCCTGCCCCAAGTTTCTGGGCACACAGCACCCCTTTTCCTCCTTTAGGAAATACAGCATGTTTGCTCTTCGTAACCTTTCTCTTTCTTTTTCCTCCACTCAATGTTGGTATTGTCTGTACCACTCCTATTTCATCAGCTCCAAGATGCGTTTTCACGAAGGTGCAAATGGGTTGATTAGTTTATTCAGGACTATTGACAGGCTGCGGGCACTGGAGCATGCAGCCAATCTCCCTGCACGCTCGAGCGGGCCACAGTTACCTCGACGGCCTCCAACAGCAATCTAGTGCTGGGTTGAACTGGTGCTCGGGGCTTGAGAGATGTGTCGAGAGACGTGTCATTCCAGCATCACTCTGATTATGACTTTCTGAAGACGTAGCTGTCTGGATATAACGGGGCCATCGAAAGTGCACAGAAGGAGGAAGAAAGATAGCAGAGAGCATGCCCATGGAGGCTCTGCTAGGGGAGAACAAAACAGAGCTCTTGCATTATCTGCTGTGCACAACCGGGACACACACATGCATGCAAAACCCATGGGCCTTCCTAAGTGAGGCTTTCATTTAGAAATGAATTCACTGAATCAGAGAATGTTAAGTCTGTAAGGAATCACAAAAGTCATCAAATCCAAAGCTTTGTTTTTTGTTTTTTTTTTCTGATTGGGAAACTAAGGCCCAGAGAAGTTAAGTGATTTCCCTGAGGCCACACAGCTAATCAGAGTAGAAGTGAGTCTCTGTCTTTCTTAATTTCAATTCCCAAGCCCTATTCCCCATAAGCAAGCTGCCAAGTCTAAGTAAACATCTAAAACCTCGACTCCACTGTGCGTGCGTGTGTGTGTGTGTGTGTGTGTGTGTGTGCTTGTGTGTAGAGCTGCTGGTGAGTGACAGGAGTTTGCAGGGATATTCTCTCCTTGCTTCATGTTTTCACATCTCCCACAAGACAGGAATTAAAAGGAAGGAATAGCTGAACTGTTCCCTCAGGCAAGTAGATCTGCACAAAAACAAAGAGTCAGAAGCTCCGAGGGGTCAGCCTGGCTTCCTTCTCTCAGAAGCATCAAGGGCTACTTTTTCATCTTGACCACGTTCCAGTCTTGCATAATCTATAATAATGTGATTCCAAATGCACTTTAGCAAATGCAAGACGGAACGGGACTAGCTCAGCTCCTACCAAACACATGATCTGCAAAACCCATAAGGAGCTGCACTGGAAAGTTCACTAAGAGAAGAAAAGACAGCCACCCCGTTCTCTGTCTGGGGAAAGGTGCTTCCGACTTGGGGGCTCGTGGTCATTTTTGTGGCTGTTCTTGAAAAAGAGATGGCACCGTGGAGTGGGAGGTTCACCTTTTGCTCTTCTGTTTAATTGCTGCAAAAGCCATTTATTACCTTGTGTTCTTCCCCAGAGGGAACATTATCCTCCACAGCAACAAGGCCCGGCTATGTCTGGCTCGTCTAACCACCCAGAAATGAACCCGTCACCTCCACATGATTCTGGGGCAGCTCTATCACCACGTCTGTCAGCCTCCAGTTCAGGAAGGCCCTCGTGAAAGGATGAAGGGCAGAAACTGAGATTTCTTTCCTTCTTTGAATTTTGCATAAAAATCCCTCCCAGCCCACAATGAGAAAACATCAATCATCTGTCTTTCTCCGGGAATGTTGGAGGCCATCCCGAGCTAGTTCACTGTCCTGTTCCTCTGTACACAGGCAGAGCTGTTGAAATTGCGTTCCATTAGAAAAATATGTTTGTTTCCAAATTCCTCCGGTGGCTGTGTCAAATGAAAGTGCTTTGTCATTTTTAATGCCCGGTGTTCCCTCTCTCCCCATTGCCTCCGGTCACAATCCAGCCAATAAAAACCACAGGTATTTTGGCTTTAAAAAACACCCAGAAAGCCCAGGGGATGGTCGGAACCCTCCGGGGTCCCCTTGCAGGCCAGGCTCTCTGTGTGTTACACAAGACGAAAGTGACTGCAGGAGAAGTTCTTTCCGTTCCCCTGGCATCTCCTTGGACCTTGGGCAGCAGCTGGATAGACACACAGAGACAGTGGAGTGGATGAGCTCTAGGTCCTAGATCCTGTCCTAAAGTGGGGGGAGGAAGCTCTGGCCAATCTCTCTTGCTGGCTGGCTCTGAGCTCAAGGCAACTAACAGAGGTAGACGCTATTTGTAAATGGGAAAGGGGCAGTAAAAATTCAAGTTGTTATTATTTCTAAAATGTCTCCAGCCTACAGGTTGTCGGACACCTATCATTCTACTTTAATAACTGGGTAATTGTTCCTCATGCTGGAGGGAACAAAAGTCTCTCTTTTGAAATGTTTGTATGTCTGTGTGGAGGCTTCCACACATGCACATAGAACCCTGTGATAACAAAGTTTTGACCCCATGACCAGGACTGGCCTGTGGACGCAGAGTATCAACAGCACTGACGTAGAGGTAATAACTGTCTGGCTATCTTACTCAGGATGGCTCAAACTCCAAAACTGCGAAACTTCTCACTCCTAGTAAGAGTTTGTAAATCTGACATTTTAACAGTTTGTGTTATTTAAGCAGGAGTAGGTCTTTATACCAAGCCTCTAAGCTAACTAATCAATCGGTAACTAAGACGGAGGACACGGAACACCAGTAGGAGTTACACAAGGCACCACCCAAAAATAAACTAGGAAGCTACCCCGAGGTATGATGGAGGGAGGGGAAGCTTTGGGGCCAGCTGTAGTATAAAAAGGAGGTAAAGAAATTCAAGAAAAGCAATTCTCAGTCTGTATTCCTCATGACAGTAGAATAAGGAGACATAAGGACAGATGAAACCCGGCTGGACCAAAGAACAGGAAGTTTGCAAAGGCTGTGGCACAGAGCGTGCACATGCACGCACACGTGTTTGTGTGTATATCCCAGTGTATGTGTGGATGTGTGTGTGCACGCATACGGTCCACATGGTGGGCAGGCTGACTGGAGTTGAGGAAGGAAGGGCAGAAAAAGGTTGAGGGAGCATTTTCAGAAAAGGGGTCTCATTTATATCCTTGGCTGTAATTGGTTTGTTTGCGTAGAGCAGAAAGAAGGGGGCAGCGGGGGGAACATGACGGAGTGAAACACTGCGGCTGCGATTCCCTTGCCTCATGAGCTGGAGAGAAACTGTTAGTCACCAAGACTGGTCCCGCAGGGGTTCGTTAAGTGACTGGCCCTCCACAATATCCTGTCATTTCCAACCTGGATGCGTCAACATTAGCTGGCTTTACGGTATGCGATTTTGTGTTTGCGAGGGTGTGCAGGGGCGTAGGAGTGTCTGCTGGCTGCGTTTGTGTACGTGTCTGTGCCTTTTTTTAGGGACACAGTTAAGTTTCCGTGGGAATTAGAACCGTGAAGGCCACATGCAATTAAAAAAAAGGCAAAAAGCAAAAGGTGCTTTCTTACTGGAAACACAAATTTGCTTTGACACTTTAAAAGTACCGTGGAGTTGAACAATAGGGAAACCAAGAAAGGGTCTGAACTGGCCGGGCGGGGGCCGCTGGGGAACTGAAAGGAAGCCAGTGGCGAACACGTCCAAATGGTAACTTCTTAAACCGCCTCTGAAAGGGAGAGCTCGCAGCATTTATCTCCAGATTGTGAGGCTGTCAGCTCTGGGAGGGGGGCCCAGAACTAGAGTTACAGGAAGTGTGAGGCAGGGATGAAGGGTGAATAGCCAAAAGAACGGGCTGCCTAAGACGTCTTGGCGCTGGTGGCATGCACAGTTACTGCTGCTTTCACTGTGCTTCTTGGGATGTTCTTTTCCAGCCAAAGATGGAAGAAAAACTCCTGTGAGGAGTATTAAGGAAGTAGCAGTCCCTTTGGGGACCCCACAATTCAGATCTTCGAAAAGCACTAAGAAAAGGGAAAAACAGAAAGGCTTCCTGCGCCAGGGGACCTCTCAGGATTCAGTCTCAGAAGTGCTCTGCCAGGCAGTAGCAGCCAAAACGCCAGTGTCAAGGGCTGGGGAAAAGCTAAGGCCACCTGGGGTAGCCCCAACCCCTCCTACCCACCCCCACCAACTCTCTCAGCTTGACCCTGGACAAAGCCAGAGTTTAGTCTCTGGACAGAGTGTCCTCCATCAGGTGCAAAAGAAGGCTTGACTTCAGTCTATATTCTGTGGCTTACAACTGTTTCCCAGAGCTAACCATCAAAATGTTAAGACCTGCAGGTCGTGAAAGGAGCCCTCCTTTAGTTCTTTCCCTGCTTCCTAAAACATGTGTCTGCCACGTCTGCAGAAGAGCAAAAATTCTTCAGATCTCCTGGGATGAATCTTGGCTCAAACTTAGCATTGTGGGTCCAAATCCTCCATCATTAGCAAATCATAAGTAGGAGGGGCCGCAAAGCAACTACTAGATCACATTACCTAAGTGTTTGCAAATTACAGGGCTAATTACAGGTACTGCTGGTGGTGGTGTTATTGTTGAGAGCTACCAGCCATCGGGTACTTACAGTTTATACATACTATTTCATTTTCATCATCATAATAACTGTGTAAGAGAGTAAGTTAGGACTATTATCCCCCCCCACCACACCCATTTTTTCCCCAGCTTTATCGAGACATAATTGACATACAGTATAAGTTTAAGGTGTATATTGTGTTGACTTGACACGTAACATGTATCACAAAATGATTACTACCTAGGGACATCTAACACCTCCATCACATCACATAATTACCATTTCTTTTTTTGCGATAAGAACATTTAAGATCTACTCTCTGAGCAACTATTACCTCCATTTTACACACAAGGAAACTAAGTCACTGAGTCCAGCAATGGCCCATCTAGCCCGGGAGCATCTGAGCCACAACCACTGCTTGTTCCACCACTCCAAGTCCTAACTGTTGCCATTTCGTGAGGGTCTCCCAGGTGCATGCCCACCCTAAACACTTTGCATACATTATCGAACTACCTCACTTGGTCCTTGGAGCCACAAGTCAAGGTAAGCAGACACTGCCCAATGCCCAAGCAGTTAGAAGCTGGCTGCTCTCACCGAGTTGCATCATCCTCAGGCCATCAGAAATGGTCCAGGGTGGCAAAGAAATCACTCATGGGCATGAATGTGGTCATTACAGATGGCCGTGATGGCCGTGAAGTGCGACTCCTGCACTTCCAGGGTGATAGGAGCCTCTAGATACCTCAGGAAGGAAACTTTCAACCCTCATCTTTCTTCCCATCCATACTGTCCTCAGCATTAGTGGCCAAACAGATAGAAAATAAGGAAAGACGCTTAGAGCAATGTTCACTTTGCTGTTAACAGAAGGCAAATGGAGTTTCCTGATTTTTTTTAACTTTAGGGAGCCAGCATTGAAATGAAAGCCAATGTTTTGATTCAAATATTCTATTTTTCTATGTCTACCAGGAAGGATGAGGCTTAACTGTACTCTTTTATGTAATCCGGGATGATTTTTTAAAAAATAAAGCAACATAAAATAAAAAAGAAGACTGGGGTGCTCTCCAAATAGAACCCAGCTCTAATGAGGGGATTTTGGAGTTGTTTATATAGCACATCTCTTTATCTGTATACAGCAAAGAACCTCTCTAGCTATTTTCAGTGGATTGATCTCATCAAGCAGCAGATTTATTAAAAAGAAATACAGATAGAGGGAAACAGGCCATTGTAATTACACATTAGTATTTTTTTTAAGAAAATAAAAACGGACTCCAAGTTTTTTAGTCATTGAAATGGGCCCTGCACATCATGTATGTGATGTAATGACAGCTTCAGACTGGGGATGCTTTTGATGCACTATTAACCATAAAAAAGACATGAAATACCAGACTTGAATGCCATGGGGATGCATATTTCACTAGGAATTAGTTTTCAATGTATGCTTTAAGTTTATTTTGGTAAACAGATGACTGGAGGCTGTCAGAGCTGGGGTGAGATTTATGTTCATTGGGAATCTTCTTGAAAGGAGAGGAAATGACTGGGACCTGTTGCACACCGACAGCCAAATGTAAATCTTTTCTTGGCTCCAGGGGAGGTTGGAGAGTGCCACACAAACAATTCCTCCTGGGACTGTGCTTTCCAAGAGGCATCCAGTGTAGATGCTCTCAGGGGCACACGGCCCTGGGGAGGGGGTGGAGGGGACGCACATTCCTTGTTCTCTAGGAGGTGGCAGCGGAGCAAAAACATCTGGACGGGAAAGCTGGCCCCAGGATGCGCCGTCAGATGGCTTGCCGAACGCCAGCCTCAAAAAGCACCCTGAATGAATTCCTCCCTCTCGGAATCAACCCTGTATAGTTACCAAGAGCTGGTTCTTTCTGTACCGACACATTGCTAGTGATTCTGGTTTGGGAGACAGAACTTCTTGGCCATGTGGATTCTCTGATCCTTGGTAAATGATGGAGGTACCACTGTACACATCCTCAAAACCCATCCTTGGGGTCTCTGCAGTCAGAGGAGCTCGCACAGAATTACAGTCAAAGCAGGCCCAGCTGCAACCCTGCTGGACCTGAAGGGTAGCTGCAGATGAGCACAGAAAATAGTGTCTACACGTAGGGTCTCTTCCTGCCTTTTTTGCTGCTTGATATTTAAGAAGTCTCGTCCTAAAGACATATCCATTTTGGCAGATATCGATAGCTTAATATAGCTCCTCCAGGCTCATACGTTCATGTAGAATGCAATAAATTCTGCTGAACACTTGTTACAGAGACACTTAACTCCAGATCCAGAGCCAAGTGCGCACACCTAGCCCGTATGCACCTGTTAAATCCTTTCCTGTTCACATCCTGCCCGTGCCTGAAAAACTCTGAGTGTCCGGCAGATGTTACCACAAGTCTAGGGCTGTAGGGTGGTCTCTATCAGGTCAACGACCCATGATTTGCACTAATAGGACATTAGTGGCGTGAAGAATGCCTGAAAAATAACAGAGAATGGCTTGGGAATGTATTTTCTTTTCACAGCCTTATCTTCTTGAACTTTTTCTGGGACTGGTTTATGTTATCTGATGACATTCCAGTTCCCGAATAAGGCACTGATTTAGCCTGTGCATTTGTGTTTCAGTTTCTTCTGGTAACAATGAATTGGATCGTGGTCTTTGGTGGTGCTTTCCCCAAGGTTGGTTGATTCTAAGGCAGTGTCCTCAATGGAGGGCAACTCTGTCCTGCAGCAGGTGTCTGGCAATGTTTTAGGCACAACTTGGGGGTGCTCCTGACATCTAGTGGGTAGGGGCCAGGGACGCTGCTAGACATCCGACAATGCACAGGACGGCTCCCACCACAGAGAATGATCCAGCCCCGAACGTCAGCGGTGCTGAGGTTAGAAACCCTGGTCTAAGGGACTGCAAAGGTAGTTCGCTTGTTTGGTGACTAGAAACACTGGGATTATAGTTCAGCTGTGAACCATTCAAAATTGGTTGCGTTTCAAAATGAGAGAAGGGCCCAACTGCTGATTTTTCTCCTGAAAGGTGATTTGCACCTTGCATCCTGTGTTAAATGGCCAATGCTATAATGATGTCATCATCACTCTGAGACCCACAGAGTGTGGCAGAGGACACAACGGGAGTCCAAGTAGGTGTCAATTATACTCATTCTATGGTTGAAGAAATGGAGGCATAGACCAGTTCAATGACTTGCCAGGGGTCACTGCATGAAGGAGTGGCAGGGTCAGGAAGAAGCCCCCAACCTTTCCATCTTCAATCTCCCATCGCCTGGTCTGGTGTTAGCACCAGGAGGCCACGCCAAACACATGCACTCCCTCCCTCCTTTTCTCTCCTGTATATAGAGATATAGCAAAATGCAGGTTAAGTTGTCTTTAATCTTTAATTCATACACAAGGACGTGCTGTACAGAGTGAAATAAAGAGTAAACTCCAGAGGCAGCAAGTTCTGTAGGTTTGACCAGATCTTCCTTTTCAAAGACAGACAGCCTGGGGAATCGCACGGATGGCCTTCCGTTGCCCTCTTAGATTCTTTTTACGGCAAAATGCTCGCTTTTATCAATTCCTACCCCAACCTCTGATTCCCACAGGCTAGGGGAAAGCAAAGAGCAGTTGAGGAAAGCGCGCCTACCCTTTCCTCTGATGGAAATGGGAGGCTTGGGTCACCGGGGAGGCAGCCAAGGATGGGAGTGGGAAGGTTCTCGGGGGTGGGAGGGTGGGGGGAGAAGGACTGCTTGTGGAAACCTGTGGAGCAGGTTTTTCTGCTTGGGTGGAGGGATTTGGCCTGGGACCTGAGAGGCTGTTGTTCATTCCAAGCTCCCTGTAGGCATTTCTGCATTAAGTGATATCAGAGCAGACCCAGAGGAAAGCGAAGGCTACTGTAGTATCCGCCATCGAAATGTCTATGCGGAGGCAACGGTCTTGGAGCGGAGGTGACTAGAGAGGGTGCACTCAGGAGGAAGAAACCACCCAGGCCCAGCCTGAGTCCCGGTCAGTGTCTTGAGGACAGACGAGGGGGTTTGGATGCCAATAGCTCTAAGCAGCAGCAGATGCAGCTGCTACTGGTTCCTCACTGACACATCTGCCCTTCCTTTTCATCCCCAGTGAGTCCAGCCAAGAACTAACGGCAAGTCAGAATCCCAGCAGGCAGCAGTGCTGTGGCTGGAACCTCAGGGCTGGGAGTGCTCACTCCTTTGGGAATGAGAGGAACACAAGCCGGGCAGAGCTTTGGAAATCCAGTTTCCAACGAGCTGATCTTGGTGCCCTTCAGGCTTTAAGTCAGGGCAGCAGTGGCCTTGACATTCCCATTGGGTGGCCCACAGGACCAGGCTTGTGGCCTAGATGCTGCCATGTGTCGTTGTCTGAAAAACGGCTCAGTCCCTGCTCAGAAATGGAGACAGGTGTGACCTCACACGGGGCCCACGTGCTGTCCAGACTGTCCCTGGGCAAGGGCCACATGCCGCATCAAATTCCAGCCGAGACAACCAGAGTGGCCCTCATCCGCCAGACCGGAGCAAAATTTACAGACACAAGCCCTAGGGGTTCCCCAAAAAGGTTGGCTCTCTCCCCATTCATTTCAACCTGGCTTTGTGCAAGGGATTCCCGCTGTTCCTTTAAATAGCTCTTCCCCTGCATTCAGTACAGGGATTCATTCATTTGGTCAAAACCAGCTACAGAAAAATGAAAATGTTAACTCATCGCCTAGATGAATATTTCACCCCGAATGAGTAGTTTCTTTGCTAAAAAAGCAACTCATTAAGTACCTTTTTGTTTATAGTGCCAAGCTTGGCAATGCAGACAGCAAGACAGGGAACATGCTTTGCCCTTTAAAAGCTTCTTGTTCCCTGGAGAGACCAGAGATGTATCTGAGGATGGAGAAGACACGGCGGGGCTGAATCATTAATGCTGGATACAGCCAAAGACAAGAAAAAATAGTTACATTCGGTCTGGGGACAACTACGACCTGCATAAGGTGGTAGGAAATCTGGACTCATGGAACACACTTGTACCTCTCACTTTAAGGAGCAGTTTCTCCAGTTTGTACCTACAGTACAGGTGGGTGCTGACCCATCTTCTGCGCCTGGACTGGTGTGATCTTCAGGGACAAAAGCTGGTGGGTAGAGGAAGAACCAAACGGGAAAGGCCGCATCCTCTGACGATGCTAATGGTACTACTAAGAAAGAATGATCGCAATGGCTACCAGCCGTTGAGTGCAAAATTGTGTGCTATGCACAGGTGTGATCTCATCTCGTTCCTATAACAGCCCATGGGGTAGGTACATTTTTGGTGATGTGGACACTAAAGCATAGAGAGTATAAGGGACTTGCTCAGTCTCTCAGCGGCAGCTCTAGAGTTAGAATCTCACACCTAAAAGGCAAGATGCCATGCTTTTGATTTCCAGCTGTCCACCGCGCAGATAAGCACAGAGCTCTGCTGTGTGGGATGGGTATGGCTGCCGTCTTTAATGGCGCTGCCCGTGGCACTGAGGTCTTCAGAATACACTGTTGATGGCCACCAGCAAACAGGTTTCATGCTGATAGGATGCTATCAAAGGGTGAACAGACTATAGCCAGAGAACTTCTGGCCCCTGCACTCTGGGTGAGGGACCCGAGGGGCTACTGCAGGAAGACTAAGAATTTTAAAGACAGAGTCCTGTGATATAGACTCTGCAGAGAATGGGAATGGCCAAGTGCTAGAGTTGACTGTGGAGCTGCTGACATGAGTTTCCATCTAAAAGCATCCCAGTCCTTGGTCAAAAATTACCTGTTTTCTGAGTTATTTTACCCTGGGTTTTAGAGGTGTTAGCAATTATATTTAATAGAGATTGGTGCATTATTGTAAAGATTTTATCAGAAATTGGCACTCGCCCATCGAAAGATGTTCATAAACTATTCCCCGAAGTGTGATTTTTCAAGTGTGTTGTTGAACAGAAATCTTTTTTCTGTGGGAACACATCTCTGAAATTTTAATGTCCATCAAATGGGAATATATGATTCTACTGACAAAAATTCTATTTATAATTTTTTTTTTTCAGGACCACATTAAGTGAAATACGACTGTGTACAGGAAAGATTTCATGGGTGGGACCCATAAGTGTGTAGGTACGTGTGTGTGTGTGTGTTTGTTAAAATTTTTGTAAATTAACTGTTAACATATAAAATTCAGGGACTAGTACATAAAAAGTGAGATTGATGGGTTCTCTTGAAAGAGTTGTCTATTTTGAACCCAGGGCAAGCACTTGACTGGAGCTACGTGGAAGCTGCTTCCTTTAGATGGAGCACGTACACTGCAGGTCGCCGCAGACCCCACCTTCTTACTCCTGATCGGCAGCGGACATTTCCACGGCCCGACCAGCGCTCTGGGCTGTAAGTTTGTGGCCTCTAGTCAATATCATAGCGGTTGCCTCCATGTGTTGAAATAAGTCTTTCCTTGGTTTCTTTGTTAATATACTTAGTTTCTCCTGTGGTGAAAACTAAAGGAAGAACGATCAAAAACCCCTGAAACAGGCATAGGCAGGCAGCCTTCAAAAGGCTTTCTAATAGAAGTAAATGTCAGAGAATGTACTTATCCCATAAAGTCTCAGGCATGTACTCGGCTCGCGTTGTACCCATCACACAAGAAGGACCATCGCTGACCAGAAGCCCTAGCTCAGTTATCCCAGCCGCTTTCCTTCCGTTTTCCTCCTTCCCTCCCCTCCTCCCTCCTTCCCCTCCATCATCCACAGCTGCTGGAGACTGTGCCCCTGATCCCATTCCACCCCTGCCTCATACTTTGCCTCAGGGCAAGGTCTGTAGTGTTAAGACTGGCAATGGCCTGAGAGAAGCCGCGGCTGAACCCCTGGGGCTGCTATTAGTACCAGACTTTAGACACATTACAAGTTAAATAGGCTTTTGTGGGCTGGGAGACAACCACCGCGCACAATACTGTTTCTAAGGAAAAGTTTAACCCAGGTTCCAAACAACAGACTGACAAATGAACTTCTGCAATATAGCCCATTAGTAAATTTGATGCTTCTATATTCTAGAAAATAACTGGGGCTTCCCACCCGGAACTTCAGCTTTCTTAGGGCAAGACCCGTGTCTCTCTGTGCTGCTCTATTGAAAAGCAATCATACAGATGCACTCATGGCTCTTAAGAGGAGTGCTCATCTCACCAAATATTAGCTGAGGGCCCACTGTGTGCAAGGAGCAGTGCTAGGTATTGAAAACAAAAAAAGAATAAAATGCTACCTCGCGGAAGTTTACAATTCAGTGTGTGAGGGGCGGTGAGGGTGGAGTGAGGTAGAAAAGAGGCCAACAAAACAACGTGAATACTAGGTAACTATGATGGATGTAAGAGAATGCCAAGGAGCTCAGAGAATAGCAGGGCTCGAGATAGTCTCATCAAGGAGGTGGTCTGAAATGAAAATGAAAAACTAGGTAGTATTTCAAGAGGTCTTTGCACAAATGATGTGGGATTCCCCAGGCATTCCAGACAGAGGAAGCAACACAAAAAGCAGCATGGGAAGGAGAAATTTCTAAGTGTCCTCAGGAAACGGAAGGAGGCTGGTTGGTGTGGCGTGTAGCCAGTACAGATGGGGGAGATTAGGCTGGTGGGAGAGTTGGGGCCATGTCTGAGGAGGCCTTGGGCACCGCGCTGAGAGCATGACTCAGCTGACTGACACGTGGGCATTGCCGACTAAAAACTGGCGCCTGCCATCTGCCTCTACAAGGATCACTAGCCACTGCAGCTGCTGACCTTCAACACACCCTGACAGGAGTTCGGGGTGAAGATCAGGAATGAGGCACTCTGTGCTCTGGGGAAAACTGGCAGAACAGGCCTTCAGACAGATATTTTCAGGAGAAGATTTTACGAGCCCAAATTCTTGCATCTCCTCATGTCTAGAAAAGCACTAAAATCATTAACGGTGACATGTGCTCCTCGTGACTTGCAGCAAGCCCCTGTCAGAATATGTGCCTGATTGCACGAATCCCCCTTCACTAAAATCTTACGGATACCGGGCTTCCCTGGTGGCGCAGTGGTTGACAGTCCGCCTGCCGATGCAGGGGACGCGGGTTCGTGCCCCGGTCCGGGAAGATCCCACGTGCCGCGGAACGGCTGGGCCCGTGAGCCATGGCCGCTGAGCCTGCGCATCCGGAGCCTGTGCTCCGCAACGGGAGAGGCCACAAGAGCGAGAGACCCGCGTACCGCAAAAAAAAAAAAAAAAAAATCTTATGGATACTGACCTCTCCCCTCTCCTGATCCCTAACTCTGGAGCAGTTCCTCAGAGCTGTCTGAGAGGCTGTCTCCCCAGCTATAGTCCTCATTTTGCCCCAAATAAAACTTAACTCACAACTCTCGAGTTGTGCATTTTTTTTCACTCGACAGTATGTAAGGCCCAGGCATGATGGATTGGAAAGCAGCAAGACCAGATGTAGAAAAACTCTTTGAAAAGCTACCGGCAATTAGCAAAATGTATCCAGTAGCTTTACCGGGGAGAGGGGGAGCATCAATGGGATTGGCAAATGAAAAGGTTACACGTGAGAATATTCACGGTTTTGGGAAATCTCAACAACTCACTTAGATATTGATAATGATGATGTTAATTCCTGTATCATGTATATAACAGTATTATTCTGATATAGATTCTAATATTCTGATATATGATTCTAATCTCATTCATTCACTCATTCACTGAACAAGTATTTGAGCGCCTATAGGGCATGTTATACATTTGATTCACACACGAGTAACTAGTCCAAAGTCAAATACGGAAAAGATAGAAAACAAACGTCTAGGATGATTTACCCAAATTAAATGCTCTGTATATTATCAGTGTTTCTCAAACTATGTTCATTTGATAATTACATGGAAGATGCTACAAGAAAGAAAAGAAATATTCATAAGTCTAATGTTTCATGGCCTTCTTGGTAAGTCCCAACACCCATTCAAAGTATCAAAGGCTCTGCTAAGTTCTATAGTTCAAAACAAAAAGCAAACTGCTTAACCTTTACAGTTCAAATTTTGACCACAGAATCTTTTTATTGAATAGTATCTATTAACTTTCCAAAAATGCACTTTGATAATTGTTACAAAGTGTTATATGGATATAAGGTATAGACCCCTATGTGCAATTATTCCTGTGAGATCACCTCCCACCTACAACCATCACCTCAAAGGTAAATGAAAGGGACCATAGCTCAGGATGCAACTCACACAGAGATATTTTCTATAATCAACCATTTATTCATATAACAGGGGTTCACTGAGCACCGACCATATGCCAGACACCATGCTTGGCATTCAAGATACAGCAGTGACTGACAGATATGTGTCCCTGTCCAGTAACAGAGTAAACTCATAGTTTAATCAATAACACAGAAACTCCACAGTAATCTGTGACAAATTGGCTACTCATTCTCCCACCCTCACTTTCCCTGTGATCTTCCAAATTATGTTTACTGAAAGAAATTTTATAGTAAAATTTCAAAAGTTTCTTATTAAAAATGGGAAATTAAGGGATACGATCTCAAACCAACACACTCCTCTATTTGCTAGCAGTTCTGACAAGAGACTAGTTGGGAAAAGGAATTTAACAAGCGCTGGCACAAATAAAAAGAGTAGGGGACTAAACTGGATTCTCCTTATCTCTGGAGTCTTCTCTCTCTGTAACAGAGACCACTGCCCATGATCAACTCCTGGGTTTCTTGTCCCATTCGGTATTCACAGTTAACTCTGGGAGCCAACCCTCCCATTTATAGTCACAAATGTTTCTCCCTCAGTCTTTGTATTTTTAAATGATGTCTGATGTATCTAAAAGATAGGCAGAATACACTGCACTCTTTAACTGCATACTTAAAATATCAGTACAAATTGGCTATGGGCTGGAAATCAGAGAAACAGACTTAGCTTATAAGATATTAAGAGAATTTTTTAGTCTTGATGTCTGGACGTTTTGTGAGCTTTACAAAGAGGATAAGAGTAAAACTTCAGCTCTTAAACTATCCAGCTAAAAACTATATTTTATATCCAGTGTAATTCTGCAACCATTCAGCCTTAAGTGGATATTAAGCCTGAGGCAAAGTAATGAAACCGACAGTGGAAACACACACTATGAATTCTTCAATCTGAGGAGAAAGGGCTGATTCATCTGTTTCAAGGGCCAGGCAGAGATAAAAGACCTCATCCCAAATGGGGCTGCCTTCTTCCCAAACCTTAGCATCCCCTCCAATGTGCTTCTCGGTGCGGAAAGTATTATTAATGTCAGTATCACTAGTGCTTGTAAAAGATTCATGGACCATTTCTCCCCCTTCTCCTTGAATCCCCTGTCTGTAGCTGTTGCCACCCTGCGCTCGTCTTACTGTTGAGCCGTTTGGTGATACCAGCTGTACATTCTGTCACAACTGACCTCCTGTCACAGAACTGTAGCATTTGAGAGCTAGAAGGGGCTTGGAGATGGCATTTTGAGAACAGAAAACTGAAGCTCAAAGAAAGAACAGTGACTTGTTTCAAGTCACATGGTGAGCTTGGACCAGAACCTTTCTGGGCTCTTTTATCCCATTTTGTCTTTTTTGTCCTCTTTTTTCTTTCTATTAAAAAAAAATATCTATAGGGCCCTATTTAAGGACCAGAGCATGAGGCTAGGCCAAACCCTACAAGGTGAGGACACAAATTCTGTGGAGAGTCACACGTAGAAGGCATGAGAGAAGTAGGAAATTGCCATTAGGACACCACAGTGGCCATTGTTGCAGGCAAAGTCTACACTTCCATGGATGTTAAAACTAACAGACAAAAGTTTGAGGAGAAGCAGGACGTGTGCATAGTCGCAAGGTATTTCCTCCAAGATATTTATTAATCATAAAGGGAAAAATAGTGACTCTATGGTAGGAAAACTCAGCAAGCACCATCTTAACCAAGCGACTGAAGTTAATAATAAGACAGGGGAGCATCGTGTGCCCCCTGATGTGACACACAGAGAAGAGCACATCACCCCTGGGGTACCTTAGGCAAAATTATGTCCTCATTCTGATCATGAGAAAACATCAGACACACAGCAGTAGAAGGATGATCTATGAAATAACTGGCCAGTACTTTACCAAAGTGTCAAAGTCACGAAAGACAAGGGAAGACTGAGGACCTGCATAGGTTGGAACAGACGAAAGAGAATGACAAGTAAAGGCAATGTAGGATCCTGAATTTGATCCTGGACCAGAAAAAGAACATGAGTGGAAAAACGGGTGAAAACCAAAAAAGACGGCAGTTTAGTTGATAACACTGTACTGATATTAACTTCTTAGTTTTGATAACTGTACTATGGTTACATATGATGTTAACATTAGGGGAAGCTGGGTGAAGAGTATATGGAAACTCAGAACTATTTCTAGAGCTTTTCCATTATGTCTAAAATGATTTCAACATAAATTTTTAAAAAAGAGAGGAAAGTAAAGGCTAGGGGAGGCAGGGAGAGGAAAGGGAGTGGGTAATGTAGAGATGTAGCACAGCACCTGACTATTACTTCTAGAACCTTCTACAACCTGAGGCCACTGAGAATTTGCCATTTTCCTCTTGGGTTAATGTGAACTTGTATGCTGTTATAGCCATAACATATACAAGTTAAACGTCTGAGAACAGGCCCCTGGGTGTGGAAGGGATTAAAGAAGATTCTGACAGCCTCATCAGCTGCAGTTGGTGGCCAGCAGAGCAGGCAGGGATATCAAGTGCCTTTAGGGATGGCTGGTGTCTGAGACCAGCCACCCTAAAGACTTCACTCCCAGAGGCTCACCTGGCTGAATTGCCTGAAAAGGGGAATCGCATTATCACAGGGCAGGATGGGAAGGGAGCACCCAGCCAGGGGTTGGGGTGGGGGAGAGGACACCTTTGTCCTGGGTGTTTACCACACTATGTATATATGTTAATGACAGTGAAATGTGTTCTTGGAAATGTTCTGTTCATTTGTAGATGTATCACTGCAGAGTGTGTGTATGAGAAAGAGACATGCCAGATCCCAAAGAAAATAGCCGAGTCCTGCATCCCATTATATATACAAAGCAGAAGGGGTGGGAATGCGGTTTTGTTGGTATTTCCAAATGCAAAACAGGTCTCCCTTCTCCTCTGTTTGGTTGTTGCTATTTTCCAACAGAATGAAAATGCTGGCACTCAAGACATGTTGCCAGAAACTTGCTTAGCAAAACACTTCAATTCCTTTGTATAGAAAAGGAGCATTTCTTCCAATGGGTGCTTTTCTGTGTTCTCCCTGATTCCCGTGGTAATAACAGCTACATTTGGCTCCAGATCTGTGGACGTGGTAGAGAAAGGCACCTCCAGATTCCAGATCCTAAAATCTCATGGAACATTAACATGAACATCAAACTGACGTTACCAATTTAAGGGATTTAAACACTTAGCTTTAGAATAAACAAAACCCAGTGGCAAGGTTTGGACAACTTCAGCTGCATTCAACAATACAACCCAGATGTTGGGTAATGCAAACCTCATAAATGTATGCTTTCCATTGCATTCTTCATGTGAAAAATCTAAGTGGGATGGACTGGGTAATGAAGGAAAGCAGAACTGATAATTATTGGGTGGCTTTTATGGGGCAGATTCTATGGCAGGTGCTTTATAAAGTCAGCCTCATTTAAGATTTGCAGTGAGGTAACTATTATTATTTCCATCTATAGAGAGGGCATGAGACTCAGAAATCTGCACTTCGCCTGGGTAACCCAGTTGGTGAGTGGCAAAGTCAGGATTTCACCTGTGTGGGTGTGACTTTAAAACCTTTGCTGTTTCTAAGTCAACGCTGACTACGCATAACACTCCCTTGCTTAAAACCGTCCAATTTCTCACATTGCCACCAGGTCAGCTAGCATTTTAGCCAACTTTTGAGGACGGTAGTGGCACCTGCCCTCCTTTCTGGCCCTGTATTCTGCCCATAAAGCTAAAAGCAAGTTACCCAAGGCTGAGGCATTCTCGCAAAGACACATGGTTTCCTCGGCCTCCCACACCTGCCAGCATCTACTCGCTTCTTCATTCCCAGGTCTGCCAGCTGCTCCTTGCCCATGAAGGTGTTGATACCCTGTATTCACTGATACTCTGTGCTCAGAGCTTAATACCTGCTTGCCAAATGAACGAATGAATGGATGGATGAGAGAGAACAGGATGTTTCAAATACATATTTTTAACATTTTGTATGACATCCTATGTAAGTGCTACAAATGTTACAATTCTTTGTGAATAATTTACTAAAGCAGTATTCCTAAAGATCCGTATTAGATCATATTCAATTGTTTTATTTCAGTGCTTCTCAGCCAGGGTGATTTTGGTCCCCTTACCCAGGGAACATCTGACACTGTCTGGAAACATTTTGGTTGTCACAGCTGGGGGCAGAGGGGTGCTACTGGCATCTAGTGGGTGGACCCCAGGGATGCTGCTAAACAACCTACGACGCACAGGACAGTCTCCTCACGCCTAACAAAGATGTCAACAGTGCCCAAGGTTGAGAAGGCCTGTTTGGTTTTACTTAATCGCGTGTGCTTGAAAACAATCCGACAACGCCTGCTTGTTCTGCTCTGCGTTCGCACAGATCTGGGGCTGGCCAGACTGGCTTCCGTCGCCTCAGTTTGTCTGAATGCCCAAGGAATGCTGAAATTTTCCTGGGGGTATGTTTCTGGAAAGGTCAGAAGCACTTTGGTTGTCTTCATACTTTTGCTCCGTAGCAATGTTTTTGCACATTCGTTGACTATCAGCTGGTGGTTGTCTACAATTCAAACTACGTAATGAATCCAGTGCATAAATTATTTACCCAGATTTAATTCCAGAGACTGTTATCTTTGTATTTTCTCCTTTGCCAGCTAATCTGGCTCACTGCATTGGAATTTTGGTCATGCCCATTCTCCCTCCTCACTCAATTATCTCCGTAACATAGTATAAACAGAACAAGCTTGTGTGTGATACGCTTAACTGTTAATTTACCTAATTAAGCTAATTCAATTAAATCATTTACATCTTTTTGGTATCATGCCAGTTGATACCACTGCAGAAGTGGGATGTTTTCGAAGATGACTGTTCAGCAAATGAAAGGGGAAAAAAAATAATGGAACACAAAATTAAACAGTAGTCCAAATCCCCTGGCTTGAACATACTGAAAAAATGCTGCTTTCACGGGGTCCCGTGATTAGCTCTTTTGCTTAAATCAATTTTCTGTAGAAATTGGTATTCTAACATAGTGATCATAATTCATTGTGTAAGAGATATTTTAAACAGTATTTATATGTTCACATATTTGGTGTGTTTAAGTAATGTGTGTTCGTTCCCACATTAGGGTGCGATTAGTAAAATGTTTTGCAGTGTTAGCAAGACATGAACCAAGCAGATTCTTTTGAACAAACCTGCAAAATAATTTTGCTAAATTACACAAATATCTTTAGGATGCATACATATTTCATTTACAGTCACCATCCAAACATCCCTGTCGCAGTGATAAATCAGCAAAAGTAAATGCGAAACGTTTTATGCCAATAAAAATCAACAGAAAAAAAAGACAAGAAATTCTAGGCAGGAGAGTCCAAACAAATTGTCATCTTCATAGATCTACCGTAAATCCCACCGCCCCCCCACTTTGGATTTGACTGACATAAAATTCACATTTGGGTGGGGCTCTAGATACCCCAGGTTTGTTAATAGATGGGCCACCATAGTTTTATCTGTCCAAGGCCTCAGCTGGGCAGGGGAGGGACACCGGGCAGGATCTGGCCTCCTCTCTAGGAGCACACACACCCAGGGAGAGACTTGAGGCAATGCTCTGCCTTGACTTATTCTAGGTAAGTAAAGCTCTAGGTTCGGTAGAACTTCAGAAAAGCCACACATGACACCAACCCAGCTTCCTTCAACACGAATAATCTCCTGAGTCCACCAGGAAAACCAGTGAGATCCTGGGACTAATTACAGATGTGCAGTAAGACCCACCCTGCTGTTTCCTCGTCAGAAAAGTACATTTCTTCTCCCATGCTGCAGGGGCAAACAGGGAATGCATTTTGTTTCCTGGAAGCCCTTGCTTTCCACCTACTTCTACTTCAAATCCAAAGATCTTTTTTTCTCTATTTAGGAAGCACAAGGAAATAATTTATGGAAATAAAAGTGTTTTAAGAAGATGGCTTTTTTTCTATCGGGAGAAGAGCTCTGCAGAGGTTTTTCCTCTGCTTGACCCTCGAATGGGGCCACTTGTCTTTACAAAGAGTAACAACTCCAGCGTACCGCAAACTTTCCGACAGTAGAGTTTTGGAGGTTGGCAACCAGATTTCTGATGCTAACCTTCCCCTCACTGCTCATGCTAAACTCATTCCCCTTTAGTAAATACTAGTTCCCTGAAAGCAGGGGTCACACCATCTATCCCTCCTCATTGCCCTGGCGTAGTAACTGGCACAGAGAAAACACAGGAATTATTTATTCCATAGTTACCAAAGAGTAAAGAGACCATTCCCCAATTCAAGTTCATAGTTCCACCCAAAGCAACTTTCCCTTTGAACTTCACAGTAGGTCTGCGGTGCTGTGAACGTTCCAGGCATCAGGCTTAGGTCTGATCTTACTGCGTGGTGCATCAAATTGCCAAAGCACATCCACAGTGTCTACCTAATACTCTTGAGTCTGTCCTGTACATCTTCCCTCTGTTTCTCAGTAGTCAGACTCCTAACTCCCTCTACCTTCCCTGTCATTCCCAATCACCAATGAATACCATGGATGGAAGGAAAATCATAAAAACTGACATTCCTCCTGTATTAGTTGGCCACGGCTGCCATAGCAAAGTGGCATAGACTGGATGGCGTAAACAACAGAAATTTTCTCATAGTTCTGGAGCCTAGAAGTCCAAGATCATATTAGCGGGGTTAGTTTCTACTAAGGCCTCTCTCCCTGGCTTGCAGATGGCCATCTTCTCCCTGTGTCATCACGTGGTCCTCCTTCTGTGCACATCCCTGGGTCCTAACATCCTCTGACCAGTCTGGGCTGTTTTGGGCATCCCATTCACGTGTCAGTGATTGGGTTAGGTCTGGTCACGTGAACCAAATCTGACCTAAGTGAGAGGAAAGAACTTCTGCTGGGGGCTTCCACGAAAAGGTTTGCTATTAAGAGACCTAGAAATCAAAGCTTTTTTTTTTTTTTTTTTAACCTCTGGACCATATTGGGTCTCAGTGTGACAACTGGAATTTCTGTGCCCAGATGGTGCTTGAGGGGACTTGAAGTAAGGGCAAGCTAACATAAGGACGGCATTATTCAGGAGAGATTGGAAAAGTTCACCGATGACATCTTTGAACCATGGACTCTACCCATCAGAGAGCACCCCTGCTACTGCTAAACTTGTGAGGTGAGACCATACTTTTTATTATTGAAGCCAATTAGACATAGATTTTTACCACTTTCATCCAAAAACATCCCAACTAATAGAATGGATTCAGACCACTTACTAGTCATTCACTAGTCACTCAGTGTCTCAGTTTCCTTATTTGTAAATAGAGATAATAGTGCTTACCCCCCCAGAATTACGTATAACTCGAGCGTCAGTCATGTAAAGCACTCAACACATTGCTTCGCACACAGAAGATGCTCAATAAACACTTTCCCTCTTTGGGGGCCTCTGGTACCTTAGACATTGTTCTTCTTGTACTTCTCACACATGTGCTCATAAGCAGAGTGGCCCAACAATCCGAGCTGTCGATATTTTTGTGCACAGAATTACAATCAAATTCGCCAAGGCGGCTCGCTATTTCAAGGAACTCGCTAACCAGCTTGGCTGTCAAGTAGTGTGGACTATTGGCCAAGAGTCAGTCATCTTTTTTCTTTAGCCAATGTATACAATTCTATAAGCATCTCCCTTTCCTGAAATTGTGTCACTGGGCTGGACTTTCTTATCTGGGGCTTTCTTAACCAGGACACATCGATGGTGGTCTCATAATTGGGGTTTCAAGACCGTGTCCTGCCTGTCCCCACCCTCTCCCATCCTTGGTTTCTCTCACTGTCCTGTCCCTCTTCCCACCTTGCCTGCCTGCCCCATAGCACCTAACACAGTGCTTCCCAGTGGTAATTATCAACAAGTGCTTAGTGAACAAATGCTTTGCTGTAGGGATCATTGGAACAAAGGGTAAGGAGGGCTGCTGATGGGAGGATGGACAAGGAGAAGCTGAGGAAGCCTATCTCTGGGAACAGCACTGTGTGGCATTCGTCCCCGTGCTCAGTGCTGGGTCGGACTGTGGCTCGGGAATGCACACCCACGCTGGGGCCACTTGGAGGCGCCCGGAAGGACCAGCCTGGACAGAACGTTTATATGTAAATATATATGTACCTGACACACCTAGCAATCTACTAACTGCTTAATCTGTGCCAGGCACAATGCCCCAAGTTTTATGATGTCATACAATCACCACAATTCTAAGGGTATGAAGCTCATTTTATAGATGGAGACACTGAGGATGCAAAAGGAAAAGTGACTTGCCCAAGGTCCTACAGCTGATGTGTAAAAAAGCCAAAACCCAAATCAGAGCCCACGTGTTTATGACGAGTAGTCAAAGGGTTTAAGAGGTGTCCCATGGTCGGAATATGCTGGAGGACCCAAGGGCATGACAGAATCAGGTCATCCTGGTAGATACTCTCCAGTGTGTGATACAGCAAAAGATGCATTAGAGGAGGAGGTATCATCACTGCTCCCAGCACGGCCCTGAGTAAATCAGAGGGACCCTGGCTCAGCTTACCCATCTGAAAAATTAGCATGTGACTATCTGCCGTATCTTCTCTTGAGATCACTGTAAAAACCAGATGGGCAAAAAGCTATCAGAGTACTTCAAATAGCATCAACAGTCTCCAGTACCAGATAAAAAAAACCACACCTCGTTCATTCTTGGCGTTTGTTAGCTGCTCCGTAAATGTTTGAGAAATCAAGCCAAGCAAAACAGAACCTACTTCTTTACCTTTTAAGAAAATATTCCTGCTTCTCATCTGTCAACTGTGATTCTCTTTTCTTCACTTTTTTCTCCCTTCTTTCTTTCTTTTGTTTCCCATCCCCTCCTTGATTCCAACCAATCCATAGCATTCACCCCTGGTCCCCGGCTGGCCACACCTCAAGGGGCACTAACTGGCTAGTCCCAGCTGGTGTGCACGGGGCCGCCCACAAGCTGTGGGCAGCCTGGCTGTGATGGCCAGAGGTGAGCTGGTGACAACAGGCTTTCTGTCCCTATGACCTGGTAGGACCAACTGATCACCGGGAGACGCTCTTTCTGCATATGTATGGCCCAGAGCCGCCCGACCTTCCATTAGAGGCAAAAAACCCAAAGCTTTGGGAGAGGATGTTTTTTTTCTTTGGGCAAACTAGAGAAACATGAAGCCCAAGTGAGGTAGAGTCTGAGATAGACAGAGAAAGGAATCCAGGAGGGAAAAAGAAAAGTCAAAAACTAGAATGGAGTATGAAGGGTGATAAATGGCCTTGGCTGGACAGTGGCTGTCCTTCTGGCCTTATGAAATCACATTAAGGGGGACTAGTAAAGAATCTGGGTCAGAATTACGAAAACCATTCTTATAAAAAAAGAGTTTGAATGGAGTCTGCAGCCAGAAGCTTCCATGAATGTCTTCAAATCATATCCATAGGATGTGTGTGTGTGTGTGTGTGTGTGTGTGTGTGTGTGTGTGTGTGTAAGAGTGAGAGCCATTCATGGGCACCTGTACTGATGAAGAAATATGTGTGTGGGGAGATGTTTGCAGGAAAAAAATATATGACTCCGCTGCATGAGCTGCGTATAAACCAACACACTCTTGGGAGACACTCATTATATCTGTTTTTATCACAAAATGTAAATGTGAGGAAAGAGGTCACAAAGCACTCAACAGATACCCCTTGAAGATTCTCTCCGTTTCCTCAAAAAGCACCAGAATCTGCTGCAAGTGAAATCTCAGAGAAATCCAAGGCAGCGCCTTTCTCTTCCCCGCATCCTTCCCACATGCATAAAGACGTCAGCGTGTTGATTATTCCGATTAGACTTTTAGTGTAATTTACGGGGTCCAGCCATTGTGCGTGGGTGTCTGGCCTGTACTCGCTGCCCTGACGACGCCATTTTTAAGGTGTCAGCTCGGCCATGATTCATGGCCGATGCTAGTGACATTGCCGCTGACCTGAAAGAGTTAGGCAGCAATATTTAATTAAAGAAGAAAAAAAAAGAACCAGCCTAAGGAAAGTCGAGGGCAAAATCTAAAAGAACCAAATTCATCTCTGGGAAGATCAGCATCTCAAAACGGGGAAGAGGCACCGAGAGTCCAACGTATCTTCATCTATCCATGGCGCTGCTTGTCTACCTGTCATTCGGAGGGGTGAGGTCATCCTTAATGAGGGAGACAACTGCTTAGACCCCATGCGCCATCATTCCGGCTCCCATTCCACGTGTCTTCCGGGATTCCCTGGAAGGTGGGGTCATCACTTTTAGCCCTTGCTACACAGGGACCAGCCTGCCCGCTGTCCAGCCTGCTGGCCACAGAAGCATTTGGGCTCCAGCTCCCTGCTTTTCCCAGTTTGCAAAAGGCCATACTCAGTTCTAAGCTCCCAGGCCCAGGATGCTGTACAAACTTCAGGGTGAAATGGACACTGTGGAAACTGTGTTCCGCTTGTTGGGGGCATAAATCCAGCACACACCCCCCCAAAACCAGAGCCACATACTAGCATTGGGAACGAGGACCTCCCCAGGCTTTGTGTAGCAGTTTAAGTGGGAGAGCAATTATCCCTTAAAACACATACTCACACATACGTAGACACACACATCCACACGCCTTAGCTGGGAAGCCTAATAAGCCAGTCCGCTTTCCAGAAGTGGAAAGACAGAATTTTGCATTAATGGGAAGGCTGCAGTGAGCGGAGGTTTGAGAACTAGGCCCGGCCTTTGTCCAGGCCTGTGGGAGCCAGGCTATTGTCTGCCAGGCTCCCCTGCCCCAGTGACCCCAGGGTCGGGGGCACACATGCCGGCCTTGAACTCTCCGTCTGTCTCCCCCACCATATTAATTACTATTCCCTTTGGTCAGGCTAAGAAAACAGCCTCAACTGCATTAGTGCTAATTAAGAAGAGTGAGCTCGCCATCCTGGCAGCCTTCCTCAGTCCGTTCAGGCCGGGAATGGGCCCTGACAATCTTATTACTGGACATCAAAACGCCTCCCTCCTCCCTCCTGACCCGGTGAACACGCCACACCCTCCCTCCAACCCCCAACAGTGAATTCGCCTCTTCCATTACGAATGCATCTGCCCCCAGCAACCAGTGACAGCCCGGGTCACTCAGACACACAGGGCACGGGACCAGCTATGTTTCCTTAAGCCAAGGGGAGTTAGCAGAGCAAATGGGGGTCACGTCCATCTCTGACTCCATCTGTTGCCTCTTCCTCATGCACCCACCATAAATAAATTAATAGACAGACAGTCAGACAGATTGAAGAGATGTGGATCACTTCACGTCATCATCTCCTATACCTCCCGTACTCTCTGTTTAAACCCACAAGGTTATCCCTGGCTCAGGAAGAGAATCCAATGCTCTGGAAGCATGTGGGCCCTCCTGCAAGGCTCTGAAGACAGGTAATGGTTATTTAAGCTGTCCTCTACGCGTGTCCCCTCTGCATCCTCAAGGCCCCTGTCAACTGCGCTGGCCCGCATATCCAGTCACCATAGGCTCCAATCCATCCTCCACAAGGCCGCCAGAGTTACATTCTAAAGGACATGTGAGTATGCCACTTGCCTGGTTTACAGAACCCCCATTTGATCCCTCTGTCTGCAGAAGGATCTCCTTAGCATGGATTACGGGCCCTTGACAACCTGGACACCGCCTTCTTTCCTTTCTCATCTCTTGTCAGTCACCCAACACTGGGGTGGCAATTTCCCCCAGTCACCCTCCACCGGGGTAGCAGTTATCCCAATCACTGCCCGACAGAGGTAGCAAACACGGAAGCTTGTATGGTCCGGGAGGAGAGAATACATGTCCAAAGCAAGTGCTATAGGAGAGTGCAGCTAATGGGAGAGTCCAGCCTCCCCCCACCACACCTACTACCAAAGGGACAGAAGGGGCAGCTACTACTCACCTCCTATTGATTGCTGTTGTTTGGAAATAAAGACATGCAGATTCCTGCCCACAAGCCCCCCCCTCACAAAAAGACTATATATATAATTTAAATGTGAAATTGGCCAGATTTCAAATGTCCATAACTAATTACAATTAGAGTGCCAAAAAAAATACCACGTTGGCCCACACCCGCCATTGAGAACTCTGCTCCCCAGTCTAGCCTGCTACCCACAGTTCCCTGAATAAACCGAGCGTCCTCACCCCTCTGAGCTTTGCTCCTGACTCTGCCTTGTCAGTCTTGTGTAATCGGTGAGCATCTTCTGATCCACTATCAACCTAACTCAGCACCAGGCTGCCATCGGCTGTCATGGCTCAGGGTTGCCAGGTGTCCCAAGATGCCTAGTACAATTTGAATTTCAGCCAACAAAGAATAATTTTAAAGTATAAGTATATCCTAAATATTGCATGGGACATACTCTTCACACTAAAAAGTATTCACCGTTTGTCTAAAATTTCAATTTAACTGGGTGTCCTTTATTTTATCTGCTAAATCTGGCAACCCCACTCTGGCTACAGGGTATCCACCCTTCACTCTTGCCAGGCGATCACTGTTCTAGGTGCCAGGGATACAGCAGGAGACAAAATGGACCAAAAAACCAAAACCAAAACCAAAACATCCTTTTCCACTTGTAGCTTATGTTCTTCAGGGAGAATCAAGGGTTTCACCTTCTATTCCAACGTCGATTTGGCTCAAGAGTTAAACCAGGGGTGTCAGGCTCTACCACCCCATCACTTACCAAGGTGTTATCATGTCCGTCTCACAAATGGGGAGATTGGGCCTATGATGCAGTTTCATTTGAACATGTGAAGTGACATATATGGGTGTTGTCCTAGGACAATGTCTGCCAGAAGTAACAAGTGACACCTGGTATTAACCTTTAATTGTTTACATTTTTATGTCCCCCTTAGTCCAAAAAATGTCCCTCCAAGGAAGGGATGATGCAGTAATTATCTTTGTATTTCCAGTTCCCAGCATGCTGATACGTGATAGGGACTCAAGGGGCCAGTTTAGCAGGTCACAGGGATGGCTGCTTTAGAGCATGATAAGGCATGGATTTTGAGGGTCTACACACAAGCAAAGACAAATGGAAATCTGAAGCAAGTTTCCTGATAAAGAAGGCCAAACACCTCATTGCAGAGAAAGCATGGGTTTCCTTTTAACATGAATGATGCAATTTGCATATTACCCCCAAGTGGATATTAATAGAAAATTGACTTCACCTTCCCTTTACAGGTGTTCTCTAAGGCAGCCTCCCTCTAGGGACCTTGTTACAGAGGTACCCTTAAAAATAAAATACCTTAATATTTATGGCAGCCTAGGCTTTTTTTTTTTGGTAAACATTTCCTGATTATAAAAGTAATTTGTAAAATAGAGAAAAGTTACAAAAAGCCCCAAACTCACCCACAATACCACCCTCAAAAGTAGCCTCCATCAACATTGGTGTATTCTTCCACCCTTTTCATTACATACGTGTATACACTTCTCCCCTTCGGTTATATGCCTATACATATATACAATGATTTGGGATCCTATTTTATGTAACTTTTATATCCTGTTTCTTTCATTTCATAGTCTTCAGAAACATTCATATTCTTAGAAAAGCGAGGACTTTACAAACCTCATAATATCCCATATATATAAAATCCATAAATGTTTTATTATTTATAAATCCAATTACTTATTGTTAGATTTTGTTAATCCCAGTTTTTTTAAATTATTTAAAATAATGGTGTGATAAGTATCTTTTATATACAATTCCATGATTTAGTTCCTTGGGAGAGAAAATCCTAGAAGTTTGGTCAAGGAGAGACCCTTTAAGATACTTGAAACGGATAAAGCACCTGACCTCTAAGAATCCTTACAACCCAGTGTGAGGAGACACCCCACAGCCTTGATAAGACAAGCTGGGACCTTCAATGGTGTCCTTGGAGATGGTTCTCCACATAGGGAGAAGTGACTAGACCTTGGGATCCTAATCTCATCTCCAAGATTTTGCCCCTTTGGCAAGGGGAAGGTTGATGTTTGATTTTTATGAACGCAGCTGCTTGGTTTCCTTACACCGAGAGATTGTGAAGAACTGCTGAGCTGATAATGGGTTACCTTGAGTGTTTGTCATTAAAATCAAAATGTATCTCTGCCTAGGTTTGGATGAAGATTCCTATCTAAACGCAAGAAAATAGAGTTTGATGGTCTTTAAGCTTTTAAAAATCTCAGGATCCTTTCTTTAAAGCAAGCTGATGCTAGGGATAGCAAATGCATGGTTAACGTGCATTACTCTGCAGTCCTGACGATTACAGCTCTCTTTTTCGAAGATCGTGGACTTGGCCTTAGGGTCCTCATCAGAGCAATTTAGGTAGCCCCTATTGGTTGCCTGAAGTTGGCACATAACTCCATTTTATAGTCCGGATGCAGAAGTACACAACATAAAACAAATCAATTGGAGCTAGACTGTTTATGAAGGGGTGAGGAATCCACAGCCCTAGCCACTTCTTTCCCTCAGAAAAGACTTTTTTGAGTTCTATTCAATGGTCACTGGTCCGGTCTGTCTGTCCCAATCCCTCTGAATTCTAGCATCTCAAGATTCTTGCACCCTGTTATTCACACAATGAGAGATCATTTTGCAAACAAAAGACCCCGTTTGACACTTGGTTTGCCTTCTTTGCCATATGATTCCTGTTCACTGGATTGAGGTGTGAACAAAAGATGAGGGAGGACCACAACTGCCTTCACAACGCTATCAGCAACAGGGACTGAGCAGCAGAACTGGATTTGTGATACTAAGACTGTCCTGGATGGAATCATTCTTCGGAATTTTTCCAGTTTGGGCTGTAAGAGGCTACAAGAGGCTATGGCCAATCATAGCTCCCCCCATCCGACCTTATGAGAAACAGTCATAAATCATCTAATTAAAAATGCAGATCATTGTTGTACCAACAATACTGATGTAGAGGACGATCACCCCAGTAGTGACGGCTGAGACAAGAGTCCTGCAGAGACTCACACCTGGGCAAGCTATCAGGAAGGAGAGGCTTGGGGGTCCTTCCACTGTCCTACAAGCCCTGTCGTGTTTCGGGGTCCCTCTCCTTGTGGCTGGAGAGAAGGACCAGGCAGGGCCGCTTCTTCATCTCAAGGGTCTCCATGGAGTGGAGCATCTAGGCAGGTCAGGGCCACTGCCATGGAGCTGCCACTGGATATTACTGTCATTCCAGACAGCAGCACATCCCCTGAAGAGAGAGATTTCAAACCCCACAAGCTCAGCCCTCCATCCCCTTGTTCTCCCAGCCTTATAAAAATAGAGGGAACACATGTTCCCATTAGTTACTTGCTAGAGGGTTGCTGTGGGGTATATGCAAGCAGCCTGTACACTGGAACCAAATTTGAATATCATTTGCATCTTTCAGGTAGGCAATGAATACTGCATCAAACACACGGGCACAGCCCCCCTCCTCTCCTCCGCAGCAAGGCACCGAGTGAGGCGGACCAGATGACATTTCCTGGGAACAAGACCTCTCATCTGTCTGTTTTCACATCTGCTTGATCAGGCCCCTCCCTTGACCGAGGCCCACCCCAGCTGGAGAGGCATTCTGAGAGGCTTTTAATTAAACTTCTGCTTGCCAAGAGTGGCTTGCATATGCACAGGAGGGCCGGCACTCCTGGGGGAGCCATAAAGGCAGCCACTTCTGCCTCTGTGTGTCCTTAAGTCTCTGAGGTCATGGAGCAGAAGTGCGCCCCGGGCTGGCAACCCCTATCAGAAGGGCATCCCTGCTGCAGAGCCGAGGGGCATGGTGCTGCCTTGCCTGACTGGTGGAGTCCTAGCTCCCTTGGTAACTGGCGGGCCCCCAGGACAGCAGCGTTCAGGGTAAAAGCCAGAGAAGACAGGGCTGCATGGGGGTTAAGTCACAGCACAGGCAGAAGCAGAAAGAATGAAAAAGCCTCCAGACCCCACAGGTGGCTTAGTTATTGACCTGCACTTCCCTTCTGGGAGGGAGTGGGCTCCAAGAGCAGGCGGCGTTCTTTGTGGCTCTGACCTGCCTCGACCTGACCTTTGCAACTCTATCAGGACTAGTGGTCAGTACTTATCAACTGTCAATAAACCGCCAAAACACACACTTTAATTCAGAATACGGGGAGGCCCATCTATTTGCTGATCGATCTTGGCCTTGCAAGTTGACAAAATGCAGAGTCCCTTGTCTTCTTATCATAATATTGAAAATATGCACTGCGACAAATGGAGTGATCTACACCTCTTGTGCCCCACTCCTGGGGCCCTCGGTAAATACAGGACGATTGATTGCGATGAAAGGTGAATGGGAGGGCCGTGCGTTCCTCTACAGAAAACAATGCCACGGAACCGTGGGCAAGAGGACTAAATAGTCCATCTCATTAAATTATCTACTAAAACCCTATGGAAACAGGGCAAGGCTACCCTGCCCCAGTAATCTGGGTAATTTAAAATCAATCTGCATGTGTTTGAATAATTGAGGAAAAAACAGATTTGGGGGCTTCATGAGCTATTTTAATAGATACTTTGAGTCACTGGATTCTGGCCGGTTCCTTTCCACATGACCTTATGCTGTGTTGTCTGTAGTTTTATAATTTCTGCCTCTGCACCCCAGAAGATAATAATATGGTATTAGAGGTGGTCTGATCACATAATTGGGGCTGATATCAAGAAGCAGAGCAGGTGTCTGGGAGTACTGGGCTGGCCTTCTGTTGCCCAGTTACTGGGGCAGTGGTGGAGATGCAAGGCAATGACTTCAGCATTCCCTCCCTAAGGGACCATGTGCCTCAGGTGACCACTCAAACTGGCCAAACAACGAGTATGGCTGACACTTTCTGGTAAATTGGCAGCTTGGCTATTTAAATCATCTGTAAGTTGCAGGTAAGAATCATACTTATTTCTTAGAGTTGTGATGGGAGTTAAATGAGTGGGTATCTGTGAAAGGCTTATAACAGTCCTGCAGGGAGAAGATTCAGTACATGGTTGGCTAGTACTAGGGCGGTCATTTACGTTACTACGATCACAGGATCATCCTCCTTATTACATTGGTTGGCCACATGACACACAGTCAAGTTCCTGGTGCCCAGGGGTGGAATTTGTGGTTTTCTTTGTCACAGCTGCATGCAGTCCTGTGGGGTTTCTCAGCCTCAGTACTACTGATATTTCGGACCAGATCATTCTCTGGCGGAAGAGGGGAGCTGTCTTGTACACTGTAGCATTGTGTCCTCTACCCGATAGATGCCGGCAGCACTCCCTTCCCCACAGGTGTGACAGCCAAAAATGCCTCCAGGCACTGTCAAATGTCCCTGAAAGGCGAAACTGCCCTAGGTGAGAACCACCGAGGTAAAGTCACAGTCATGAGCTGTGTCCACCAGGCCCGCACACCCACGGCTGTCACAGAACCTCAGCCTCTGCTCAAGTCTCCTGTCGCTACGTTGGTTCTCACAGGTGCTCACAAATAAGCGGCTGCAGCTACCGCAGGGATCTATCATCTGCCTCGTGGGCTGTTCCGGCCCATCGGTCTGCGCTGGCCCTGCAGACCCTGAGGGCACCTCCCAGCACCCACGTTCACACCGGGTGTATCTGCTGTTGCTCCCCAAATGGGTGGTGAGTCCTCCCACGGCCCAGCGTTCTGGGCAATGACTACTCCCCGCCGCTGCTGCTGTGGCTCTCAGGGTCCCGAGTGCTGGCTCACTGTGTCCTCTAAGGACATCAACGCCATGAAGCCCAGTGATATCCTGGCTGAGGTGGGGGAATGGCTCCCTCCTGCTTGTTTTCACGCTCCGGTAGATGGACGTCTACGTGATCTAACCATCTTTCAGGAGATGGCACAGTGCTTCGCTGCAAACAAGTCTTTAGGTTCATACGAGAGCTTTGGGGAGGCTGGCCCAAAGCACACATCCAAGTGTTCCGGGCTCTCCTGAGTTCTAAAACGTGCTATTCCGTACCCCCCAGACCCCAGCTCACACTTCCCCACCCCAGATGCCTTATAATCATTCAAGCTGGTCCAGCTTCTCTTAGATTGCAGCTTCCTCAGTCTCTTGGCCTGCAATCTACCAGTTGCCTGATATGATCAACTGCATAAGAATCACGTGGCTTCTCACAAATTGTAGAAACTTAATTTTGAAGTAATACCTCATTTTGCAGGTGAAAAAACTTAGGGCCAGAGAGATTAAATGACAGGTTCAAGGTCACACAATTTACCAGTAACAAAAGCAAGAACAAGACAGTTCCCTTCCTGGAGACCATCTTTAACTTGCAAACTACAAAAAGTGTTGTAGAAATTAATACATTAATTTTAGGAAAGGGATTTTGCACAATAGTGCCTTTATATCTGATATGGTATTGAGGGCTGTATGAACGTGGTGAGAAATTGAAGCTTATACCTGCAAGCACCGAATCATTGTGTTCACTTTAAATGTTTTAATGAAATATTTCTAAAATATATTAAGTAAGAATATATGAAAGATTTTTACCTAATCAGGAATCACATGTGTACGTTGTGTCATACTTTTTTTTTTTCTGTAGAAGGCTCCCCCCACCATTATTTTGAGTTTTTTATTTTGTTCTAAATAGTCAATATTGCTGGATGTAATTTCTGAATAAATGAGATAGTCTGGTATTAGTATTTCACCAACAAGTCTGTGCTTACCAGTTTTTAGATAAAATTGCTCCCAAGTGGGAAGGAGTAATCAGAAGAAAGTCAGATCTATTTCCTGGCTATGCCCTACTTGCAATTTTTACCCACTAAGCATTAACGCCTGTTAATTTTTCAAATATTTGCAAACCAAAGTGGTCCTTGCAAATCCTTCCGTAGTCTTTCTTAATATTATGCTTCTTTCTTAAACCAATGGGCACCCAAGAAAGCTGAAACTAAGGGCAATATTCTCTTTCAACGTAGATGTACAACTTTTTATCTGGTTTCCTTTTCTTGAGTTAGATGATCTAACAGAACTTGATTTGAATGACAAGTGGTATGGGATTGCCCTAAACCTAAGAAATGACAAACACAGGTCCATCAATTTTATGTCTGAGGCAGGGGAATGTCAAAAGAGTATTTGCCTAATTTTCCGGTCCTAGTTTATCACTCCCATGCCTACAACTCTCAGCTCCAGATAATTCCAGCTCATCAAGAAAAAGTATAGAATAAGGCTTGATGACATTATCACAAAGTCAGATTAACAACAAATAGGGGGAAACAAAAATTGGATCTTCCCTGGTAAAGGTGTTTTCCCTGCAGAAGGGTAGATGCTGATAAAGCGGTCCCTAGGATAAGTCCATCAATCATTATGAACTCATAATGGCTCAAAGGCAGTCTTGGCCATTTGAACAAAGCCACAAAAATCATGAGAGAAGAGGGTCTGAAGCAGATTAAAATGAACGTAAGTAGATGAAAGAAATAATCATCCAAATGTATTTTAAGTTCTAGTGGATTAGTAATATTCTATGTTGATAGGAAAAATAATAATATCAAATGCAAATCATATTATTCATCTGTGCATTGCCTCTGGGTTGTATTAAAAAAAATCCTGGATTATAAAGTAGAAAAATAATAATGCATTAATGATCACCCTTAATTATGATTACTACATTTGTGTTAAATTAGCATTTTCAGAAACTCAAATTCTTTCCATATTTCCAGTTCCCTCTGGAAAATTTGAAAATAAAATGTACTGCAGCACATTTGTTGTACTGGAGCAACAACTGCAGCACAAACGTCCTCTTCATGGAAACTTCCTACCTGCCTAGGGCGTGATGGTGTTTTCCACTCCAGAGGAAATCAGAGTCACAAAGAGCAAAGGAAGTGGCAGCCAGAATCAGAGACAAAGGTGACAGAGGCTCAGAGCACAGAAGCCCAGTGGCCGTGCTGGCTGAGGACAGTGCAAATCTGTGAGCACCAGAATGCCAAAAAGGAAGGGATGGGGATTTGGACAAGAAAGGCACACCTGTTTTATACCATCATAGGCTATAACCTGTGAAGCTTTTGCCCTCCTCTCAAAACCGAAGGAAATGGACGGAATCCAGCTTTCACATCCTTGGCAAAGTCTCCGAGGGTCTAGTATCAGCAGTAGAGGTGGGGTAAGAAATCTATCTGCCTCCTTACTTGCTAGAAAGTTTGAAAAGTCAGTCAGCAGAAGGGCACTGCTGACCAGGCTCCTCGGTTCAACAGACTGCCTGATGATTATACGCGGTTTGGAATATTAAAAGGGTCAGCTGGGAGATGAATTAGTGGCTCTGTTTCTCATGCCGGCTTCGTTCCTCTCACTCGGCCACCTTTGAGCTCGGCGCGCTATTGCAACTGACCTTCATCTTGAGACGGTGAGTATTAGGAATTTATGGGTGATAGAATCCTCAAACCTGGTGCTTTTGGACTTTTTGCTTCTGCCAGACTGCAACTAAATGCAAAATGCATAGGTATGAAGGAGGAAGACCACTCAGCTACTTCCTAGTACTACATTACTTCAATCCCTGTGTGATGTACAGAAAGCGAGCTTCAATTATACAATTAGACTGAATATCACTTTCCCCATTAGTGTTTATTTTTGTCACCAGTCATGTTGCTTACTGGAAAATGAAGGCCATTAGTCTATGTGGCTCATCTGTCCTTCCCCCTCTGAAGACATTTTGCTGATCTGCTTCGATTTCTTTTTAGCAGCTGCTGATTCTTCTCTTTAAGGATACTCCTTGGAGTTTGAGGGGCTCAGAGGTATGTGGATTGCTGAAATTGGACTTACGTGGCATATTTACCTTGAAAAGCTGAGGTTTGTATAAAGAGGCCCCTGGCAGCTGGCTGTCAGTGGGGCAGGAAGAGGAAAGAAAAATCCAAAGGGGAGGATGAGGCTTCAGAGAGAGGCTAACTCCTGGACACGGGGTTGAAGGAGAGGAACAAGAATGGTAGTTAGCAGCCCAATGCATTCTTCAGTGCGTGGGATCTAAGTGAGAGGACACTGATGGATATGCTGCACAATCAGAGGGATAATCACAGACTGTTTACTGAACTGCCAAACTGCCTGGCAGCAGCCCATCTGACCATCCAATGAGCTTCCCAGCAACGCAAATCAGAAAGTCAGTAAGACACCACCAGTTTCCAAATTCTATCTCATCGCACATAAACCGAAAGTCTCAACGATCAATAACATGTTACTGAATTACAATCAGAGTTCAGTGTAGCAACACCTCGATGAGCAAGTGTGTCCAAGAGGCATCTGAGTCAAAAAGTGAATTCCAAAATTTTCAAATGGGATAAGGAGATCAGATCGTAATCTGGCGAGCAATGTCTTCAAGACAGCATGTCTTGAAGTACAGGAGAGAAAAAGTGAAGACGACAGAGAAAGACTGCAGTCGAACTTTTCAAAAGATGGTCCAGAGTTCAGTACCAATTAACTGTTCCTGTTTCTCTACACCCACGATGGAACATTTCCAGCATCTCTGAGTTTGTGTTAATTGGCCTCAACTTCATTTCCGACTGACTGAGAGTTGAATTTCTAAAGCTACTGTTGATCGATGGTTGGGCCCCTACCTACCTTAGCAATGGTTCCAAGGAGATCCATGAGGCTAATTCACTAACCACTATTTTGGTAGCAGACGCACATCTTCAGGACCTAAGGGAACTATCAAGGTTGGCCTTCCAAATTGTTTTGCAAAAAATCATCAGTTTCTCAAAATCTGCTTAGCTGAACAAATGATCACTGATCCCATGTGTACAGACGCCACCACTCTACTTCTCCTGTCATCTCCTTCCCTCTATTGCTCTCATATTAGTAGATTAAAAGATCAGAAGTGCCAGCTTTTAGCAAATAGATTCATCTTTAGTCACAAACAGATTTCCATAGAATGAACACAAAGTTATTAGAGGAGAGGGATAAGTACATTACATATATTTTAAGCTTGCTGTCTGATTTCTGTTAGGCATGCCCTGATTTCTTTTAAGCACTGGGAACACGTTCACTTTCCAGTTTATATGGGGGATTTTACGTAACTAGAGTGCCATTTAGAGGATTACTAATTTACTAAATGGTACCCTGGTGCCCTGAAAGAGTTAATTCTCTTCCAAGAGATAAGCAATTTATTTTCTATTTAGCAGCAGGATAAGGCCCACTGCTTACAAATGACTATGAGCCCCTCAGAGAGAGAGAGCTATATAAATACAGGGTATAATAATCATAATTACTATAACATAATGTCAATCCACGGTATTATTTTTATACATACCCCTTCCTAACCTTTGTCTAGAAAGACCAGATCAACATTGTGAGAGTCCTGTCACTTTTGCATACATCTCTGGAAAGCCAGATGCCAAGAGATATGCCAACTTCTCTAGTAAATAGTTCATTTAACCAATCAATCAAGAAATGTTCCTCAAACACCGTAACTAAACAGAAAGCATAGTCCAGAATCTGCCCACCCAAAGCTTCCGATTTAGTTGGCGTGATAACGATTCGTGAGCAAACACCTAGCCAGAAGGGATCACGCATGAACAGGAAGATCACGAAAGTCCGGTGCAGAGGAGAGAGAAACCAGCCATACTGTAAACCAGCTTCCACTGACCACCTGGCAGTGGGAGTCAGTGACGATGCTTATCTCTACCTTGGCTCCAATTCCAGCTCTGCCATTTACTTGCTGTGTAATTTTGATCAAGTTACTTAACCTCTCTGAGTTCCAGGGTCTTGAAAAGCCACTGACTTGAAATATGGGGAGGATTAAGCAAAGTTACATCTGCAAAAATACTTTATCAACTTTGATAAGCCATACAAACACAAATACAAAAGTTTTCTAACATATGTACTTTTTTAAAAATGGAAATGATGGAAGGCAGCATCTTCTGTGCACGAAAACTTGCTCGACAGCTAGTCTTGGGATTCACAATGTTTTCTTTCCTAACAGGGCTCCGGGTCTCATGGATGGGGCCTGGGTAGGGCAGCAAAGAAATGACAGTTCTCAGTGAAGATACATCTTTAGGAAGCTGAAGAGATGGGGGAGGGCTATGTTCTAAAGATGACTAGAAGGAAAAGAAAGGTTAGTGAGCCTAGACAGGGCGTCCCAGAGAAGGCAAAGGGAAAGGAGAGAGGATGGAAGGGAAAGGACGTCTGTATTAGTTTTGCTAGGGCTGCTGTACAAAGACGCCTGAGATCAAGGTGTTGGCAGGTGGCTTTCCACTGAGGCCTCTCTCCTGGGCTCGTCGATGGTCATCTCCTCCCTGTGTCTTTAGATAGTCTTCCCTCTGTACGTGTCTGTGTCCAAATTTCTTCTTCTTATAAGGACACCAGTCATCTGGGATTAGGGCCCATCCCAATGATCTCATTTTAACTTAATTACTATTTTAAACACCCTATCTCCAAATACAGTCACATTCTGTGGTGTTGGGCCTTACGACTTCACCGTATGAATTTTGGGAGGGACACAATTCAACCCATAACACATGTAAGTTTATAGACGAATTTGCAACTTTACTTGATGGGACAATGAAACATAAAGAGTGGAAGAGACAAATGTACAAGTATATGGAGCAGCCCAAATGATTAGGGACGTAACTGTAGAGATCTGGGGAAGGAGGAGTTGGGTGAAGCAAATGGTTTTGTGGATGTAAGTTACTGAGATGTGCTTCTGCGTGTATATTTTCTTAAAACAATAGCCATTCCCCCTTCAGAGAATAATCAGAACTTCTGGACATTATAATAATTTTCACTCTGGCCTGGACATTTCACATAAATCTTTCACAAAAGGTGGTAGTTTCTTCTCTAAAAGACTTCGGAAGTGGGCACTCCACAAGATCACTTAGAGATCTGCTCTGATGATTTATCTACTCTGCCTAACAAGAAGTTATTTCTTATGTCTGACCAAAAATCTCCTGCTAATGGAGGCCACAGTTCAGCATTTCAAGGCCCCATGACATTGGTGAGTTCATTCTCACATTCCCTGCTAATCTATTTTTCAGTCTATCTTAGTCTGTCTCTCCCCCCTCTCTCTTTCTCCCTCTATGAATATGGAGAATGATTACTCAGAAATACCCACAGAAATTCCACCATGTACTGAGCAGCTGAGTTACTCCTTGGCTTTCTCTTATTTTAGCCAAAGAAATATCAAACATTCCCACCTCCCCCACCTGATATTCTAGATTGTTTTTTTATCAGTAAACATGAGACAGAAAACTCAAAAAATTTTAAATAATGAGTTCTAGTATGGGTAATTTTGTCAAGTACCATGAAGCAGGTAAGCTGGTGTTCCTTATAACATGAACATATATACAATTTCCAGTCCCTTAGGTTGGACTTCTGAAGTACACTTGCTTTCCAAAAATATATACGCTTTACACACAAAATAGCTGATTGGAATTCCCTAACTTCACTGTATTTTAAATGATTATTTTCTCTCTACCTTAATGAATGAGCTTGGAGATCTTTTTAGTGTTGTGCTCTTAGACTGACTTTAAATCATGACTTTTTAAACCACTCAGTTAGATAGTTCACACAGAGGGAAAGGGTTGGATCTATGGGACTCCATTCCAATATATGACATGTACAGCTGTCAAAAGTCATAAAAGCCCCTTCTAAAACTAAAATCAGTAAGACATCTTTATAAAAGGGATTATTTGAAAGTAGGATTGTGGGAGAGTGAGGTTTATGCAGTGGCCTCCATAAGAACTGTGATCCCTTCCCCGTGTGTCAGATCGGAACTGGTGGGGATGCAACCCAGCGACACTCTAAATGCTCCCAATTAAAGAGTCCATATAACACCCATGCAACACACAACTTTGTACACACTTATTTTGTGTGTATTACCTCACCTATACTCACCTCTTATAAGATATATATATATATATGAAAAGATGTGTATATAATGAATATAATTTATGTGTCTACATATATATCATTCTCTTTGTGTATATATATACACATACACGCATATATGAAATATGTATGTGTATATATATATATATATGTATATATATATATATATATATAATTTTAAAAAGTGCCCATGGTTTTTCTAGCTTTATTGACTAAAATAACTCCCTGTCACCTTTTTTTTAGGCCTCCCAAGATATTTCCCCTGATTTTATCTATAAGTGCATCCATTAAATTTGAAGAGATATTATAACTATATAAACTAGAAGGACCACTGCCCAAGATCTATACTTGGTATCAAGTAGGAGACCACTCAAGTGGTATTACCATTTAAGCAGCCCTGAGACAATCCTCCTTCCCCATCTTGTTTTACCCAAATACCAAGATTCCTGAAATTCACAATCACATAGTATGCCCTGGCCATCTTCCCTTGGATTTTACCATTTCAGGGTATGATATCTCAACTTCCAACTTCTAGAGCCTGCATCTTATTGAGATCTTTCTTTGACCACCTGGGCCTGTTGCACTACCTGGGTGTGGGGTATGCAGGAAGTGAATGGGAATTAGGACCCCAGGGAACAGTCTCAACCAATGAACGACAGGAATTAGTGTGTGAATACACCAGCTCCTTCTTCCCTTGGGTGGATAACTGTGAAGTGTTCTAAACTCTTCCCTGAGTTTTGCCAGTGAAATTAAGCTCCAGTTGCCCACAATGGCAACTTGCATGCTCTTTATTAGCATCTTTTCCTTCCTTGCTTTTTTCCCCCTACACTTCTACCAGTTCCTGAGATCACCTTACAAACAAATTACTTTTACTTAAGACTTGGCTCAGGGTCTATTTCTGAGAGAACCCAAATGAAGATACACAGTCGTTCCTTTGGTATAGCACCGATATCTCTAAGATGGCTTCTGTTAAAATGGAGAATCTTAGATTTAGGGGGAAGATAGTAGGATGAATTCAGATAATAGAATCTGCTTGCTCTGATACCTAACAAAAGGAATGAAAAGTAGTGAAAAATCAAGATGTTCACCAGCAACAGACAAAGAAAATGGTAAAAGCTCAAGCCATAAACTTCAAAGAATATCAGGTGGGGAAGAGGAGGAAAATTATTTTGACATGTCTCAAAGCTGCTTCTGACTTTACCGAGAGCCCCAGAATGTGCTGGAAGAAATAGAGAAAATATTTAGAATTTTCCCTGAACACCTCACAGTGTGAAGAGAAACAAACTGAAGGTGTATAAAGGCATCCTGTTTTGAGTCAGGAAAGTAAGTTTTTTCTTCTAGTTTTAATGAGATATAATTGACAGACAGCACTGTATAAGTTTAAGGTGTACAGCATGATGATCTGACTTACATACGTCGTGAAATGATTATGACAATATAGAGATGATTTTTTTTGGGTCAAAATTAGTAAACTTTATTTAAACTTCAAAATAGAAGAAATAGAAAAAGAATTTTTTTCCTTGTGATGAGAATCTTAGGACTTACTCTCTTAACTTTTATATATAACATATAGCAGTGTTAATTATATTTATCATGTTGTACATTACATCCCTTAGTACTTATTTATCTTATGGAAAGATAAATTTGTACTTTTTGACTGCCTTTGTCCAATTCCCCCTTCCCTCACCCCCTGGCCTCACCACAAATCTAACCTCTTTTTCTACGAGTTTGTTTGTTTGTTTTTGAAATATAATTGACCTACAATATTATTTTATTGCTGGTGCACAACACAGTGATTCAATATTTCTACACATTTCAGAATGATCACCACGATAAGTCTAGTTACCATCTGTCACCATAGAAAGATATTACATAATTATTGACTATGTTCCCCACACTGTACATTTCATACCCATGACTCATTTATTTTGTAACTGAAAGTTTGTACCTCTGAATCTCCCTCACCTATTGCTCTCATCTACTTCACTCCTCCTCTCTGACAACTACCTGTTTGTTCTCTGTATCTATGACTCCATTAGGAAAGTAATTTCAAGAACAGAGGCCCTCAATCTCAACACAGAAGCCTACTAATAAAAGACTTCACAGTGTTATTAGGGGCAGGAAAAACTCAAAATTTTGGAGGGAGGCTCTAGGGCAATAAGATACATTCCCAACTAGGTGAAGTGAACCCTGATGAAGGACATTTAACAAAACCTCAGGAGAAGGAGCAGAGCCCCTGCTTCTCTGAGACAAAGCCTATCAGAATACTACCTCCTTCAAGGCACTCATGACATAGACAACAGGAAAGAACAAGTTACACTGTTGCTGAGAGGAAAGACAGGTCTCAGATCAAGTAGAAAGGGCAATCAAAAATAATTTACCCAACAGCTATCAGCACAAGGAGAAGATCTCCATAGGGCTTCACATACTAACTGAGTAAGAATAAGACAAATAAGAGGATGAATGAATGAGTGAATAACATGAAGGGACTTGCACTTTCAATAATGGCAAACCAGTCCTTTTTAGACTAGACCTTCTACTGAAAACAACTTCCTATGCTGGATAAAAGACTGAAAAACAGCTTAAAATCACTAAGAGTCGAGAGATCAAGGAGGTGGCCAAACAAAAAAAGACTTCCTGGAGCAGGAGAGGCCCTCTTTACCCCACGGGCATTTGTCAATGAGAATATTTGTCAAGTCTGCAAATCTGAATTTTGGTTTTGACAGCCTTGCTGTATATGAGGTGGGACAAATATCAATATACCCAGACCTCATATAGGGTTAAGACTCTAATGAGACCTCCCCACATTAAGCCAGGATCTTAAAAGATTTCACATTAATGATGAGGAAAAGAATGTTAAAAAGGAAATAAGACATGCAAATGAGAGATGGGACATCCATCTGGAAGAGAATACAACCAAAGGAAAAATAAAATTTCTTTTTGAGTACTTCATGTGCTATAGAACAGCTTAATATGGCACAAACTTACTAAGATAGTTGCTAAATGGTAAGCTATTAAAATAACATAATGGTATTAAAAAAAGAGACTGTGGAGATTAGGAGGCAAATTGAGGATCAAAACATCATTATATAATTAATAAATAAGTGAGTTCATGTAGAATAGAATAGACATGACTGAAAATAGAATTAGTGGCACAGGGGAAAGCCTTGAGAAAATCTCAGCAAATGAAAAGGAAAAGAGAAAGAATAAGGAAAATAATAGATAAAGAATAACCAATGTCCTTGAAGCAGAGAATACAACAGATGGGAAAAAATCAGATACATAAGGGAAAAAAAAGTCTTAAAAGAGGAAGAAATAGATTTATCAAGCTAAGGGTATAGTACATTCTAGGAAAAACTAATACAAATTGGTTGATGCTGAAAATATCCTGGTTTACTTGTTGAGTTCAAAGGATAAAACAAAAAGTTTTTAGTAATTCAGATAGAAAAATCAAGTTCTCTATAAACAGAAAATTTAGATGAGCCTCAGAGTTCCCCACAGCATTTAATCCCAGAAGACAAGGAAGCAACATTCACAAGGTTCTAAAGAAAAAGGTGATATCTGTACTTTCTCGAAGTATATCTATACGCTCTATAGAATATCATACCCAGTCAAGCTGATGTTCAGATGTACCCACAACTTTGAGACATTCTCAAATGTGAAGGAACTCAGAGTATGGAATCCATAAGCCCACCTACCAATGAAACAAAATACGAATGACAACTTTATGATTAAAGAACAGTACTCAGTGCCAAGAGACAATGAAGAAGTCTACGAAGTTCTGAGGGAAAGAAAGGATGATCTGAAAATTCTATAGCCAGCTAAAGTGTCCTTTCGATTACTCATTTATTCTTGTTTATTTATTTTTATTTTATTTTCTATGCCTTTGTACTGCACCTTGAGTATAAAGACAACATACATTCTCAAGCATGCAAGAACTTAGAATATGGTATCTAAATATCTTCTAAAAGTCTACTTAAAGATAAAATTTATCCAATTAAAAGAGAAATCAAAACAAAAAAAAGAATGGAGAACACAGATCTAAAAACGAGTTAAGCACTGAACCAGTATCTGAATACAGAAGTATAAAAATATGACAAAATTAATGTGGTGGTTATGGTTCAGAACAAATTGACAAATGTTAAAAACTATGACAAAGTAAAGCAATAACCAATAAATACGGGAAGCAGAGGAAGGAAATTGGGTGGCTGTACGCTAATTTTCTCATCTTTAAAGCAGGGAGTCAACCAATACTTTACAACACTGAAACATGAAATTAAACAATAATGGATCTAGACACTAATTTTCCCTAATCTTTTTTCTTAACTATAGACTGATCACTTAAGAACAATATTCTAGTCAAAAATATTCTTTTCCAGAGGATCAGAAATTCCTTCAGTTTCTCTTTTATAATTTTTTTTCTGTTAAATTCTAATATAACAAAGTCTAGTACCATTACATTTAATACTTGTTATTATATCACACATGATCCCTTTTTTTTACATCTGTTTTTCTCAGTCTCTTTGAACCGTTCATTCTCTGTCTCTGTCTCTCTCACTCTTCTCTCTTTTCTTTTATATATACATGGTTAACAAATGCTTGGGAAAATGTTCACCAAATGTGAAAGATGACTATTTTTGAGCAGTGAAATTTTTAGTGAAATTGTGCTTTCTTCTTTGTACTTTACCATTTTTAATTTTATGAAGTAATATGTATAATTTTTATAAAAACACTAGTCATTATTTATTCTATAAAAGAAAAATATGGGTATCTAACACCTTGTTGTAAATGTATTTATGATTTTCTACATTGCAGAAAAGGAAAGTAGAAGCTGGGAGATGCTAAGAGCCCAGATGGGAAACTTAGGGCATAAAGAAAGGGGAAGAAAATTATTAGAAGCATCACATCATCTTTAATTTTTTCATATTTTTGCGCATGGTTTCAAATTAAAGAAACTGTCATTTTAACTTTACTACATTGTTAATTCTGCTATTTTCTTTAGAAGATTTAGCTTCTTAGGAAGCGGATGCCCCTCTTCTTTTAATGGTACCAGATCCCTAATTCTGACTCTCTCAGAAATTTTAATCCTCAAGGTTTTCTGAGTATGTCAAAGGAGGACTGACCAGCGCCTGCCCACATTTGCAGATTAATAGCTTCTGCCATTCGTAAATTGGAAACTCTTTCCCTCATCCCTCTTATGGTGGGAGTCTCTCTCTCTTAATGGTACTATGATTCCCATTTCTGCATCTTCCTTATTAATGCAGTCTATAAAGCATTTCTCTTTTTCTTGGCTGTTTCAGCCTTCTGTTGAGTTTCAAGAGTATTAAATTTAATACTTATCTGAGGCAACAGAGCAAAGACTCTACCTTCAACTAATGGGAACGCTGATCCTTAATACAGAAGACACACCTTGGTAGGAAACAATAGGTGTTATGTATGTTGCGTGTAACATTAAGTCATGGAATTCTCATAAGATCACAGAGAAGACACTTAACCAATTATGTTGCCACAGTGAGTGAGATGAGACCAGGAAAGAGTTGGCAGCGTCTGACTTAGGGATCTGAATGGGATCCTTCAAAACATGATCCACACTTTCAGCATTAAAATTCTAGATCCAGTAAGGATACATTATACCTTGATAAGTGGAAGGAGGCAGACCAGATCCATCACAAAACACCTTAGACCAAAGGACAACTAGGAGTTGCGAACCTCTATTATGCTATTCTTTACACTGCTTGTTACCTGAATTCAGTTGGCTGTTAGTTGCACCAAGTAATTAAAATTCCCCCCACCCTCAAGTATTTTGCAAAATCCGTGGGTTCTCTAAAGTCCAGTACCTGATGGCATCTAGTCACTGCATTAAATATCCTGCTAATAATGAGCAGCATCCCTATTTCTAATTACAAAATGAATATATAGAAGCATTCTTATTCAAGGAGGCATCTGTAATTTTGTTATTAATGAACAATTAACTTAGTTGACAGAATGAGCCACGTACAGTCTGGATGTTTTAAGAATATTCTAAATTATTTTTACTCTTTGGCTAAGATTTTGATTCCCTCCATATGTCTCTGTTAACTAAGAAATGATCTCAGAGAGAAGATCCATTATTTTTGGTCATAAAAGCAAGTTTTAAGAAGATTATAACTTTAAAACAGACCTAAATCCAGGAGAAAATGACACACATATATATAACATTTATATAGATAGTGACATATATAAATATATAAATTATAACATATATTCTATATTATAAAATGACAATTAAAACACTAATATATATTATAATTATATATATATCATATGGGAAGACATTTTGATCATATTTTAGGAGAGAACTCTTTCATATGACAAATCCAACATCTTCCTGTTAAAAGCCCAACTCTCTGCTAGAAAAATATCAAAACTTTCATTTAAGTTGCCATGGGGCAAACAGTGTTACGTACAATTCAGAATCATTTGGAGAGATGCGGGTGTGTGCCCACTGTATTTAACTTTCAAAACACAGTGGGTAGAACGAGCTCAACACTACACAAAGAGCTCAGAGTTTCTGGAATAAACACGTGGGAATCAGGGTTGGTGCAAGAGGTAGAAAAAGGAACTGAAGATTACAAAATTCAGTCACATTTCAAAATTTTCTGCTACAATAATTCACTTTATGTGGAATTAATGTGGTTGATTGAACGTTTGTGCTGTAATTTACTTACAATTAACATTTTATGGTGAAGAGATTTCACCATCTCCTTCATGCTGTGAACTCTAAGCCATAGGTCAAAAATAGAGATGAAACAGATAAGCGCCAAATATTCTCACTGAAATATTAATGAGATTTTAATTTACTGCTTTAAAAGCACATCTTTCATCAACGTCTGTATATAAAAATCACAATTTTATTTTAATTTTTTAATCACATTAAAAATATAATGAACTCTTCTAGCTGGCAGAAAGACAGCATGCATGCAGGCAATCCTAGGTAGGTAAAACATTTTTCCAGCTTCTTCAGGTGCCAGAAATATTGTCACATGAAGAGAGGAGCTGAAGCCAACAGAGCCAAGAATTCCTTTTCAGTTAACCAGTCCTGAGCCCTAAACGCTATGGAGCAGAAATGGGGTGTCCCCACTGCACCTTCTCCATATTCTTGACCCAGAGAATTTGTGAGCATAATGAAATCATTGTTTCACACTGTTGATAAATGGAACCTCCTAAGATGCTTTAATATGCTGGTCTGCCTTTGCCACTATCTCAGATACCTGTCACCTTTATTCTAGAGAGAAAGATCCAGACAGAACCTTATTCAACCAGTAACTATTTTACAGACGATAGAAAGATGGTGGGATCTTTGAAGTAAACTCAACAGACTTAATAAAACTACTAGTAAAACCAGATGACAATCCAAAGGAAATAAATATCTCATGAGGATTTTATATGTGTTCTTTGAATCCCTAAACACAGTAATGAGACCATTAGACCTAACAAATTCTACCAAATTAGACCTACCAGTCTCTCCAGGAATTTTGCTCACGGTAGTTGGCAAATACTGAGGTTCTTTCTTCTCACTTTCGCACTAAATCCCTCAAAAGAGCTGCTTCCACATGTCTCAATTTCTCACTTTCTATTCATTCCTCAACCGAACAAAGCCTTCACAATGACTGTTTCCTTTTCCAAGTTGGAAGGTCACCCCCCTAAAACAGGGTGTGTGGCTAAGGAAAAGGAGTGAGAAGCAACTAGAAACACTTAGAAGAAAGATATACCTGGTTGCATAAGGAACATCCTATCTTTTCAGCTATAAATCTTCTATAATGTTATGCAAATATTCAAGACACTTCCATCATTTATGATAACAGTGTTGGAAGAGCTACGATATTAGAGCATAAAGCAGTAAAAAACAAAACAAAAACCAACCAAACAACAACAAAAACGGCGATAGAAAACTAACCTGGGCCTTGATTTATCTTTGCCAAGGTCAGACCAAATGAGAATGAGACCTTTCATGCCAAGAACATACTACTTATTTTTTACCAATGATTTACAAATGGAAGCTTATCATTACAAATTCCGACTCGACTGTCTTTTTTTAAAACCATTATAGCATTGTTTGGTGTCCATCGCAGATGGGGTAGCTCATAAAGTTAAAGCATGACCTCTTGATAGGAACCAAGATTTGCACAGGCCTGGTTTTCCTATCAGCCAATACTTGCTTTTGGAAGAAAGCCAAATGTATTTAGCCCATAAAAAATAGCACCTCTGACCTGAGAGGTCCAAATACTTCCAAGGAACCTTACGTTTGTATTCTTAGAAGAGAATTTCTTGAGAGAATGGAAAAGATAACTCTTCCAATTCATTCACATATCACAGGGACATGCAAACTACGGTGTGGAAAATACAGACGCAGGTGGCTACATAAGTGGACTGTACAATCCATGTTGCTTCTGTTGCCCATAACAACTCGACAAAAATCCCATGGAAAGAAAAGTGACACTGAGAAGAGACTCAGGACATCTATGAGGAAACCAGTAAAACCTCACAATTCAATAAAGACATTTCATTCCCCTTACTTTCTAAAAAGCTCCAAGTCATTCAAAGCACTCTTAGAGTTTCAGATGAAAAGGTGAATACTACGAGCACTGTACATCAGCTACAAACAGCTGCTAAAACTGTGTCAGGAGAAAATACACATGTAATTTCCTTCTTCTTGTTTTTTTAATATTGCTTTTTTTTTTTTTGCCCTCAAAGGTTTGTTTGTTAAGAAGCAGGTACCAATTTATTTTTACAGAGGGAACCTGTTTGATGTGGGGAGGAGTGAGGAGGCTGGAGAAATCCTTTAACCTGCATTGGGAGGGCTCCCAGCATTACTTCCACTTGTGGTACATGCCCCTTCACAAACCACATTGCATTGCTGACTTTTTCCTTCATCAGAATTCTTAGAATCTGAAGCAGAAGTATCACTTACCTGGGAAAAATTGCTCGTCAGACTTCTCCAGTCCAGGAAACCATAGTTGCTGTCTTTGAACAGTCCAGGAAAGATCAGGGCACTAGAGGGGAGCTCTCCCTCTGAAGGAGGAAGGGGAAGAGGGACGCAGATCCTTCTCAAGAGTCAGGAGCCTTTCACCTCTTTTGCTGGGACGTCCTGCAGCCTTCCATAAGATCATTTCCCTGAGAATCTGACAGGGTCATGAGACAGGGACACTTTATAATTGGTCCTTGTTTCCCTTTTCAAGTTCCTGGAAAGAAAAGAAACAAAAAAGAGCTTTCTCAATTTGTCAAGTTCTTAAAGTAGCTGGAGACTGGGATTAATTTCCAAATTGAAGAACTTCATTCCCTCCTTCCCTCCCCTATCCTTCCTTCCTTATCTTCGGCAGCATGGGAAAGCCTGTGTGGTTATATGGATTGTTTTCCGTACTTCATAAAACAAAAAGATAAGGACAAACCAAAGCATCATAGGGACTACATCCTCTAGAAAACATCCACAACAATTCAATCTCCTTTTTACTCTCTTGACACAGAACACTTACTGCTAAAGACTGTGAAAATGTAGGACAATATGTTCTCATAGAAAAAGACCACAGCCAGTTCTGGTGGAAAGCAGGTGCCACTCAAAAGTCAGAAATTTTCATCTCTTCTGTTTTGTTCTAAAAGTAACTACCTTGACATCAAAATGAAAATTACAACCTTGAAATGAATGAAGAGCTGCTCCAAGGCCTAGAGAATGGGATCCAGATGTTATTTTACCTTCTATCTGGATACAAAGATTAAATCAAGCTGCACTGGATAATTTATTTAACAAAGAATTACTAAGCATCAACTACTGAAAACCATATGCATACACTTTCAGTACTGATAATTCTCTGCCTACCTCCCCTTCAAATTTTGTCATTATCTTCTAGGCAAAAGCACGTGAATGGTCAAAGGGTTACCTCATAAGTTTTCTTCAGCGTGGGTAATGAGGGATCCTGGGCTCTAGGATCAGACAGACTAGAGAGAACACTCAGGAAGAAGGGAATCCACTGATCCCTTTGAGTTAGAAATGGAGGGGGACCACCACATACAGAGCGTGGCTGAACCTTGTGTTTCTGAGTAGACTGGAAGGCTCACTCCTCTCCCTTTCCTCCACCCTCCCCTAATAGCCAATATAGTCCTCTTCCAATTTTGGAAGATTTTAATTGAGGAAATGACTGTTTTCTTCCATGGGATAGCACTTGCCTTGAAACCAGCCTGGTAAGTCAAGAGGTAACAATAGAGACCCCAGTGGGAGTGGAAATCCTGGGCATCAAAAATGGAGAAAATGAGGTCTGGCCTTTCCTTTCAGGAAATGTTTCTCCCACCAGTGGCAGCCCTGAAGCACCTGGCTTTGATTGCACTGTGGGAGCTGGAACCGTTTCTTTCCATGTGGATCTGCTACTTATTAGCAGAATGACCTTGGGCAAGCTACTTAACCTTTCTGAACCTCACTCAGTCACCTATAAAATGAGAAAGTAATACCTGCTTCATGGTGATGCCTAAATGAGATAACATACAGAAAGTTCTAAAGACGCAGCTTAGCTTAGGAATCTGGTTATAGTATCCTTCTATAGTATCCTTGTGAATCTGGTTATAGTATCCTTCTATCCTGGCTCCTCCTGGGGAGACTCTGACACAGGTTAAAGAAGGGGGTCCTTAAATTCAGTTGTTTAGAAGTGTCTTCTGTTACTTCCTATGGGCTGGTTTCACAACCCCTACCCACAATCGTTACATATTCTGGTAATGGCTGTTGGTTTTCATTTTTCTGTCCCCTCTTTAGTCAACTAAAAAAAAAAAAAAATCTAGGGCTCCCCTGGTGGCGCAGTGGTTGAGAGTCCGCCTGCCGATGCAGGGGACATGGGTTTGTGCCCCGGTCCGGGAAGATCCCACATGCCGCGGAGCGGCTGGGCCCGTGAGCCATGGCCGCTGAGCCTGCGCGTCCGGAACCTGTGCTCCGCAACGGGAGAGGCCACGGCAGTGAGAGGCCCGCGTACCGCAAAAAAAAAAAAAAAAAAAAAAAAAAAAAGAGAGAGAAAGAAGTGGAATCATGAGGAAAAAAAGGAGGCTGGAAAGAGGAAATAAGATTTCTTTAAGGATAGATTTTTTTTTTTTTTTTTTTTTTTTTTTTTTTTTGCGGTACACGGGCTTCTCACTGTTGTGGCCTCTCCCGTTGCGGAGCACAGGCTCGGGACGCGCAGGCTCAGCGGCCATGGCTCACAGGCCCAGCCGCTCCGCGGCATGTGGGATCTTCCCGGACCGGGGCACGAACCCGTGTCCCCTGCATCGGCAGGCAGACTCTCAACCACTGCCCCACCAGGGAAGCCCCCCCTTCTTTCTTTTTGTCTCTTCCTTTTAGACAGACATGCTCAGCCCCTCAGTGCTGCCTAAGACACGCAGGTAGAATTCTTATACCTGAACTTGGAGCTTCCCCTCTGACATTCGTGTCACCTCCCTCTCTCTACTCCACCTTACCTCCTCCTGTCCCTGACCCTCAATCTTTATCTCCTTTTCTTACGCTTTTGTATGATAATTTTCCTTCTTGGTAAAAACACAACATGATTTCCAATTACCGGCTCTGTAAAAATCTCTCTTTTTTCCTGCTTTAAATAATTAAGGAGCCAACGTAACTGAAACATGTCAATAAGGCTTCATATTTGTAGCAACTGAAACCTGCCTTCAATGACAGGGAGAATAAATATCCTAGTCTGTAGTATTCCAAAGGACTTGCCCAAGAAGCTCATTTGCCTAGTTACCAGAAGTAATCAAACAAACTCATCCATCTGCTTTTGTAGCACTTCTGCTCTTTCTGTCACACTTCGCTACCGTTGATGGATATCAGTAAGATAGAGGATAAGAGACACCTATTTGAGATATACTGAGTAATTCCTTCAAACAACATTACAGAAAACAAACACAAAAAGTTAATTTTATTTCTAATGTGGAAAAGTTTGTGGTCACTGGATCCACTGAGCTCCTAGCTGTTTTATTTTTTTAATTAAACTTCTTTTGGAGATAATTGTTAATTCATGTGCATTTGAGGAAATAACAGAGATCCCAGGTACCCTTTACCTAGTTTCCTCCAATGATACCATCTTCCAGAACTACAGTACCCCATTACAACTAGGCTATGACATCGATAGAGTCAACATAGAACATCTGCATCCCCACAGGGATCTCTCCAATTGCCCTTTTATAGCCACACCCACTTCCTTCCAGTCCCCACTCTCTCCTTAATACTTGGCAACCATTAACCTGTTACCCATTTCTACATTTTTTTTTTCAGTTTGAGAATGTTATATAATGAAATTACACAGTATGTAACCTTTTGGGCTTGGCTTTTTCTACTCGGCATAATTCTCTGCTGATCCACCCAGGTTGTTGTGTATATCAATGGTTTGCGCCTTTTCTATTGCTGAATGATATTCCATAGTATGGATGTACCACCTTTGTTTAACCATTCACCCATTGAAGGACATCTGGGTTGTTTCCAGTTTTTACTGTTACAAATAAAGTTGTTACATACATTCATGTACAGGTTTTTGTGTGACATATGTTTTCATTTCTCTGGTATAAATTTCTAGGAGTACAATTGTTGGGTTGTATAATTGCATGTTTAGTTTTTAAGTTTTTAAGAAACTCCCAAACTGTCTCCTAGAGCAGTTGTATCATTTTACGTTCCCACCAGCAATGCATGAGGGATTTGATTTCTCTGTACCCCTGCCAGCATTTGGTGTTGTCACTACTTTTTACTTTATCCAATTTAATATATGTGTAACGTTATCTCATTGTTGCTTTAATTTATATTTCCCACGTAGCTCATGATGTTGAATCTTTCCATGTGCTTATTTTCCATTTGCATACTGTCTTTGGTGAAATGTCTCTTCGTGTCTTTTGCCATTTTCTAATTGGATTGTTGGTTTTTTTACTGTTGAGTTTTAATTTTTAACATAGTTCAGAAACTTGTCCTTTGTTGGATATAAGGTTTGTAAATATTTTCCCCCAGTCTACAACTTATCTTTTTCATTGTCCTAGAAAGACCTTTCACAGATCAAAAGTTTTCAACTTTGTTGAACCAATTTATTAAGTTCTCCTTAAATGGATTGGGCTTTTGGTGTCAAGTCTAGGAAATCTTTGCCTAGACCTAGATCCTGAAGATTCTCCGATTTTTTTCCTAAAAATTGTATCATTCTATGATTTACATTAACTCTGTGATCCACTTTGAGTTAATTTTTGTATTCAGTGTGAACTTAGGTTGAAGTTCATATTTGTTTGCTGATGGGTATCCAACTGCACCAGCGACATTTGCTGGAAGGCTATCTTTCCTTCACTGAATTGCTTTTATATCTTTGTCAAAAATCATTTAGACATATTTGTGTGGGTCTATTTCTGGGTTCTCTATTTTCCCCATTGATCTGTGTGACAACACCATATTGATTACTGTGGCCGTATAAGAAGTCTTTAGATTGGGTAGATTGATTTCCTCCCATTTCATTCTTCTTTTTCAAAATGGTTTTAGCTATTCTAGTTCCTCTGAATTTCCATATAAATTTTTAAATAATCTTGCCTAAATTTACAAAAAACATCTTGCTGGGATTTTGACAGGAATTACGTTGAACCTATGTATCAATTCAAGGAAAATTGATATCTTTACTATGTTGAGTGTTCCAAACCACAAACATAGTATTTTCTCTCCATTTATTTAGAGTGTCTTTGAGTTTTCTCATCAGCATTTTGTAATTTTCAACATACAAATCCTACATGTTCTGTTAGATTTATACCTAAGTATTCATTTTTTAAAAGCTATTATAAACGGCATTGTATTTTTAATTTTGGTTTTCATGTGTTCAGTGCTAGTATATGAGGATGTAGTTGATTTTTGTATGTTTATCTTGTGTTCTGTGACTTTGCTGAACTCGCTTATTTATTCTAAGGGATTTGGTTTTTTCATTTATTTATAGTAGAGTCCTTGGGATTTTCTATGTTGACAATCATGTCTTCTGCAAATTAAGAAAATTCTATTTATTCCTTTCCAATCAGTGAGCCTTTTGTTTCCTTTTTTGATGTTATTGCACTAACTAGAACTTCTATCAACATGTTGAATAAGAGTGGTGAGAGTGGGCATCCTTGTCTTTCTCCTAATCTTCGGGGAAAAGCATTCAGTCTTTCATCCTTAAGTATAATATTAGCTGTAGGTTTTTTTGTAGACACCTTTTATAAAGTTGAATAAGTTTCTCTCTATTCCTATTTTTCTGAGAGTTTTTATCATGAATGGGTATTAAATTTTGTCAGTTATTTCTGCATCAATTGATATGATCATGTGGTTTTCCTTCTTTAGCCTGTTGATATGATGGAATATGTTATATGATTTCTGAATATTTAACCAGCTTTGCATGCCTGAAATAAACCCTGCTTGGTCACAGTATATAATTCTTTCTATATATTATGAAATTCTATTGGCTAATATTTTATTAAAGATTTTACAACTATGTTCATGAGGGATATTTGTCTGTAGTTCTCCTTTTTTGTACTGTCTAAATCTGGTCTTGGTATTGGGGTAACATTAACTTCATAAAATGAATTGGGAGGTATTTTCTCCTTTTTGGATGAAATTGTGTAGAATTGGTGTCAATACTCTAAACATTTGGTAGAATTCACCAGTGAAACAATGGGGTCAGTGAGTTCTCTCTTTTTCTCCAACTCTCTTTCCAGATCTTACTTCCCCAGCTCCTTCCACAACTGTGCAAGGTTCTGATGTCTATAGTAAATTCCTTATTCCATAATACTCATAGTGTCTGCTTCTGTGATTAAATTCTGACTGACATCAAATAGCAAATAGCCATTTGCTATTAAACTGAAATAATAATAATAGTTAATAGTTACTGAGTGCTTAGAACATGCCAAGCAACTGCCATGCACTTTACATTTGTTATTTAATGTAAACAACCCCATAAGGAAGGTTATACTATCATCCCAATTTTGCAGAAAAGGAAATGGAAGAACAGAGAAGTTAGGTAAGTGTGAACAACACACAGTAAGGATCAGAGGCAGGATAGAAGTCAAACTCTCAGCCATGATGCTCTGTTGAAGTTCTTGCTCTTGGCAACTTATTTCTCTTCCAGAAGGACCAGGGCGTATGGTGCTGATAGAAAGCATATATTTAAGTCTCAGCTATATCTATCACTTCCAGTATAACCGGTGCATTTAATTTTGTTGGTTTTCCCTTTACACCCACATCTTTTCCTTTTTTCTTCTTTCCTCTGCCCATTGAGGATTTTTCCCCTGAACTTTTTCTCCATCTAAATGCCCCCTCACCTCCCTAACACCTTTCACATAGTTGGAAAGTAAGCAATACTAACTGATGTGCCTCCTTCCAGATTCACTGGCCCCCATATAAGTAAAGCACAGGCAGGAGAACAAGGGCAAGGACTGGCTGGGGAAGTGGTAGGATGGCCGGTGCAGCACGCTCCACAGAAGGCATGTGCATTAGAGCAAGAACCAGTAGGAAGTGTGGGGCTGGCAGACGTAAACCTGCTTAAAAAGCGGAAGAAAATGGTGTACAGGGACTCTGAGAAACCACCTCTCTTGTTCTGGCTTTTTTTTTTTTTTGCTCACTTTGTGGTCATTCCATTTATTTATTAAAATGTCTACCATGCCTTTAAAAACAGTATTAATGCATCAAAATAAACAGTACTTTGGCTGCAGAAATGAACGCTTAAGCAGATGCAGCCAAGATCCATTCCATTCAATGTGTGTGTGTGTGTGTGTGTGTGTGTGTGTGTGTATGTTGTTTTCTTTTTGTCTTTTCCCTGAGTGCCTTTGCTTGGTAAAAGCCATCAAATATCCTAGGGAATTATTACTAATTTTTTGAACAGCCCTGAAGAATTAAAGGGAGAGAGTAAGAGAGAAGGAATAAGAGGAAGAGAGAGAAAAAGAGAGAGAGAGGTTAAGCTCAAAGGCAGAGAGAGCGAAATGGACCAGATTATACAAAATTAAAAAGCAAATACGAGCAGACAATTTGTGCCGAGTGATTGCAAGCAATTACAGTCCGGCTTTTCTGGAGGGAAGATGGGGGAGGGGGTTATTTCAGCCTAACAGGAGACTTTATTCATTCCTGATCAGCTTCTCCTACCATTCTCTCTTTTATTCTTGGATATCAATCTTAAAAAAATCAGCTTTCAGATGTTCCATGTCCACCCATGCAAATCCACCCCTGGGCAGACAGTGAGAGTTTAAGCTTCCAATCGGTCCTTTCTATAGCCCTGAAAACCAATTTGTTCATAAAGAATAAAATAAGGGTGGGGTGGGGAGAGGGCAAAACACAACAAGAGCATGTGTTTCTTTTAGAGGAGAGCTTCAATTTTACTATAATTGTCTAAAGACGGAGCTGCTTTGATCTGAAGAATTATTATTGTGCCTCAAATGCCGGCTGCTAATGCCACAGCTGTGCTGGGGCTCGGTCACGCCAAGGGGCTTGGGGACCAACTTAGTCCCTGACCTGCCTCTGGGTCCCTCTCTCCTTATCTTTCCTTTGTCCACATGGGAAAGTTTGCTTTCCCGGTGCGTCCCTCCACTGCTCCGTTGGCTTTCTTCAGGATCCTGGGGAGGCAGGGAGGTGACGGCGGTGACATAACAAGGGGCCACTGAGGTGGGGCAGGAGTGGCAGCTCTTGCCTTCCGGCGGCGGCAGGCAGAGCTGGACGTGAACGTGTCCAGGAGGGCGGGCATGGTCACTCGACCAGAGAACCGGCTGCTCTTGGTCTCCCCACGCGGGCAAGAGCAGCTCGGAAGAGGGCCCCGGCGCTTGTGAGAGACACGTTCACTGCGTTTCCCTGGTTTCACTTCTCTGGGTTAATAGTTATTTTCCCTCTCTCCAGCTTAGGTTGCACTGAAGCAAAGGGCAGCGCAAGAAGTAGACGTAAACAATTTTCTTTCTTTCAGAAGAATGGCTAAAGACTATATTTAGGGTCTGAGAGCTAAGCCATCCTCAGCACTCATGCTTCCCTTCCCGGGGCTAAAGGAAAGGCCCAGAGGGCCTGTGCTCCCCGCTCACTCCCCATGCGGACCGGGCAGGATGGGCTCAGGGCTCCTCGGGTCCGCTCCTCGCCTTGCTTGCTCCCATCTCGGAAGCGGCGGTGCCTGCCTCCACCAAAGGCCTCTGAGGTGTCCCTGGAGACTGGAACCCTGGTGGGTCCTCCTCATCTGTTCCTTTTCTGGCTCCCGCTGTCTACAGCACCATCAAGACTCCTGGCTTGACACTCAAGGCTCTGCAGAGAAGCTGCCCGCAGACCTTCCTGCTGCTACTTCCCTGCTCAGTCCTGCCACCTCAAGTGACGAGCCTCACCTTTGTTCCAGATGCTCCAGCAAATTCTCGCCTCTAGGCCTTTGCTTATGCCTTTCGCCCTGCCTGGAATACAGTCCCTCCCTTCTCTCCCCTTTCCTGAGTCCTCGCCCCTTTCTTGGCTCCTTTTCCGGCCCAAAGCACAGCTGAGATGGGTAAGAAAATTACGGCCAATGGACTAAGAAACCAAACTTCAGGGACAGAGCTACCGAAAGGGCCTGTGTTATAGTCTAGCGGGTCCATGACAATAAGGGGAGGACAGCCTGGGAGGGACAGACCCACCCTCTGGCCTCCAAGCCAGTGTGTCTCACACTGGAAGAATGCATAGAGCCCTTTCAAAGAAAAGGTACTAAAACATAAGAACGTTTGTGAGCACTTAGGGTCTGAAGATTCAGTTGGAAAAACACTGCCTAGAGAAACAAAAACATAGCAACATAAAAATATAAACATAACTGTAGCTCTATGGAGCGTTAGGTCCAAATTCCCCACAAAAATCATTCTTTCCAACCTGAGCTTCCTTGATACAAAAAATACTTCTAGGAGACTTTTATTAGCTGTGTAAGCATGGGTCAGTTACTTAACTTCTCTGAGCCTTGGTTTCCTCACCCATAATAGGAAGAGAAGTAAAAGTACCTACCTCGAAGTGTGGCTAGAGGGATAAAATGAGGTGGTAACACGTGGCGAAGTGCTTACATGATCCTTGACACACTGTCAGTTCTCAATCAGCAGCAGCTGTTATCAAACAGATCCCTCTAGGTATTTTACATGTTTCGTTTCTAAAAAAATTCAGGGATCTAACCCTGAATTCCTCACTCCTTCTTCAGCTCCAGGAGATCTGATGTCCTGGGGTTTCCAGAGAGTGGGAGAGAGGACGCTCAGGAGACTGAGGCTTTGAGGAAGGCTGAGTTGCAGCCCCAGGAAGCACAAGAAAGGAGGCACAGAGCAAAACATGAGGTGTGAGCGAAGGGGAGGTGAACTGGTTTTCTAGAATGATGTGGGTAGGACCTGACAGGTACAGAACACCTGGACAGCTGCCTTAGGTATGGACAAAGGGAGGCAGGCTTCACTGCAGAGCTTATGGAGGAAGTTCTAGTTGAAGACAAGAATGGAGAAGAGTCCGGCTAAAGAGGAATGATCTTTGTACCTTATTAAGCCATGGGGTAAACGTCAGCAGTCAGGCAAGGAGGGAGAGAGCTACAGGGCTCAAGGAAGTCTAGAGGACCAGCTTAGTGCATCTTTAGGAACAGGGAGTGAGGAGGCAGATCTCTCTAGAAGGACAACACAGCTCTGTCTGACTTTGGGATCTACTTCCATTATCTGCCCAGTAACTTCAGGTGCTGGAAGAGGAAAGAGGAACCCTATGCAGATCTGTAGGTCATAATTTTTGGCCCTGAACCCCCTGCTCTCCTTCCTTGCAGGGAAATGGGCTTGAACAAAAACAGAGAAGAAGTTGTAAAAATGAACAAAATTTAGGTAGCAGAGACATATTCAACAGGAAGGGTACAGATGCCTGCAACTTACTTTGAAATCAGTTACCAAAAAAGGATAGACTGATGGATGGGCAGAGGGAAGAATAGATGGACAGGCTGTGATAAAGCAAATATGTTCCAACATTCACAGCTGAATGTGGATGGTGAGTGTATGGGTCTTTACAGAAAAAGATTTTTTCAGTTTTTTTTATGTCTTAGCAAATATTTGTAATAAAAAAAAATTGGGAAAAGTCAGGCAACACCACCCAAAATAACCAACCCGTATCCTTACGGCCCCAAGACGAGTTGTCCCCAAAGAGCAGTTGGCAGAATAGTGAGAAGGGCAAAAGGGTAGATTTGCTTCAGCTCTCCTCCCTTGCCTGTCAGCTCCCTGGTGCTGTCCACACACCTTTCCCAAGGCTGGACAACCTGCTAAGAATGTTGCTTGTAAAGATTTAAGCTATGAGCCCAACCTGTGGAATCTGTATTTTATCCAAACTTTCCTGACGAGTGATACAAGTCTTCAACGTTCAAAGAAATAAATCTTCAGAAGTGGAATTTGGCCAGTGGAGAAGAAGCTTTAGGTGATACATCAGCTGGGATTAGGTCTGGTTGCAAGTGTCAGGTCAAAACAATTGTCACTTAAACAGGATGGAAGTTCATTTCATATTCACATAAATGAAGTCCAAATGGAATTTGCTCAAGACTCAGTACCTCAAACATCTGAAGAACTCTGGTCCTTCCAACTCAACTGCTCCACCACCCCTAAGCAATGGTTCCCCTCTTCATGGTCCAAGATGGCTGCACCTTTATTCCAAGCACAGGATGAAGGAAGGAATAAAGAAGGAACACAACAGCATGCACGAGCTGTCTCTCAAGGCAGGTTCATGGAAATTGACATGGAAACTTAGTCACATTTTTATGTTTAGCTTCAAGGGAGACTGGGAAATGTAGTCCTTATTCTCAGCAACAGTGTGCCCAGTAGAGAATTTATCTTACTATTAAAGAAAGGAGAAAGGATTTGGGGGGGACAATTAATAGTCTCTCAAAGGTGGAGACAATGTCCCATCACAAATCCATAGTTTCTGACTTACTCTGCCTTCGCATAGGGTAGCTCTGACCTTATCCGTTGACTTCCATGATAATGGTCTGGCCTGCTCACATCATGAAGAGGAGAAGGAAATAAGAAAATAGGTGATAAGTGCTTTAGAATTTAATAAACAGTGTAAGGTAGGTATTAGCATCATCAGGTTAGAGATAAGAAATGGACCCTCCCTAAATGCCGAAGACTAGTAGGGTCCTTGTCTTTAGAGGCTGCTGTTAAAGTGAATGAGGATTTAGAGCAGGCTCCTCAGCCCCTCCCACCAACTAGCCCCTCCCACCACCTAGTCCCTCTATCTCCGTCAGACAACTGAAACCTTGAGAAGCACAGAGGCTGCCTGAGAGCAGAGACGCCTTAAACAGGTGTTCTCACCCGAAGGGGAAAAGAATCAGCAAGGAGTGCAGTGCAGGGAGGCAGCAGGAAAATGTTGGGCCAAGCAAGGCTTGCCAAGGATCCTTGAGTGTTTGGATGCTCCAGGAGGAGGACAGGGGCGCGCATGGAGGGGAGGGAAAGAGCGCTGACAAAGGGAGGCATCCGGGTTGATGCGGATCGCCTGTATGCAGTATGCATATGGCAGTCCTGAATCTACTCCAAGGACTAGGATGTGAGTTCTCAAAGTTCTCAAAACGTTTTAAGTTGATCTAGTGCCACAGTCTCCCTGATCAGAAGTTCTCGAAGTTGACTGCCTGTTAAAATCACTGGGGGCTTCTGAAAACATGCTGATGCCTGGTTCCAACCTCCAAGATTCTGATTTTATTAGTCTGGGGTAAAGCCTGGGCGTTGGGATTTTTCAGACCTTCCAACAAGATTCTAATGTGCAGCAGATTTGGAGAATCACCGGAGGCTACAGCAGTGGTCCTGAAACTTAAATGTGCATATCCATCACCTTGGGATTATGTGAAAATGCCAACTCCTTATTCACGAGGTTCAGGGCTGAGACTCCGCATTTTAATAATTTTCCAGGTGATGCCGATGCTGCCTGTCTTTGGGGCACACTTGACTTTGAATAGCAGGCTTGACACTTGCATTTCCCCTACAGATAATGTGCCCCTTTGTTATCTTCAAGGGGGCATTGTCTACTTATGCAAGGCTGTCTGGAGGCCAGAGGAGGCCTGGCCCCTGTAACAGGAGGCTCCCGATAGGACTGCAGGCCTGCTCCTGGCTTCTGGGTCAATATCTGCCTTTGCATTTAGCGTGTCACCCATTAAGCTGAGGATCTAGAATGGCCCATCCTGGACACAGCAGACAGCAGGCACCTGGTTCTCAAAACAGCTCTTATTAATATTAATAATTAATGCTTAGCGCTAATGAGTAACCAATTACTAATAGCAATAATGACATGGAGAAAAGTGATAGCCCTACATGGTACAATCCCCTCTGCTCCCCCTACCCCAAATTATAGTTCTAAATGAGCTTCCAGAATCTTGTTTTGACAGGTACAACCTCACACACATTCACTTAATAAGACAGCTCTATGGAGTGAAATTCCACTTTCAATGGATGCATTTTCAGCGTGGCACACAGGAAATTAAATGTGAAAGTGTCATTAATATGGAAGTTGTGAGTTTAATTCCCTACACAGGGTGCTGCCAAACTGAGACTGTTTATCTATTTCTCATCATGGCTACGTGTTTCTTATGGGATCCAGTGAATTCCTTAGAACTCAAAGTCTTTTGTCTCCTTTTTTGGGTGTACATATAATTGTAGCTTCAAATTCCATCCTCAAAGACACGTATTCTCAGAAGCCAAAGAAGCTAACGTGAGCACACCACCAGGGAGAACACGACTCCATAGTGTGGCTCGTGATCACTGAAGAGGGCATTCAGGACTGATTCAGGACATAGAAGTTTTGTGTATCGTTTCCTTAAATATTTCTTCTTAGAGGAAGTAGTGTAGCACCTAATGTCTAATCTCTATTAAGGAATTCATTGAAGAAAAACTGCTAACAAGATATGTTACCATAGTCAGCGACTAACTAGGCCACGTAGGAGTCTTGGCTGCTCTCAGGATGTGCAACTGGCACTGCTTTTGGAGCTGTTCTTACAAAGTGGCAAGTGTAGCACAGGTGCATCTTGCTGGGGCTGATTTCGACCAGTGGGGAAGCTACAAGTCCCAGTCACAGGTAAAGAGATGGGCCAAGGCAGGCTATTCATACCCTACATTTGTTACTCGTGGGCAAGAGAGACCTCCACTTCAGGACTGTCTGTCTTTCTAAACCTCACCTGTCCTCAGGTCTACCCCTTACCGCAGGTCCAGCTGACTTGGGTGATGGTGGCAAAAGGAGATCCTGGGGAACCCTCCAGGTTCTGATACCCTTGGGGACTAGGTTAGAGGGAACTACAGGAAAAGCATTTTACTAGCCATCTCCCTTGATAGGAGCGCACTTAAGGCAGACTCAAATGTCTCTGTTCCTCTGGGTGGAGAAGAGCAGAGTTAAGAACTTGCCTGAATCTTTACAGTTAGTCTTAGCCTAGGAAAGACCCTGAAGGAAGCTGAGACAGCTGAGAGCATCTGGCACGTTAAGCATGTGAGCTAGCCCTCTTCATGGGGATAAATCACCCACGCACCCTCTGATTCTGACAATGTGATGCCCAACTGGTCCAGTGGCCTAAGCATTGCAGAACCTCCTCTTGCCTCTCCACACACGCATGTCTGGGGATGGTTCAGACATTCACCGGGACAACCTGTCATTCCTCATAGTAGTCTTTTGGTTTCGATTTAAAGACCTACTGAACATTAGAGCCAAAAGAGATTTAAACCAGCTTTTAACCCAATTTCCTCATTTCACAGATGAGAAAACACCTAGAGAGGATTACCCACAGCCAGCTGGAAGAGGAGCCCAGGTTTTCTGACCCCTAGTTCACGATTCTATTTTTTAAATCCCCCAAAATGGTAAATTTAAAGACTCACAGAAATACTTCTTGGGTCATCTTGCCTGTGGTGGTACAATGTGGAGTCACACTTAGCTGGTTTATAGGCTACTGTCGACAGCAAGGGTTCCGATGGAGCCACAATACTTCTAGTTTGCGGCTAGACGCTCTGCCACCAATGGGAGAAACAGCATACTGAGTTTTGGACAGATCGCAATTGCCTGAGTCAGGAGGGTATTCCAAAAGTAAGGGGTGTGCTAATTATTCTATTTTTCTTTTCTGCAGACCCCCTCACCATCCTCCATCTTCTCCACCCGGCTCTGTGTCCCAGGAGACTAACTTCTACAGACTGTATCACCTGGATTCACTTTTCCTACAGCTCACAGTTGCATTTGAGCAATGGGAAGGCCCAGGAGGTCAGAGGTCAAGGTATTGGCTATTCTGGCTCCCTCCCGGCCTCACCATGGTTTTGGCCGTGTCCACATCCCTCTGCCTGTGGGCACAGCTCTCTCACAGCCCTAGCTCTCACAAGGGATGAGTTTTCTGTTCCTCCTTTTGCCATTTCATTCTTCTGAGGTGTTTCATCATCCTTTGTCAGTTCCCTTTACCTTATCACATCCATGACCAGTCTCACTATCAAGCTCTCTTCATTACATTAGCATGTTGGATGTGCTGTCTTTTCCCTGCCAGTGGTCATCGCTGTGGGTTGGGGCAGTCCTTAACCGTCTTGGGCACCCCTGGGTGGAACTGTGTCAGATAAGAGCAGCCTGTATTAGCTGACTTGTGTATGGGGTCACTTCCATTTGAATAGAGAGGCAGGGCAAAAATAAGGAAACTAATAGCAGTTGTCAAAATCCGCCTGCCACTTGAGATTCTCTTGGTCTACTTTAGAGCAGCCCGCTCACGTTAAATGAATCCACAGTAGAGTCACAGGGTTCCACTTCCAGTGCCACACTGACTTATTCTGCGGAATTGGGCAGGTCCCTGCTTCCATCTCTCCAAATTGGTCACGTGCCCACTAAATATAAAGTGTCACTGTCTGCAATGTCCAAACCCTACCAACTCATGGCAAGCTGTCTTAAATGCTAAAACAAACACAAATTGAACGGGTTTTCCCATCTGTTTCTTTAACAAAAGGGAGCTTAAGCCCATAGGGAAACTGCGTGGGTCAGGGAAACATCAAATGAACACTTCTGAGTAAAAACAAATGTTTCTGAAGATCTCTAGATATTTTAAACATAGCACTCCATTGGCCAGGCCAACTCCCCTCCGACGCCTGCACAAGATCCCGATGACAGCATTATTTGCTTGAATTGGATTTGTTTCTGTGCCCAGAAACAACACACAAGGAACCTGGAACAGGAAACGGCTACTGGGTCCTAAAAGTTTTTCCAGGACACTGTCTGAGACCAGACAGGAATGAAACAACAGTTGGAAAGCACACCAAGGGAGCAAAGAGAATCGTTCTTCGGGATCTGCATTATTGCTCTCATTTTACTATTAAAAATACCAAGAGCAAAGAGCAGTGGCTTGCACTCCGACCTAAAACCCTGCCAGGGGAGACAGCATTTCCAGGGAGGGAGAAGAGAAAACAGAGGAGAAGCAGCAGGAGGAATTTTTATTCAAGAACCTCGATCATCACCCCTGATGTCTCCTCTCAGCAGATGCTCCTTCCGGGTCCCCTACGGGCCTCCTACATGCCTCCTCTCCAGCAGGCAGCTTCTGTGCCCACCTCTGGAACTGGGAATGATTCACACCTCTGAGCTTTACCTTATTCCGTTCCTCATCTGTGCCTAACGTGCTTGGCACATAGTAAGAATTCAGCAAATGCTTCTTGGTTGATTGAGTTAAAGGATTAATGAATGACTGAGTGAATGAGTAAGAGATGAATCAGTGAATGGAAGAATCAACAATTGACAGCACTACCTCTCTAGCTGATGAATTATTTCTTTCAAAAAGGGCGATGTGTACTTACCACTAGAAGGACCCTGTATCATGATGTCATGGGGTCATTTTCAGAGATTCACTACTGTTCCTTCCCCAATACCCACCCTCACCCCCAGCAGTACACCAGCATCCCTGGGAGGGACTTCCTCTTGAGCAGTATGCCTCACCATGGCTCCCTTGGGGCTCCCCAATCTCCCTTCCTGCCCCTGTCCTTCCTTCTCCCTGGGCTTCCATGGTTTTCCTTCCTGTTCCTGCCGCTGCTCTCGGATTCTTTGATACATTTGATCTCATCTTGCTTTCTTCAGTTTTTATTCCCATTACGGAGGAGGCCACACATTTATTAACCAAACAAGGATGTTTTTCAAAGTAAAAGGAAGTGCTAGGAATAATTTAAATTTTGTAATTTATCAATAAAATATCAGCTTATTTACCAATACATTGATTTTATTCATATTGGTGGAATGATAAAATAGCTTTATTTAAAACCTATTTTCAAAAATGAAATTATTTCTATAAAAAATATAACACATATCTGTGTTCATTAAAGCAAAATAAAAATAATTTCTTTTGTTCACTCTATTATCTGAATATTAAACAATATCATTAGCAGAATAATGGTGCTTGGCATATCTTCATATATTTTAATGTACTTTTAGTCATATTTATTTTTAATACTATGGTGTCATGGTATTTTCATAAAGAGTGTTTTTTAAAACATGGATTTATTTTTTAATCTTTTTGTTTCATAAAGTCGCATATAATCTTCTTTGAAGTGGCATTTTTAAAGCTTTTTGAAGTATTACACGCTGAAAAGTACTGAAGTTGCATTTTATTGTTAATTTTGAAACTGTAGACACCCTCAGTTGAATCTTCTCTGTAGATCATAATATTATTTTTAATTGAGAAAAACATTCTTGTAAGTTCAGAGCAAATCCTACTAGCATATATTCCAACTCTCTATTTTTCATATAAAAATGTGTAAATACTTTAGCCCAAATATTTTCTCAGATATTGTGTTTTTACCTCCCAAGTATTTATCTCCCACAGATATTTTTTCAGGGAAAAAGTATTCAAATTAATTTTCTCTATGATTCCAAATCATAAGCCTTTTAGTTTCTTTCCATCCACCAAGAATACAACTTTATACAATTAAAAATGGAAGTGTCACCAAAGAGTCTTCCAATAGATCAAGATATTCCAAAGAGCAATTATAATTTTGAAAATGAAATCTATAATTTTCGAGTTCTCAACATTTAATTTGTTCATGGTTTTTTCTTTCTGTTCCAGGGATAAATTTCATTGTCTTCCTGTTTGCAAGCATCATTTTCAACAACTGCAATTGGTTGAATGCTTTAAAATGAAGTTTTTTGAATATTCCATTCTTACTTAGAGTTATCCAATTGATGTTGAATAAAATGCAACCAAAATTTACAAATTTGTTTATAAAAGAAGGTCAATACCGTTACAAAACATGTAGGTTGATTTACAGAGTAGTTCTTCAAAGGTGCAAAATCTTTTAAAAACCCTATTGATGATGGGCAGTGAAGAAAAAGCACATACTGCCACAGTGAAGTATTTCTTAATTATTTTAATTGCTCTAACATTGCAGCTTAGTGGGAGGAAATTATGAATTATATGAGCACCAAAACAAATTCAAAGCCTATTCCTGTCTCATACGTATCTTAATTTTGTGACAACACTGCTTTTACCATGAAGACGTGCATCACCAAAATTCGAATATGTATTATCACTACAAAAACTAATCATTTTGGGCTTCCCCGGTGGCGCAGTGGTTGAGAGTCCGCCTGCCGATGCAGGGGACACGGGTTCGTGCCCCGGTCCGGGAAGATCCCACATGCCGCGGAGCGGCTGGGCCCGTGAGCCATGGCCGCTGAGCCTGCGCGTCCGGAGCCTGTGCTCCGCAACGGGAAAGGCCACAACAGTGAGAGGCCCGCGTACCGGAAAACAAAAACAACAAAAAAAACTAATCATTTTATCTTCAAAGTTAAACTAAAAAGGTCATTTCTAAAAGTGTTACACTAGTTAATACTAGTGTTACACTAGTATTAACAAGAGCAGAGCAGATATTTCACCTTCTTCAGAATGAAATTCCAGAAACTTTATTTTTACTTCCTGAATTGAAAGTGAATATTTGAACTAATTATTAGAATTAACTGATTTTCTTTGTGAAGTATCTAATAGCACTAATAAAATTGATACCACTGAACTATTTGCAGTAGAGTCAACATATTAACTCTGAACACTTCATGTTTTGCACATGTATGAGGAGAGTTGGAATAAAAAATGAGTGAAATTTAGGGAAAAACAGTCGATTGATATAAAATCATGCTTTACAGAGGAATCTGTAAACCCACCTTTTGAAGATTCATATCTGAATTCATCATCTACAAGAGAGTCTTCTTAAAATAACCGATTTTAAACATTAGATGCTGATGTTCTGTTAGCAAATTTTGTCCTCTATTTTTTTTTATGTGGTTATTTACCACAATGGATGGTAAATGTTGTTAAACATTTTGTGTAAGTTACATGTTCATCAACTTTCCCAAGAAACAGAAACCCGGTAATTAATTTTTCATTAAACATGTACTTTTTTTTTTTTTTAGCTCATTGCAGCCATAAGGGTTTATTTCAAAATAAAAAAGTTACCAAGTAATGAAATAAATAAGTTGTGGATTTAAATTACAATAAATGACAAAACTCCTATTGCAAGAGCATTCTATGTTCTGTGGCAGAACTGCTGAGATTGTTTCCTGCCTGGAACCAGTATTTTCCTATACACCTACAGGAACTGTTCCACAGTTCACACACACGCCGCCAACAGACATCCTAGAGGCTTGTTGCACCCTGAGGGCCCCAGCACTGGCCACAACACAGGTAGCAAGTAGGGGTGGCAGCATCAGCCACTTCTCACCACCACCATAGACCCCGAGGAGGTACTGAAGCCCAGTGCACCATCAGCAAGTACCCTGCGTACTGCACTTGAGAAAGTGGCATCAATTATCTTGTCCCTAGAACAAATTGGGAAAGAGATGGGTCATCCCTGGTAATCTTTCAGCCTTAACCACAAGTTAAAATGAGAACTCCGTTCACTGAACTTGCATCTCACACATAGCTGGATGAGCCCTTGGCAGGAGCCAGCAGAACGAAGTGGAGGTCCATCAGCCCTCTTGGATTATTTTAATGCAACAGTTAATTATGACACTTTGTTTAAAAAAATAGTAATAAAAGTAAAATCCGGAACAAATAGTAAACTGCACAAATGCTGAGACAACGGGACCAATCAGACACCAGGAATCCCTTGGGCAAAGGGGGATTTTTTTAGGACTCTTGGGTTTTATTTTTCACTGCAGCAAATCTCTACATTTCTTACTCTTTTCTCTGCTAAGTGTTTTTCTGTGCACCTGTCCATCCGTTAGGACTCCTAGCTCTTTCATAAAACAAAAAAGCCAGGTACAAATATCTGATAAGGTATGGATGCAAGATGACTGCAAATCTCATGGAGGTAATGGTCATGGCCCCACATCCAGGAGAAACCCACACCCCCTCATCTGTTGGAAAAGGCTGTGCTAGAGCCCGCTCAGTGCCTATGTCATGTCCCTGCTACCCTTCTTCTTTACGAGTGAGATGAACTTGAAGAGGGGAGCCATCTACTAAGAATGGAGGATCAGAAAAATAAAAGGATCGTGGGGTGCTGATGACTACGGAGCCTCCACAGCTATGAACTGCCAACCTCCAGAGCCACAAGGAATGCAATTCCTGACTTACATAAACACCCAGGGGTACAGTTCCTACTTCCAGCTCCAGGCTCCCCTGTCTCCTCCAGTCCACGCTTTGTGCCCCAATTCCTTTGCTAGAAGAGTCTTTTCAACAGTTTCCAAACTCATACCTCTCATCCTTCATACAAGCCGTTCCCTTAACTGAGATGCCCTTCCCAGCCTCGACACCCAGCCACTTTGGCTGGAAATAAGCATAGTCATCACCTCCTCCAGGAAGCCTCTCCAGGCTGAGCTCCCAGGACATCCCATGCTTGCGCCTTCACAATGCTCTATCATCACCAGTTACCTTGCCTGTCTCCTTCAACCTATGACCAACCTAGGGAGGGGATGGGTGCTTTCCACATTTGTCATCACGTGCCACCATACTTGGTATAGAGCGGCACATCCCATGTGAAATGAATGAATGCTGAAACTCACCAAAAAAAGGGAGGGTCCCCCAAAGACCACTGGGCCTCGAAAGGCAGAGGTCACAAAATGGCAGTTACTCATTCTCCATCAATAGGATCAGACTCATTATCCCATTACACTTCCTTAGGGACCTGGGGGGATGAGGGGACACGCCTATTAGTAACCCCAGTTTACAGCTGGGCAAATGGAGGCGTGGAGAGGTTAAAAGCCCCAGGTCCACCCAGGAGCTGGTGAGACCTGTGACTGGCAGTCAAGGCAAGGCTGTCCATGTGCACCTGATGCCGGTCTGTCCTCCAAGCCCCACTACCTCCAAGGCCTCATCAGTTCTTTTTTTTTTTTTTTTTTTAAGTAGAATCCAAAAAGTCCTTTCTCCAGATTAAGTCATCCTGGCTTCAAATATCTAAAGCAGCTATTTTTTTTTTTCCTTCAGCATTTGAAATGTTTTTGTTTTTGTTTTTTTTTTGCGGAACGCAGGCCTCTCACTGTTGCGGCCTCTCCCGTTACGGAGCACAGGCTCTGGACGCACAGGCTCGGCGGCCATGGCTCACGGGCCCAGCTGCTCCGCGGCCTGTGGGATCTTCCTGGACCGGGGCACGAACCCGTGTCCCCTGCATCAGCAGGCGGACTCCCAACCACTGCGCCACCAGGGAAGCCCTGAAATGTTTTTAAGGGTTTATTTCAAACACCCTTTTCTTTGAACTGATTGTTCAGAACTTTCATTTCACTTTGTCAGTGTTTTTTGTAGTCAACTCTGATTTCTAAAAGGTTTTTATTTCTTCTCTATTAGCGGCCACCACCTGCTTACTGTTTGGACGGAGTTCGCTGTATTTTCTTCGCTTTCATCTATTGAAATGGCTGAGCGGGACCTTAGGTAATAGACACTTGTTTCCCCTTTTCCCCTGAACCTCCCCTATTCTTAACTCCTCCTGCCACTGCTAAGGCTGAGGAAAAGGGTGGGAAATTCCTGGGGTGTTGATAGGTCTACGGGAGTCCCTCCGCCTTTCTCCCCAGGCACGGAGAGGTAGTGGCAGGCAGAAGAGGGCAGAATCGTGCCTGGAATGCTGCACATGCCCTGGCTGTATCTGAGACTGCCCGGCCATCCTGCTTGGTCTTCTGGGAATGAATGGGTGTCTTTCTTTATTGTAATGGTGACCCGTTGGCTGTAACAGCAATGTGTGTCACTGGCCACTGCTGAGGCCCCACCTTGATGGCCACTAGCTTGTCCCATTTGGGAATAATCTGCACACACTGACCCTTACGGGAGCAGCCTCGCATATAAATATATAAATATTTTACCAGTCCATCCTGCCCTTGGGGTATCAAGTTTAATGAACTAAATATCCTCCATTAATCACCCAGCAGAATGTTATTTACTTCTAGTGAGAGGGTAGGCGGCCAGCTGCAAAGACGGGGTAAGGGCTCTGTCTGCACAATACTTCCCTAAGCCATGTCATCCCAAATCTTTAAGAAAAAAGTCTCAAATCCAGTAGGTATGCAAGCTGAGTCGACACCTCGCTCCCCTGCCCTCTTCTCTCCCCCTGCCACATTTCAGATACCAACTTTCTCCCCTACCTTCTGTCACTTTTAAAATAACTCATTCTCCCCCCATATCTGCCCAATCCTGGAAATGCATGGCTGTGAGGTATTTCAGGCCAGTGAGGGAGAACAAGGTGCTTCTTTTGTTTTGTTTTGTTTTTGCGGTACACGGGGCTCTCACTGTTGTGGCCTCTCCCATTGCGGAGTACAGGCTCCGGACGCGCAGGCTCAGCGGCCATGGCTCACGGGCCCAGCCGCTCCATGGCATGTGGGATCTTCTCGGACCGGGGCACGAATCCGTGTCCCCCGCACCGGCAGGCAGACTCTCAACCACTGCGCCACCAGGGAAGCCCACGAGGTGCTTCTTGAGTGCTTCTGCCACCACCAAGGTCAAGTATGTTGTAAGTGACACTGAGAAAATGTAGCTGAGGTGGGTACAGTACCAGAGGTCCTTTGACATCTCTGAATATGCTTTGTAGATAATATCTGTCACCCAGCTTAGAGCTCTGACAGCCACTCAATGCAAGTGTGCGGAGCTGGGAATGAAGGAAGGGGTGGGAGGAGGGAAGGAAGTGGGGCCTGGTGTTGGTAGGCAGGAGGCGGGCTTGGGGAGGTAACACAGAGGCGCCCAGGCTGAGAAGGTCTTTTCCATCCTCAGGTATCCCATCCACTACTCCGACAGACACAGACAAAGGCAAGGTTTGGAAGCTGATGTCTCCCTTGATTCTTACGGGGAACAGTGATATCCTATCCATGTGACCCTACTGACATCTAAGGGGCTGGGGGGAGCTGCCATCCCAGCACAGAAAATGCTACAACTTACTGAGGCTCTGACATGCATTCTGCCCTTTGTCTCTGTTCTTTTGCAGGGCTGACCCTGCCTCACCCACTCCCCACTTCCCACTAGACAGGCAGGCTCCTCCCTGCACATGGCCCCCCTTGCAGAGCATCCTGCCTTAGGCCAGAGGTCTATCAAAGCCTCTCCCAGGCTGTGCACTACTTCAGCCCAACACTAATTAGTAAGGCAATCCCGCAAAGAGTGAAGCTGTCTGCCACCTCCCTTCACTCATAGTGATTTATGTTCAATTTGTACAAATAGAGAAAATGAGATTTCAAATTTCAATACCATTTCTGCTATGAGGTGATTAAAAGAGAGAGAGGTATCGCCTTCCACTGTATAGAATATTGATCCTAGTGCCAGTTTCCTTTGCAATAACCATTAGCTCAGTATTATTTGCAAACCTCTAATGTGAACCTGGAGATGTAATTTACATTTGTGCCTCACTTATTTGCTTTAACAAAACAACACAAAAGCTTTGGGCCTTTCAATCTATCCATATTGTCAATAAAATTAGCAGCTTGAAGGGGGAAAAATTATATTCAAAACCATAACTTCCCATTAACTACCGCAAGACACAACACATTGTTCCAAAGGAAAGAGCAAGTCATGGTAAAGCCCCCTTCTTCTTGTCTCCTCCCTCTCCCCCAGTCCCTTTGTGGGGCTAAGATTCAATAAGAAAACTTAAAAGTGAGGCATCCCTTCCTCTTAATGCGGATCAGCCTGGGTACTCGGGGCTGGCCGTGCACGTCGGAGCCCTCGGAGCGCGTCCCCGGAAGAGCGCGTTCCCAGTACCCAGCGCCCGCACGCGCCTTGCCCAGAGGTCCAGGCCCGGCTGCCACGACAAATGCGCACACAGAGACACGTACGGGGCCGCCGCTGACCCTCCGAGGGGCTTCCACAAAGAGAGAGGGGAGCTGGGGCGGGGGCTGGAGGGGATGGAAGAAAGAAGAGGAGGAGGGAATCATGAATAAAAGCGCAGGGCTGTGTTAGCGCAATTCAAGTGGCAGTCCCGTCAGCCTCCGACTCTTAACAAATAGGCCACGCAGCTCTGCTCTCTCATTTCTTGTCTCTGCAAATCCGTCAGCTGCCTACCACTGCCTACCAGACCCTGGAAGACAGAACAAGAAAAAGGGAGGGGGGGAGCTAATGACCCATAATTGCCATTATAGTGGGAGAGGGGCCAGGCAGCTGTTTTACATTCCTGGTATGTATAGTATGCAAATATCGACAAAGGCTCGACACAGTTTCGCTATTGTGGATCCGGAGGGTAACCAAATTAGCCTTTGGCAGCCATGGTAATTGGGAGGTGCTGTTCCCATTAGGAGTCCTGCAAATTATGATGAAAAATGGACCGAGGGCTTTGTCACAAATAATAATGCCAAGAAGAAAAGAGCAGGCGGCTGTCTTTTCTTTTCTCCTCACCCCCGCCACTCCTCACCCTCTGCCTTTATTTTACTTTTTTTAAAAAAAATTTCTGCATTGTGTTAATACCTCTCCATTTAGTACTAAGAAAACAGTCTGAAACACCCCACTAGACAGTGCCCAGACTTGGTTGCAAGAATGTCAAGTTTGCAAGGGGGAAGAATATGGGTCACGTAAAGGAGCTCCTTTTCTGTGCTGGAGCCCAGGGTCTGCAGGTAAGAGAGGTACAGATGTCCTGGGCCGATGCTGTGGTCTAGAGCCCTGGGTGATGAGAGAGGCTTTGGAACTGATGGGTTGGAGAAAAATGCTCTCTCCAAGGAGTATCCTCTCCTTAGTCCAGTGGTCCAGAGAACTTTCTGGATCATATCTGGGCTTTCTCCTCCATCTCACTCCCAAAGAGTCTGAAGTTTTGGCTGCCTCAAGGTCCTAACAATTTAGGTACTAGCCTGCAAATCTCCAGTTAGGATGCATTAAGTCCCAAACTCAGGCAGAAAAGGTTTTGCCCTGGGCATTCCCTTGAGACAGCCTAATTCCATGTCTCCAGGAGCTGGGTGCCTTGACCAGATTGGCCACCGGAATATCCGATGACGCTAGGATGAGCTCACCCACCTGTGTGGCATGGGTGAATGAAGGGGACAGCCAACACTGTGTTCCAAAAGCGCCAACGTGAAGGCCCACACTTCCAAAAGCTCTCTCTCCTTTAAAGCATCAACTTCCAATTTCCCTTGTTTTAGCCTCTGTTTATTCTGCGGGAGGAGTGCCTTCCATGAAAAGGCCTCTCCGGACATATAGTGTCTTTCATTTACATTCCTCCAGGGGCATAGGAACATTACATGCATTGCTTTGGCACTTTATTTTTATTTTACATTTCATAAAAATGTTCAATGTTGAAACGTGGAAAGGAGTAGGAACCTACCACTTGGATAACTGGAAAGATATAGCCACATACACACCTTTAAAACCAGACAGCATTTCCCATAAGGAAAAAAAAATGGAATTTTTATGAGGTTTGAAGTATCCTCAGAGACACAGCTACAAAAGAATCCTGCCAATTTTGTCCTCCAAAGGGCAAAGAAAGAACTAATGGCTAGCTTTGCGCATTTGGAAAATTAACAAAAACATGAGGAAGACTAAAAATAGATGAGGTCATAGCAAAGTCAAACAGAGGGTTGAAAAATGAGTTAGAGGAAATGACGAACTGCTTGTACAATGTCACTGCAGATGGGACCAACGGGTGATCTAGGGAATGGCTGAGTGAAGAAGTAGGGACCCCCGAGATGCCGGATCCTGCTGTCCTGTACTGTTCAAACCCATTCAGTAGACAGGAGACAAGTAGACCCGTGTTTCTCTGCAGCCTCCCTCCCAACCCCACTCCTGGCTAGTTGTAAATGAAGAACTCTCCACTGTTGGGTACGATCTAGGTTTCAAATCTCTTTGGAGGGAAACTTGAGAGTGTATGTGTGTGGGGGAACCTCTTTACATTTACAAATTTTTTTAAGAAAAAAGTGGTTTTGGTGAAAATGCCCTTCCTTTTTGTGATTGTGTTTAGGCCTTTGTTCTGGTTCTGCCCCTTGACGTGGCTGACAAGTCCTGCAGCCTCCAGGCTCCCGGTTGCCCTCCAATATGATTTCTTTCTCCTCCCTCCTCAGAAATCCAACCACACTAAACATGTGTCAGTGTCTTAAACCCAACGTGCTTTCTCTCACCTCTTACTGCCACACAAATACTGCCTCTGCCCATCGGGATGTCTCTGTCCACTGCTCCACTCTGTCACACAAGCACCTGCAGGTTGTACACAGCGACATGTGTGTGTATGTGCGCACACACACACACACACACACACACACACACACACACACCCCCGCCTCAGGCTGACTCATCTGAATCCTCTTCCTCAGCTCTCTGCTTAGATGCTGCTTCCTCTGGCAGCCTCCACTGACCTCCCAAGTCTGGGGGCAAGCCCCCTCTCACAGTACCCAGGGCTAGAACATATTACAAAGTTCCCTAACAGATCGCTTTTCCAAGGCTGTGAGCTCCACGTCAGCAGCGTTGTTCACCATGTGCCTATGGTACCGAGCACGGCGCCTGGCACATAGTAGTGGAGCTATAAACGTGTTGAATCAATGCCATCTGATTATCCAAAAGCTTAACTGAGGGCTTAAAGTGCCACTTGCTAACATTTCTCCACCATCCTGTTTTTGCATCTGGAAAAACGCATTTTGCGTTGCCAGGAAAGTCTATCCATTCTAGAACCCCAGCAAGCCCCCAACATAAAGGTAGACTCGTGTGTCTTCCAAATACCAAATTAACTCGAAGGTGCTTGTTGACCTCATGGGTTTTGTCATGCAGTTTTCACTCTAGCCCAGAACATTCCTAGCTTCCTGCTGAAACTAGGGCCTCTCTTCTCTATTTTTTTCTCTTCAGAAATGGAATTCATTTTTATCTGCGAATGTTGCAAAGAGTCAGTCCTTCAATGTGCTGTGCTCTGCTCGGCTCTGCACACTTCAGGATCTCAGGCTTTCCCCATACCCCGGAACAAGACCACTTCAACCCTTACAGGGAATTCACAAACCCTGAGGCAAATTCCTTTCACCATGAGCCCAATTCAAGGCAGGCTACTGAGTATTTATATCTTAGCAATATATGTGTTAGGGCCTAAGACCTACTTGGAAAAAATAAGGCTTATGGGATGACAGCAATAGCAAAAATGAAATAATGGGAAATGGGACTAGAGATTGGAGTTTGGTAGAAGAATAGTGTTCCTTAAGCAGAAATAGCTTATTACTTAGAAAGAGCGAAGTTTTGACCTTGAGGAAATGGGAAGAGACAGTGAATAGGAATGGTGGCTAGAGTAGAGGATTCCTGAAGAGGGTTATAAAAAGATAATTTTAGAAAAGAGCCACATTGGTGAGAACCTTGAAAATCAAATTAAGGATTTTAGTCGCTGGTGGGCAGTTTGGGTTTGGTGTTGTAGGGCAGAGTCACTCAAATGTCTTCTGAACCAATTCCAGGATGACTTTTATTATGGTCTGTTATAGCAATGGCCCAATGAATCACATCCTTGTGTAGCCACATGACTATGTAGACCCCCTCACACTGACTCTGGGCTTGATCATGTGACTTGCTTTGGCCAATGGGACTTTAGCAAATGTGATGCAAGCAGAAGTTTTGAAAAGTGTTCACACATTGGAGTTTGTCTTATCTTACTGCTTGCTGGGAGTCCTTCTAGCACCAAATGAAAAAAAAGCCTCTGCTAGTCTCCTTGAGGGTGAGAGACCAAATGGCGTGAAAAAAGTCTAGGCTAGCCTCCTTGAGGGTGAGAGACCAAATGGAGAGAGAGGTCCAGCTGTTCTAGTTGATCCAGCTGAGGTCCCAGACATGTAAGTGAGCTTAGCCAACACTATGCGGGGCAGAAATGAGCTGCCTCAGCTGAGCCCAGCCCAAATGGTCCACCTACAGAAGAGTCGGCTACTATATCATTTTTGTCTTAAGCTTCTAATTTTGGGGGTGTTTTGTTACTCAGCAGTAGATAACTGATACAAGGTCCTCAAGAGAGGAGTCTAGAAGAGCTTGAGAGAACAGAGCCACTCTTTTGAGAACTGATATAAGAGCTGCAAACACTTTAGGAAAGCTGAAAGAATGGGGCCATCCTTTAGGGCTGCCTGCTCAGGGTTGTAACAATACCATGGCAGACTGAGGACAGCAGCCATGAGGGTGGCAAAGGAAGGAGAGACAGCCCACTATCGTGGTGATCAGAAAAGCAACATGGCCCAGCAATGGTTGGAGTGGGGTTAAGGAAAGGCCAAAAGGATGGAAAGAATAAAAGAGCCCACATTAGCAGGGATCTCATGGCCAAATGGCAGGTCACAGCAAGGTCAGCCCACACTGGAAGAGCCACAGGGATAACAGAGTAGAAGTTAATATTGACATGGATGGATATAGCAGGCGAATCTCAGTGGCTACCTCCTAGGATCCTGCTGGGGCAAGAAAACAAGGAGGAGAGGAGTGATATTTTGACTCTACTGGGAAAAAAGTTTCACTGATCAAGTTTTCCCCATTCTAGGCAGTTGGCTGTGATTTAGGAAAGCATGGGATGCCCAGAGAATAAAGCTGCATGACTGGGTATACAAAACCCAGCAAAATTGTCTGTCAGCCTAGACATTATTTTTGTTTTTATTTCCATCACCCCATCCACTACTGAAGTTGATGTCTAATTATATACCCAGCTGTTAGGGGCCAAGACAGAATGGTGACCAAGAGTATCTGTTCTAGAACCAAATGCCAGCTTAAACACCTACTGGCTGATGACCTTGGGCAACTTATTTAACATCAGTTTCCTGACTGTAAAACGGAAATAATAGTAGTTTCTATCTCACTTGGTTTTTGTGATGATTAAATAAAATTATACATTCGAAGTATTTAGCACAGTATCCAGTACATTATATTGTCATTATTTTCAACAGTTATTTGGTCCTCCATATTTTCTCAAGGTTCTAATTCATTTGGATCATCCAGAAATACTTCATCATTTGAATACCATCAAAACCTTCTCTGATACCTAAAATATATTAATTAGGGAAGATGCCCTCTTGATCACAGCATTTGAAACTGGTAAGAAGACAAGGAAGTTCTGTACTTTCCTAATGTTTGGGATTATAATGTATTCCTGATGAAAATCTGTATGTACATTCTACTGTATTTGATCTTTATTTCTATCCCATCTGGCAAGTTCTCATTAAGATATGATTTAAGAACTGAAAGTTCATTAAAAAGATCATTCTGTGACAAAGTGAGATGAGCTATGTAGAAGTGATTCCATATCTTCTCCAGATCATCCCATTTAGGGCTTTTTTTCCAATTGAATCCAGCATAATTCATAAAAGCACTGAGATCTGCCTTTTAAAGCCCTGGAATAATTCAACAATTAACATTACACACTCTTGTTACCTGATGGATGCACTGGACCCAAATTGCAACAAATACCACTATTAGTCACTTTCTTCTACAACTTTCTTACTTTAAGCAGCATTAGCTTAGGAATCTTCTTCTAAATTCAGTTCTAAGGGAAAATATTCACAGATAATCTCTGACTTGAATATAATTTCCCCTTACTTTCTTAAAAATACAACTATGGGGAAAAGTACTTCATGAAAAGGACCAAAGTTTTAATTCAGAATGCTTAAAACATCTTTTCTCAGATTTTTTTTTCAACTGAATAAAACACAAGCTCATAGTAATTGCAATATTATTAGCATTCTTTTAAGAGCAGGGATCAGTCATGGAAATCTTGTGTTCGACAATGTCAAAATTTGTCTAAACTGCACTCTAATAAAATCACAAAATGATAACAGCATCTCTATTGATGTTATATAAATATGAGAAAACATCATATCAAGTGTAAAAACATGAGATGCACCATTTATGTAATTGTTATAAATTTCTGTTGTACAACCAATTCCCACAAAATTCCACTGCAGTCATTCAAACACTTGTGGAAGAGTATCTTAAAACCTTTACATTTTGCACCTTAAAATTAACTTATCAAAAATACCATCGGCCAAGATGCTAACAATTTTATCAAGAATTCCACTGCAGCTCAGAATGGAGGAATAACATCAGTTGCTTCATCTAGTGAGATATAAAGTTCAAGAATCATCACACTAACTCTAGTACTTCCACAAACACTTTTTCCAAAAATAGTTTTTCTTTTTTTCTTTTTTTTTTTTTTTTTTTGCGGTACGCGGGCCTCTCACTGTTGTGGTCTCTCCCGTTGCGGAGCACAGGCTCTGGACACGCAGGCTCAGCGGCCATGGCTCACGGGCCCAGCCGCATGTGGGATCTTCCCGGACCGGGGCACGAACCTGTGTCCCCTGCATCGGCAGGCGGACTCTCAACCACTGCGCCACCAGGGAAGCCCATAATTTTTCATATTTTTATAACACAGAGTTGTGAAGTTTTGCCCAATTCTTGTTGTAAAACTTTTTAAGTGGGTAGGGAAAACCCCACAGGTGATTCCTTTATCGTTCACACTAGTGAAAATTTTATTGTGACTCAAGTAATGTGGAAATTAGTTTCAAAGTACACATGATACATCTGAAATCAAGACTGAATTGGTACGTTGCATAATCCCACCTTTCACTGACACAAGCTCCATTTAACAGAATCATGCTGTGTTAAAAAAAAAAAACAACTCCATTGAAACTGGGAAACTTCAGAAGTGACAGCTAACTGATGTCTCTCTTACTGAATATATAATATGTCAGATTTCTCAATGTGACTAACATTTATCTTACTATTCTATTAGGTACAGTTTTTATATGTGGTTGCCATGTTTCTATAAAGTGGATATACATTTCATAAAACCTCATTAAAATTTTCTTGCACCTCCTACCTTCCATGCTAGTAGGATTTCTGTAAGCCAGGGTAAAGCTAAGCTCTGCTATGGTAACAAATAAACCTCCAAGCCTTAGTGTCTTGACATATCATATCCATACAAAGTTACATATGGTTCAGGCAGCCCTCTTCCATCTTGAAGCTAAGTCATCTGGAATATGGCTTCTGACGCTATTGTGTCAGGGCAAGAGGGATGGAAAAAGACACCTGGCTTTTATCTATTTCAGCCTAAAAGTGATACATGTCAATTTCTCTCTCCCAACTCATTGAATGAACTAGTTGCCTGATTCTAACTCAACTGTCTGAGAAACATGTAAACACATGGGTAGTTGGTGAGCACCAACTGTCTTTGACACAGGTACTCAAATAAAACTGTATAATTAAGTGATTTTGAATATGCCTCAAAAGGTTTCAAACTATAGGCAAGTGACTGGTGCTAGAGCATTTAGAAATATTCAGTATTCTGGCCAGCTCATGGCAGAGTAATTTTTCATTGTGTGCAGTTACAAGAGTAGCACTGAGTCCCACTGACTGGAAAAGTAGCACAGGTATACACAGTATGTATAAAGAAGTTATACACATATATGTGTATAGACATGTGGGGGGGTGTGTGCGTATCATGATACGCATGCTTATAGAGAGCCACATGGACTAGAAAGAAAACTGTATAGTCTACCTCAGTGGTTTGCACATTTAGAAGTGTCCAGAGACATTTTTGGTTGCCAAAGCTGGAGGGTGAGGAGTTGCTACTGGCATCTAGTGGGTAAAGTCCAGGGATGCTGCCAAAATCCTACAACGCACAAGACAGCCACTCACAGCCATGAATTACCTGACCCAAACTGCCAATGGCGCCACAGCCATGAATTACCTGACCCAAACTGCCAATGGCGCCCATCGAGTGCTTGTGAACAAAGCAGCCAGAGACAATTACTTGTTTTCGGCCTTGTACTCCTGCTTCCTTGGCCCCTTCGTTGCTGGTTCCCAGGTCTGTATATCTAACTTTAATCTCTCCCAAAGGCCGTATGTCCAACTACTATTAGTTATGTTTATCTGGATGTTCAACCATCTCCTTACACGAAACCTGTTCAAAATGAAATTCATCGCCATCTCCTGCTTCAGACACCAACCCTCTTTCCACCTTCTCTAATGTCACTGACCATCTACCCTTCCAGTCACCCAAGCTGGGTACCTTAGGTTCAATTCCCAACTCCTCCACCTTCACAATTCCACATGCCTCCCAAGCCCGAGGAGAGCTCCGAGGAGACTACTGAACCTGACTCTCCCCTCACACTCCCTTGCCACTTGTACACTGTACATCTTCTTGTACGCTCGCTGTTATTCTCATAGAGTAATAATATTATTATTCCCCTTGCTGGTCTCTAACACCAGTCTCTCTCCACCCTGGCCCACCTTCCACATTGCCACCACGGAAGCTGCATGGGAGAGGAGAGTGAGTGAAAGATCTGGGATCAGATACGCCTAAATTTGAAACCATATCTTCCTCCACAGTATGGGGGATGTACCTTAACCTCTCTAAGCCACACATGTAAAATGGCACTAAATCCTCTCCCTTATAAAATGGTTGTGAGGATTAAATGATACAATATATAGAGATTCCCGCAGCACAATTCCTGGCCACATATATAGGTGTTCAATACGTTTCACCATTATTTGTTCTTATTATTATACCGCTTTAAAAATCACTTTTAAAATTAAATTATTTCAATTTGTAAGGATTAAGCTTTCACTGCCAAATGCCTTAAGCCTTCAGTAATCTGCTTCTAGACAACTGTTGTGAAGCTGTAAACTCTACTTGGTCACCAGCCATGTCTGTATTGTGTCCCACTGTAACGACAATGGGACACAATACAGACATTGTACACACTAAACAAATGAATAAAAAAATAAATGAAATATTAAATATACATATAATAATCTAAATACATAATAGTGAGTGAAATAACAAATATTTCTTCTCTATCTAAACCAGGATTATTCTTTCAAATTTTAAGGGCTTCTTGCTCGAATACAATCCTTCTTCTTGAAATATACCCATAGCTGCTTCTCTCCCTGCGATAACCTCTTCTCTCTGTTGTGTTCTAACTTTGAGCCTTTCTTTGGAGTCACCTATTGTTTTGCAGCTGTTAGCCTCATCTGCTTCTAATAGACTCTACATTCTTGTCTTGCCAGGATCTTATCTGGGTCACCATTATCAATATTGCCCCCTCCCCAATACACACATATGTGCACTCAGATTCATGCACCTCAGTTGAACTGACAGATTCATCTCACTTATTCTTTTTTCCAGAAACTTCCATGGCTACAAGTCCAACCCATCCCTCCACTTGCACATCCCACCTTGTAAATTCTATCGCATAATATTCCAAGGGAAAGCTTAGTGTCACAGAAAAGCAGCATTCCCACTCTCCAGGTGACTGGAGAAAACAAAAACTTACACCCCAAAGGAGTGAGAACCAGTTAGGCAATAACAGATTGGGGCAGAAACAAGTGAGGGCTTCCGGCACAGCTGGCGACTTAATCAGGGCTGGGCTGGCCCACTGCGCTTGGGAAGAACAGGCTCCCGTGGTCCTCACCCCCGGCCACACCACACACCAGCCCTGACCTCCAGGGTCAGTGCTGTTCATTCTTCCCAAGGCCTTTGCCCATTTCTACCCAGGTAATTTCCTGGCTACTGAGAAGACAATTAACTCAAAAGCCATTGTTCCTGGATTCCTGGCAGCCTGATGGGCAGATGTACACGCAGCTGACCCTTGACCAGCTGAGATTTCTGTGATCTGAATTCAGTCATCTCCCATGTCATCTGACACTCAATCTCCCAGACCTCAGAGCCACTGGAAGGGAGGATAAAAAGCCAAATTAATGAAGGTTGTATCAAGTGCACCCTGGACTGAAGTGTCCATGTGGCTTTTGAAATTGCCTTGCTTCCTGCCCAGAATGCCTTATTTCTTTCCACCTTGGGCTGTTCTTCTGGAAACCTCCAGACTTGCTGCCTCACCCATAGGTCTGCGTGCCTTCCTCCTGGGTTTCCCTTAGGGCTTCTTTAAACTGGCAGCCAAAGAGTCACTTCCCGGTAGGTGCAGTTGGCACGCCTGCAAGTGTACTTAAACTCTGTGTCTGATCAAGTTATGTGTATTGGATCTGAAACCAGTTAGTCAATTCGTTCAGGTCCCTAAGTGGCGATTTGTGGTAATGTCTACATCAATATGAACAGAGAGGTTTGCTAGCTGGCTTATGTAAAGCAAATGGCTACAGGAAAGAGGGGGTGCCTCCAGTCTTCTCTCTACTAAGGAAGATATGACTGGAAAGGAAAGGAAAGCGAATGGAAACAAAAGTGGCCATCTATACGTGCATAAACGTATCGGTGACGGTGAGGTCCGTTTTCTGGGTTGAATCAATTTACCTCTTCAACCCATCCCACGTTTCTTTCTCCCCAGTGGCTGTTTTAGTTGATGCTTACATGTCATCATGAGTATTATAATCATTCTGTACACAGCAAACCCCCAGATCCAGCGCCAATCTGTGTTTTTAAGAGGGAAACTGGGGCGCCAATATAAGCTCTACTTGGAGACAGAGGAACAACTGAAAACAGAAAAAAAAAAAGTGTGTTGTGTTCCACCTCTCTCCACGTTTCTCTTTTGTACAAACAGTTTCTGCATTGGCCTGGGCGGGGGAGGAAACAGCCAATCTAAGAGGGAATTTATTTAGTGTGTGTCTGCATATTGGCTGTATCTCTTTACCACTGCAGAATACATTGTTTCTAATAATTGCGATGGATTGATACTTAGGACTGGCTGGCAGAATTCCTTTAGCATGTTAAAATACTACCTTTTATTCCTTGGTCTAATGCATAAGCTGATATTTCGGTTGGTTTTCAAATGTAATAAACAAACTTGAAAAGCAAATACCCCTAAAGGAAAGGAAGATGCTGTGTCTAAGGTTGGGCTCCCTTTGAAATCACTGCCCTCTACCAGCCAAGGGAACCACTCACTCAGCAGCCTTGCTCTTTAGCTCTGGTACCTTCACACCTTCTAGGAGTCTGATATGAAGGGAAGAAATCTGTGCCCATAAAACACGCTGAAATCTGTGTGGCAAAAATGCTTCTGCTAAAATGGAGCAGCAGAAATCCACCTTGCTCTGGTCTGCTAAGCTAGGCAGGAAACAGTGGATTTCATGACTCAAGCCTCAGCAGTGCCTCCCTGAGTTCCATCTCTGTCTTCACCTGCCGATGGGAAATTTGGTCCCAGTTTTGCCCTTGCAATTCCTCCTCAATACACTGGCCCCTAAGATCCCTCTGGAAAGTTTGCCCCCGAAGAGACATTAAGGCTCAGAAGCTTACACCACCACCTAGGATCCAGCAACATTCCGCAGGGCCTTGACACGGCAAGAGAACAGGTTGAATGGCTTAGCAGCCAAGTGGCTAAATGCAGACTGAATATTGGATTTCCTTCCCCCTAATCAATGCACATTTCTGGAATAAGTGGCCTTAACTCGCGGGTCACATGAATTTTTACTTCATTTTGTTTTCTTGCATTTTAATTCCCATTCTTTCTTATTGCTAGTTATATCACTTTTCATTGTGGCCGTGCTGCCGAAATGGACAGCACGATTTATGCGGCCTTAACATAAATATGATGCTAGACAGAAAGAGAACGACGTATTAGTTTAGAATTTGCAGACTCTCACACGGGGAGCGCACATCGCTGATTTATGAAACTGCGATCGCTTGTAAATCTAAAGTAAGGCGCTGCATCTGTAAGCTCCCAAAGAGCAAGAAACAGAGCCCCTTAGCACAGCCTCCAGCTGGTAGTCCCCAGGCCCTGAAAACAAAGGCACTAAATGTGCAGCCTTTCTCTTTCCTTAGAAACACATCCTAAAATGTAGTTCTACACTGAAGTGGTAGGAAGGGTTTCTCTTCATCAGTTAATGAGGGATGGGAAAGGGGGTGCGCTGGTCATTGGCCTCTTTGCTCTCAAATCCAAACCCTCCCTTCCTGCTCCATATTCCAGAGCGCAGTCCTGTGTAAACTCCATTTCCCAAGAGCTCCCTTGCCAAATGGCTTCTGGTTGGGGTCAGCCAAAGGGAGGCTTTGGCAGGAGCCCGGAGGTTGGGAGTAAGGGAGAAGCCAGGTATTTCTCCAACTTCCCCTCTCCCGTTGCCTCTGCCTTGAGTGGCCCCAGTGGAAGTTGCTGCTTCTCTGCCAGACAGCCCTCTTGTGATTCTCGTTCCTTCAGATTCTCCAGGTCCCTGGGCTCTGTACCACCATCTCCTCTCTTTGTTCCTCTAGGCTAGGGTTAGTAACAGCTTCCTGCTAGTGCTAATCTCTGGGTTGCCTCTCCATGTCCTTCCAGCACCTTTCAATCTAGATCCCATATTGAATTCCCCGTATCAACAACGTTGGCTCTCTTTTCCTGGCTGGGACCTGACTGATTCAGGGGGGGAAAGCTTAGAGACTGGACCACCAACTCCCGGTGGTCAGCGTGCACACACGGAGCAAGATACAAATCTGCTTCACCCCATCTTCAGCCACTTGAAGACTGTCTGACAAATTCACTGCAGCCACATTTATTACACAGTCCTTTTATTTCCTCTTCCCCATGGAGAAAGCAAGCCTCAACTGTGGACCTCAATAAATGCAACTTGAAACTCTCTGGGAATCCTGGCAGCAGCACTGCAAACAGTGGGACTGAAGGTTGAAACACCCCAAAGGATACAGTTAGAAACAGGGAGGGGACCTTCAACAGCACTGGGGAGAAAAAGATTATCAGAAATATAAGGTGATACCTTACAAAATGTATGACTCCTTTGGCAATGTAGCCAGACCTTAAACTGTTAAATCCCAATTTAACTTCAAAACCCCAGCCTAATAACCCCTCCAACTCCAAACTAACCATCCTGGTGGCTAAGCTAAAATAATGTGACAACTTGGCTGTACAGTGTTTTGCAACCATCTGTCTGCAAACTATAAATGCCTGTTTGGTTATACTTGTGCACAATATGAACAACGTGACTGCTTATACTTTTAAGTGCTTCATATAAATACTGAGTGGTGAGTTTTTCCCTTCTGCATGCTGCTTTCTAAATGTTTTTATTGCCTTTTAAATGCGTAACAGAAATGGGGACTCCGCCACCAGCACTGACCAAATTTTGAAGACCGTCAATGAAAGAGAGAAACTCAAAATGCACAAAGTCATCGTTTTAAAATTAATTTAGGTGGTTAGAGTTTGGAACAGTATTGGCCTTTCGTGGAGGGACTGGCTGGGGGCATGAGGGAGCTTTCTGGGCGCCGGACATGTTTGACATATTGACGTGGGTTTGGTTACATGAGTATGTTATATATGTAAAAATAAACCTGTGAGCTGCACACTCAAGATCTGCACTCTCTACTGTAAGTATGCACACATCAAAAGAAAAGTGAAAATAGTCACTTTCTGAAAGATTTGCAACTTGAACCCCTGAACAGTTGAAGAAGGGATTCCTTTACAGAAAAGATGATGGCTACACCATCTTTTTAAAGGATGGGCACTTTCATGCAATGTGGTAGTCATGGTAGACCCGCAAACTAGCTCAAGGAATAACTGCTGGGTGAGTGGGTACCGAGCACATCAGACCATGTCTCTCAGGTTTCAGGGCTGTCTGGCAATGCCTGGAGTTGCCTCCAGGGCACCACACTGAAGGTCTTACTGGGAATGGGTCTTAGGTATGGAGACTCTGTGAGGGATATTTCCATGCACGAAGTTTACTGAGGAACCTGCGTGGGACAATACCACCCTTGTTGGGGTGAAGGAAGGACTGGGTCGAGGAAGAAGTCAAACTGTGGTGCAGATAAAACCAAAGCCTTAGAGGAGCGGGAGCTCCAGAATGGGATGCGGTCTGCCTCTGAGGAAGGGGGTTTATTAACCTGGCGCAGCTACCAGAGAGAGGACTCTGTTGAGAGCTGCCCAATATTTCCAACAGCCAGGGGAATTGATGCTTCTCTTTCAAACTGGGGGATGGATCCGGATGGTGCAGAAAGATTCCACTACAGGGTGGAGTCAAGAAGGAAGGAGCAGGTACCACTTTTCACCCCTAAGAGTAACCCACCCACCCCCAAAATATGTGCTGTGTGCTTATGAGAGCAGGGGACTGGCAAAACCACAGAACTAGTTCATTTCAATAAGGACTTCATTTGGCATCCTAGGTAGGAGGATACGAAGCCTGCAAATAGCAGGTAGCTAAAGAGAATTGCATGGCCTGCGGGAGAAACTCAGAGGCACCTTCCCAGTCCTCGTGCCCATGACCTCCTCTGTTGGGTCACAGCCAACAGAGCTGCAGGCTCACCCACGCGTGGGAGTTCCTGGGCTCTGCCATGCTAGAGAGAGGGGCTCTAGTTTGGGAAGATGGTAACAAGCTGCCACTTTGCATTCGGCAGTTCCCTCTCTGAACAGGTGGCAACTGACTGACAGGCCTTCTCCGAAGTGGAGGAGGACATCTGTGTTTTTCACACTGTGGAATACTGGATCTTTCCAAGTCACACATTTGGGAAAACAGCTGAACTGCCTTCTAAGTCCCTCATGTTATGGTACAAATATCCACCTAATGAGAAAACACGAGAGAGGCACAGCTTTACGCTAGAACCAACTAAACCAAGTCTGCAAACATCCAGACAGGAACTTGACGAGTGGAGACTATAGATATTTTAAGAGGTGATCTCAGCAATTAAAAGAAAATATGGAAACAGGAAAAATATACAACGGTCACAAAAATCTACACTAAAATTGTTCCATGTTTCGTCTCTCCTAAACACACCCCCCCCACACACACCTCTCACGAGTTAAGACTCTGGAATGGACCTGCCTTCAGCATGAAATAAGCTGTTCTTTTCTTAAGCTATCCCAGCAACTCACAAGAAGAAATTGTATCACTTACGAGCTCCTTCATTCTGGAACCTTTAACCAGCAGTCTCCCTCCTCCCTCTCTGAACTGTGTTGTGAGTGCTTATGACTTATAGGTCACTGTTGATAATCAAAGCCATTGCTGGATTGAAAATGACAATCAGATCGGGCATCTAAATGAAACAGGAGTGTGCGTCTCTTTCGAAGAATCCATTACACCGAAAGAATTTTGCTGAAGACACCAAGACATTTATTGAGAACACCTCAGAGCAGGGCTCAAACTGTGAACAAAATGGAAAATGTCTCAAAAGAGCTCTCAAAATTAATTAGAAAAATTAAAAGAAACCTAAAAGAAAAGCAGCTGTGAGGGGAAGATGGAAGTTCAGAGAGGGAGCCTGTGCCCGTGTTTGGAAGCCATGCCTGGCCTGACAGACCATATCTAACCTCTCTCCCTTATGAAGAAGAGGAGCCACTGCAAGTGCTTTTCTTATGCCTCAGGGAAGAGGTTCTACAAAGAAAAGGTCCGGTTGCTGTTATGTAGGATTTTTTTAAACAAAGAGCCATTTGTTTACTCTGATAAACTGTGCTTCCCACAACCAGTGGGTTATCTCTTTTTCTGTTTCTTTCCACTAGGAGGTAAACCCACTGAAAAGTGGTTGAAGATACAGCATTAAAAGTCACTGATCGGGCAAAAAAAGGCCATAGATCAAGAAACCTATGGTTATTCCACTTTGAATATAAATGGGAACTTCTAAAGGGCCTTTAAGGAAAGCAGGCTGGAAAATGCACTTTTCTTGGTTTTCTTTTTCTTTTTTTAATTTATTTATTTCTTTATTTTATTCTTGGCTGCATTGGGTCTTCGTTGCTGTGTGCGGGCTTTCTCTAGTTGTGGCGAGCAGGGCCTACTCTTCATTGCGGTGTGCGGGCTTCTCATTGCGGTGGCTTCTCTTTGTTGCAGAGCACAGGCTCTAGGCGCATGTGCTTCAGTAGTTGTGGCTCACGGGCTCTACAGTGCAGGCTCAGTAGTTGTGGCTCACGGGCTTAGTTGCTCCGCGGCATGTGGGATCTTCCCAGAGCAGGGCTCGAACCTGTGTCCCCTCCATTGGCAGCCGGATTCTCAACCACTGCGCCACTAGGGAAGTCCTTCTTGGTTTTCTTTGATAAAGCCTTGTGTCCAATGCCAACAAGATCTGCAAGGTACTGCAGACTCAAGGAGCCTGGCATATTTAATGGTTAAAGGCTGAGAAACCTAGGGGCCCCACCATGCCCATGTTCCCTTTTTGAAGGGGTCATCCTGCCTCATTTATAACTGACCACAGTTAAAAGGGTCAAAGATGGGCCACTGATCCCAAGACAATAATAGATATTGGGGCAGTGGCCTATGAAATGGCCTGGCCTAAGAAGCTGCAGGGATTCAAAGCACTCAGACCCTTACTCATGGGGAGTGTAGAAATCAGACCTATCAAGAGGTAGGTGGTGCAGAAGATGAGAACCTCACAGAAAGAAGGCAGAAACCTTGGGGGAGGTGAGTAGAGACAGGAGAAACTGAAGCAGAGAAAGAGATGAGCAGATCTCTTGAACCCCCAAGTCTGAGATGGATTTGCTAGAGTAGAAGCAATGGGCAACATCTGCTGAGAGACAGGATGCCCTAGTAACCCCATGAGATGAAGAATATTAGATCTGCTGAGCCACCAGAGGGTTTAAACACCAGAGTTACTGAATGTCCCTACGTGACGTTCCAGTTCTTTGTGATCTTTAGGTGCATGCTCAGGAAATGGTTTCCTTTCCTTCTCATTTCTCTGAGTATTATTAAAATGGACTCTCTTAGTTTAGGTAAGCTCAGATCGTCTTTGCTTCTTATAACCCCAAAGCACTTCCCTGATACACTAGCGTAATAGTGTTCAACACGATGGCAAACAGTGTTCATAATGCCTCACTACGCGGCTCCACGGACTGGGATGATCAAGCCCATTGTGCCGTTTACTCAGAACTGTTGGTCCCCTTTCCTGCTTTCTCAAGAGAGGCTCTAATCAGAGCTAGATGATGCGCACCTAAATGGGAGTCAGCATTCACACCACAGGAACATGGCCTGCGGATATTCACAGTTTCAGCTGGGAGGTAGCCATGGTGATGAACTAGAGGTGTTATTCTCTATATCCGTACTTAGCTGTCTGCATGCCTCACGTTCCAGGATCTGTATGTCATGGTCACTTAGGTAAACAGCATTAGCAGCCCAGGGTAAATCTACAGGTAGCTTTGTCTCTGGGAATGTCTGAGATCGTGGACACATTGACAACCATAGGCTTCCTTTCACTTCAAGTCGTAACTGTTCACAGGTACAGGACCTCCCTGAGATACGTCTTGTGGCTTAACATGAGACCTGTTTGCAAAAGGCACTGACTGCCCATGTCCACTCCTGGTGGTGGCTCCACAGTGTCACCTACTTCAAGAGATTGACAGCCGCACATCCATTCTCCTCCAGGCTCCAACCTGACTCGTGTGACTTCTGATTACCAACGTGTCAATTACAGGCCATGTTACGATTTAACTGGATGAACCCTTTCCTGAATGGGGGAGTGGGAAAAAAGGAACGGGGAGTTGCCCTTGAAGAGCAGAGTGACTGAATGCATATTTGCATGAAACACGTTACAGAGAAAGATGGGGGATGCGTCCTCCATTCAGGGAAATTCAATCAACAGAATTGGCCCAATTTCAGACTAAAGTCAACGATGCACCATCGGCATTTTTTAAATGGTATTTTTGACCTGTTTCTTCCAAAAAGGAAACTAAGAATTCCTGAAGGAATGAACTGGGGTTTATGCACCTTAGAGGAAGAAACAAGGGTGAGAGTTGTTCATTTCTTCATTTTTAAAAATTACTGTTCTGCTCGGGAAATTGCTCTTTATTCTAAAAACAACAACAAAAGGTAGAGAGGGTGCAAAAAATGGGAAAATATACTTGTTGTCTGAGTCAATGACAGGATTGAGAAGAGTCTGATTAATAAACAGAAATGGAAAAATGTTACAGCTTTCTTATAAACCATATTCCAACCAATTCTCTCCTTTTCTTTCCCTCTCTCTCACTCCTTTTCAAATATCTCCCCTCACCCACTCCCAGCTTTGGGAAGAAAGTATTATTCTAATCTTAATGTTTTCTTTTAATAGGTGTGGAATAAACGGTGACAGAATGATAAACCAAAGGAGGACAGAAACAAGTGAACTCAAATCAGAGAATTCACATCAGCTTTTTGGAAAGCGGGAAAAACAAAAGTAACCATCTCAAACCGCAACCCCTTTACTCTCCCCAAACTGCCTTTTCTTTATTTGCTCCTGCGCAAAAGTCTACCTAGGTTTCAAAACCAATTTCTCCTTTTTCCTAGAACCAACCAAATACTGAATGTGTACAAAAACATGGTAGCTTAAGAAAAAAAAAAAAAAGATAATTATCAGAGGGAAGGAGGAGGAAGGACAGAGAAAGAAAATAAAGAGATATGACACAAGGGAAATGGGCCAAATGAAGACAAAGCAACGCACTTAACCCACCTGGAGAGCGAATCGGACCAGCAAGGCCCTGTCAGCCAATCACCTGGTCCTGCTGCGGGGAGGAGAGTCCGCATGGGTTCATTTGGCCGAGGAGTGGGTTTCATAAACCTTACGGTGTCGCTATGAAAGCTATCAGGATCTTCCCACGTTTCCTGTCATTCCGTGGAGATTGGCTGCTGGAGTGTTGCGGGGGGGAGTCGGGGGGTGGAGGTGGAGGGGGAAGAGGGAGGTTGGGGAGTTGAAGGGGAAACTGGCTCGGGTGGCAGAATCACATAGGAATTTATTTTAAGTGCATATACAAAACGAAATGAGAAAAAAAAAAAAACTGTATTCCTGTTGGGTCATGTGAGGGAGCCACTGGCAAAGATAATAATATACGAGGGGGGAGAGAGAGAGGAAGAGAGAGAGAGAGAGAGAGGCAAAAGGCTTTCTATTATTCGGGACACTGGTGAAGCACACTGAGGCAGCTGGAAGATTAAATTAAGTATTATATCTGCTGACCCTATTGCCATGGTTACCGGACAGCGGAAAATATTAATCAACCCAAGCCTTTTCAGATGAATGTGCTTGAAAAAATACAATAAATATAAATATATATGTACATCCTCCCTGCTCTGCTGTCTAAATGCAGGATGCCAGCCAGTACACCACCTGATAGTGGAGATAAATTTTTTTAAAAGTCTCACCTCTTGAAGAAGGCTTATGTCAGTTATGGTAGGCAGGGTATGGACCACTCAGTCACTTTCTCTTTGACTGGTTTCTTCCCTCACCCCCCTTTCAGTGATGGACTCTAACATCTGGCTTGATTGCAAAGTGAAGGGGCTACCTGTCTCCTTATTCCTAGGGACCCCATTCACTAAACAGGCACCCTTGTGCATTAACCAAAGCTGAAGCACACTGAAGGGGGAAAAAAGGCAAAAAATACATGTAAATAAAACCAGAAGCCCTCGAAGTCGAGATAAGAACGGAGAGAGTCCAGTCTGTTTGGCTGTGAGTCTAAAGTAGCCTTGAAGCTTCACTTCTTTTTATCTTTGCGGTACGCGGGCCTCTCACTGCTGTGGCCTCTCCCGTCGCGGAGCACAGGCTCCGGACGCGCAAGCCCAGCAGCCATGGCTCACGGGCACAGCCGCTCCGCGGCACGTGGGATACTCCCGGACCGGGTCACGAACCCATGTCCCCGACATCGGCAGGTGGACTCTCAACCACTGCGCCACCAGGGGAGCCCAAAGCTTCACTTCTTGTTCAGGCTGTAACGCTTAGTAGCTGCACCTGGTCATCTCTAAATCCTAGATTTTGTTTCCACTTTACCCCCACCAGCTGACATTGTGAGACTCTCCTGCCTGCCTTTAAATGTACTGCCACTGTTCCCACGATGGAAAGCTTGAGGAACTGCAGAGCAGAACCAAGGAGCACGGCTGCATTAACACTAATGCACTCATTGGAGAAGAATCTCCCCCTTTGGATGCACAAGGATTGACTGGAACTCTGCCGCTAGAGGTTTTCTCTTCCATTCAATGTTTTCTGAGTCCCTACTATGTGTCAGGCACCCTGCTGGACAGTGGGACAGTGTATGCGGGATATGGAAGCTGAGGGGCTTGCATTATGGCAGGATGGGGGTCAGGGAGCCAGGGGCCTTGAATTTCATCTCATTCAAACTTCATCATTTTGCAGATGAAAACATTAGAAACCCCAGTGGATCAAGGATTTGCCTCAGGTCAACAGCTGTGTTGTTACAGACTAGATCTTGCAGAGAACCTTCTAAGCAAGGGGGTCTGATTTGATCTGAGATGCCAAGACTTTTAATAGTAAGTGTATCTATCTTTCTGTGAAAAACTACTTGTTGCAAAACCTCCAAGGTGCCACTTTGCCTGGACCTGTCCCATATATTTAGGGATGCCTGAGAAATCTACTGGACAAGTTCTCTCCTATTTTCTGTCTCACCTCTCTCTACACACCCCACACCCTCCTAACTCTGTTCCCCGTAAAATAAATAACATATTATGGACGTGTAGACTTGGTGTCCAGATTCCCTTCTCCTGTTGAATACTCACATTCTTAGGTTCACATAGTCTTAAGGAAATGCTCTGAAGTTTAACACAGACCCGCTAACAGAATGTCCATGCATCTTAGCCAGAATTATCTTACGCTATGACACCAAAGCAGGTCTCTGTGTCAGGCCTGGCTCCGACACCCCCCTCACTGGAAGCCACGGGGGTTCAGATAGCTTTTCTCCTAGTTAAGCCTTCACCACATATAGCCCTGACCAAGACCAATCAGGCTTCTCCTTCTGCGGAGGTGCAATTTTACACAGTAGGTGACATTAACTCGGTAGCTGAGTCCCCACGTGCAGCCACGGCAACCACAGGGTCCCAGAAGCTGATAGGAGGCAGCGGGTTGTATGATCCTGTAAATCATCTCCCCATAGGAACGGCAAGATCACACACTTTAATATGCATGCGGCCTCAGAGAGCCCTCTTCTTGGCTGAACCAAGGCGATAATATGCATTTTGTGTCCAGAAATCCATTCTAAACTGTGCCATGCGGACTGCTCAGCATTTCCTAAAGGGTTCTGACCTGGCCTCTTCTACGGACCTACACATGGAGTACTTCACCCTTCGCATCTAGGTTCTCCAGCTTTATAGCCACACTCTTGAGACAGATTCAACACCCTTCTCACTTTCAGCAAACCTTTTGTTCTAATATCGGCCTACAGCTTTTTTTCCCTTTAGAGGGCAACACGATTTGGGTGTTTCCTTTTCAGGGGAAAAGAGTGAAATTGTATCAGTCAAGAGGGTAGGGGAATAAAATAGAAAAAGAAAGTGGTGTAGAGGGTCCAGAATGGTACCTTACACACAGCAGATCCCAGGTGTATGGGCCGAAGGTCATATTCCTTTCAGTTCAATACAAAATACCTCTCACCCTGCAGTGACTCCTAGAACTTTTTAAACCAGACAGTCCATTGCATACCCTAGCATCAGACACACTAGAAAGAGGAATCGATTCAGTGGCAGAGGATAAGCATGAAATTCAGCTCTGCTGCTTTCTACTTGTGAGACTACAGGCAAGTTTCTAACCTGTCTAATCCTCAGCCCCAACAATAAAATGGAATAATTACAGTAAGTTTAAAAAGCTTGTGATCAGATTAGTACTTAGACATAATAGATGTTCAACAAATGTCAGGACCAAGACAGGGAGGCAAGGGTAACATATGCAGTCCTTCTGCAAATGCTTAAAGATGATAATTTGGTTTTTGATATAGAGTGACTTTCCCCGAATGCCCCTGGATACTATTAGCTAACCAGACCCATCACAATCCACATGGCACCCTAAGGATATCTTATCAAGGCTCGCAGAGGGGTTAGTAAACGCATTCTGCCTCTAATATGCTGAATTATTTTGCCTAGGCCTCAAGTCTTCCATCTGTGAAATGGGTAAGAATAGGCCATGTGGAAACATTAAGCTTTAGTTTAATTCTCAGTGCTTTGGAGTAAATGCCTACATTTTACGGAGAGAAGTTAGATCAGTTAGCGAGGGCTATTTTTTGTTCTTCTTCAAACATCTTTAAAAGGGGGGGGAGGGGAAGCATGTTGCAGGGAAAAAGACCTGAGTAAAGTACTGCAGACTACTCCACGCAGGTGAAAGGGTATTACACGTCAAGCATAGACACGCAGCTCCTCAAGACTGTCACTACACATATGTGAGCTAGGCAGAGCAGAGCATAAAAACAAAGCTTTCATTTTATCACATGGAACCAGTTAAGGGAAACAGTGTGAGCTGAACTTTGGACAACCTTGAATCATACTCAATTTATTCTCCATCGTCCAAAAAGTCATCATCAAAAACAGGCAAAACACAGTCCGGAAAGAATATAGTGCACGCTGGAAAGATACAGATGCAATGGTACCTTATCGTCCGGACATGAATGAAAACTGTGGCTTAGTGAGACTTAGGCCTTAAATGGCAAAAATAGAAGCAGTGTGTCTCTCTCCTCCTTTGTCAGAGGAGGCTGTGTGGCTTGGACGCTTCTCCCAAAATAAGAAGTGGGCTGAAAGTCTGTGATGTCTTTTGAATAAATCTGGGGAAAAGACACCCCAGTGCCAAATGTGCAAAGGCTCAAATACGAACACTCAAGGCACCTTTTCGACTCTTTGACGGACAGTGCCAACGTGTCAAATCAATTGCAAGTGCAGTCTCATGGAGAAATACATGCTCACATACAGCTGACAAGAATTAACTAGACATTTTCAAGGTCTCTTCTCTGGCATAGCTACTTTGCTCTCGACCTTGATTCTCATGGGTACAAGTTGGTCGCAATGGTAGCTACTAGAATGGAGTGTTTTCATATTTAGGCTTTGTCAATTCTGTCCCTTCTTTTTAAAATGCCCTTCCTCCTCCCCTAGCTGAAGAACACCTACGTATCCATTAAAAACTAGATTACTCTGGTTTTGTAAACGACATGATAGCTCCCCGACCAGGGATTGAACCCGTGCCCCCTGCAGTGGAAGCACAGAGTCTTAACTAACCACTGGACCACCAGGGAAGTCCCCAGCAGCCAGTCTTTTCAACACCCATTTAAAGTAGGAGTTGCCCTGCATAGTCCTGCATGCTCTGGGCTCTGACTACCTCTCCCACTTCATTTCTTTCCACTCCCACCTCAGTCTAGACAGTCTTGCTTTCTTTCCCTTTCTCAAGTGTGCCCAATGCATTTCTTAGACATCTTTGTGCTAGTTGACCCCACTCCCTGGAGCGCTGTTTTCTGTGAGCTTCGTATAGCTGGTTCCTTTTTGCCATTCTGATATTGGCTCTAATATCACCTTTTCTAAGAAGACATTCTTTTTTTTTTTTTTTTTGTGGTACGCGGGCCTCTCACTGTTGTGGCCTCTCCCGTTGAGGAGCACAGGCTCACGGGCCCAGCCGCTCCGCAGCATGTGGGATCTTCGCGGACTGGGGCACGAACCTGTGTCCCCTGCATTGGCAGGTGGACTCTCAACCACTGCGCCACCAGGGAAGCCCCTAAGAAGACATTCTTTATCAACAATTCTAAAGTCACTAGCCACTTGCTGTCAGTTAGTCCTATTTTAATTCTTCTCATAGCATTTAGCACTGTCTGACATGTGCCTTGTTTGTTTGTTCATTATCCGTTTTCCTCCACTAGAGCATAAGCTCCATGAGAACAAGGACTGAGTTTGTTGTGTTTGCCACTATACCCCCAGCAGCTAGACAAGTAAATGGTTAATAAATTTGTGGTGAATGAATGCCCCAACCTGAATGCCACGTAATTCATCACTTGTATTCTGTCTTCCCATAGTGTTTCATACAGACCACAATTATAACCTCAATCATATGGGATTCTGTTTATGTGGGGCCCAACTAAATCTGAAGGCTGGAGACTCTGTTTTGTTCCCTTTGGGTGATTTACTCTGAAATTAGGAAAATCACCCAGAGTCACCATGCACTGCTGTGCAGGTGATGTACTGGGCAGCTCCCAGGGGAGCAATCTGCATTATGATGATGCGAATGGCAGCCCATGCAGTTGGGCAGTAGCCAAGCTGAGCAAATGTAGATGGCAACTCAGATTTCTCTTTGTCAGGGAGAGAAATCAGGATGACTTCACCTCTTCCTCTAGGAGCAAATTCAGGACCCAGGGTACTTACCCTGGCCAACTTCTCCCTCAGTCAATACCTGAGAGTTTGGGAAGGCCCTTACAGGTAGACCTCAGTGGGATTTTGTACAGGGCAACTCACATGCACCACTTCACATCTTCTCTGCCGCCATCTATTCCATCAATTAGTGTAATGTCCAGTTATGCACAAACATCTTTGACCAGCACTTTTGCCTTGGGAGGTGTGTCATAACTTTGGCTTTTGCCTTATGTTTCCCTGACGTTGTAAAATGAGATACCTGGAGGAGCTTACTCAACATTCAGGTATGGCCACCTCAAAATTGGCCAACTGAGGATGGAAGTTAATGGAAAGTTTCTTCAACCTTTTATAACTCAGGTAGACAACTCTGAGACTCATCTCAAAAAATTCCTCAGAAGCTCCAGGTGGCATTAAGCACCATTGCTTCTAGCAGCGGCCAACTCGACAATCACCTTATACTGGCTTTCCCATATTCCATGTATCTTTCCTACAGTCCACTTATTTCTACTCCTTCAGGTCACTTTCAAATAACCCTCCTGGTCTTCCTTCTGGGGAGCCCAGGCCGATGCAGTTGTTGTGAGGAGTGGTGATAACACTGACATGTAGTAGCATCGCAACTGCTGATATTCTCACCTGTGGTACATTGGCAGGGGGGCAAGCAGAAGGCAAACCATGAGATTGGGTGGTGTCAGTGACATTTGCATGGCCTTGGGAAATGGTTGTTACAAATATAATGGAGTATTTGACTTTCGTTAACTGTTTTGGAAACCTTCAAAAAAAAAAAAAAGATAAACTCAGGTTAAACCACTATCAATCCAGGGCAGCTATGAAACCCAGGGGTCTCTATGGCAGCATTTCAACACCCTCATCGTACACGGTGGTCACATGGCAGACCAAGCTGAAAATCAGATCAAAGATAACATTTTGAGGATAGAAGAACTACAAAGGAGATTAAGTACATAGACTCGACAGCTCTCCTATGCCAAAATCAGGGCTCTGATAGAAAAAGAGTTGAACCTTGAAACCTGAAGTGCAGTAATTCTGGTGGATGACCCTAAGGACCTTGAATTACTGGACTCTCCTGAAGCTCTCAGGTTGGCAGAGGCAGCCCCATCCCCTTTGCTGGAAGAGAGTAGTCTCCCCTCACCTAGACTCGCCTGCAAAGAGCTCACCTGAGGCAGCTTCTTTTTAAGATCATGCTTCTGGTCCTCAGGATTCACTCTCACCACCCCTTACTGCCTACAGCCTGACGACCAGGTATAGATCTCAGGAGGACTCAAGTGGGGAAATAAAGTACCTGTTCCAGGATGAAACAGCTTACACACTGAAGGAACAGTAGGACATGGCAAATATAGTGGAATATGGAACATTCATGACAATGGATCTGAAGGATGTTGGAACAGGAGGGTTGGAAAATAAAGCAGAGAAGAGAAGAATTTAATGAAATAAGAAGACTCTATCGTGATCTGGTGAAGATACCGGGAGCCAGTCACTACTTGCTGGGGTTAGTTCCTAAAAGCTTGGGAATGGTCATGGCCTATAGCAAATGGGGTAGAGAAGTACGGCTGCCTTGGCAGTGTATTTGGGAAAGGGTCAGTAGGGTCAAGAGGTAGTAATGTTAGAATAGATTTATTATCTAAGACTTCAGAACCCACTACTTGACTATGTTGCCTGGGAAGGCCCCAGAGAACACTCGCTTCACTGAGTCAGTAAGGAATACACTAGTGAGATGGGCACTGACATCTCTCATTGGTGGCTGTCCCCTATAGGTCAGGATGGACAAAAGGAAATGCCATCATAGAACAGAGTTCTCCAAGTCGATGAGTATGAAAGATTCAGAGGTCAGAAAGTGGTACTTAACCATTCAAGGCAGGCTGGTGATAATTATTGTAATGGGCAGCAAAGTTGAGCTGGCCATCAGAGATCAGTGAAGATGCCTAAAAATCATGTTGTCCTGCTGGGTAAGGTAGCTGGACAGCTCTTTAAAAAGCAGTCCCTGGTGTGCACCTGAGCCCTAGTAGTGTCTGAGAGTCTGATGACGGGACACTAAGTCACTATGTGACTGGAGCTGCCCTTCATGAGCTGGGTATTAATAGGTTCACTGAGTCATGAGGTTGGACAGGCACTGCATGTTCCATCATACAATGGAATTGGTAGGTATTTTTAGGGTCAGGACTGGCAAGGCCCAGAGTTACATGAACAGGTGGCCGAGGTCCCCATGTCAACTAAATCTGTTGCCCTGACACCACCTTCAACCCACACCATTTGCCTCATGGTAGGGGGATTCCCCTATGACTAGCTGATGGAGGAGGAAAGACCTTGGGATTGGTTCATAGATACACTGGCACAGTGTGTTGGTGTGTACTGTAAACGATCTGATAGCCTCACTATCAGAGGGTGGCCCACAAGACAGTCGTGACGGGTCATGCTCTCATAAGGCAGAGCCCTGAGTAGCACACCTGGTCATCGATTTGGGGTGAACTTGAAATGTCTGAGAGAAGATATACAAAGACTCGTGAGCATTGGCAAAACCCTGGTTAGTCAGGAGCTTGGAAGGAGCAAGATTGGAATACTGACAACAAGGAGATTTAAGAAAGGAACATACAGATATACCCAAGAGGGGGAGCACACAGCATGTGTACCTTACGCTCGTGCCCACCAAAGGGGAGGCAATGAATAAGCAGGAGGGTTCGCCCTGCGGAATATCAGCCATTTTCTACCCTCAGATATGCCAGCTTCTGCAGAGTCAGGACAGGTTGACTTGGAAGGGAAGGTTTCACAGAGGAAGTGATATTTTACCCATAACAAAGGATGAATCTGTATTTGGTAAGTGACTACTATTACTACTCTTACTACTAGAACTGGCTACCATCTGTTGATGGTATGTGATGGGCCAAATACCACGCTAAGCCTTTTATGCTTATTTTCAAATTTATTCTTCACAATGAATGACGTCCTACTATTACCAATTACCATTTTATATATGAATTGAATATACTGAAATATTATTTTTATTATTATTATTCTATACTTCCACTAAGGATACTAGCAACATTGGTTAAGAGCAAACTTTGCACCTGTCATCTCATTTAATCATCAATAACCCTGTGAGACAGGTGTGATTGTCGCTGTTTTGCAAGTGATGAAATGAAGCTCAAAGAAGCTGAACGTCTATCTGCTTTAGTAACCAAGGTCTCCCGGATCTAAGACTACCTTCTGCCTAAGTACTAGATGCCACTCTTATCCCTGCCTGGAGGTCAGAGATGAAAGGTTGGTGAGGGTGGGCCACCGGGCTTGATCAAATTGCTATGAGCGAATGAATGAGCTGAGCTGAACTGCCAATGTTCCTGATCTGTCTTAGGAAGGTTGCTGTCTCTGCTTTCCTCTCCCTGCCTTTCCTCTCTCTCTCTCCCCCACACATGTGATGATGGACAAAATATGATGACAATTGAACTGGTCTTAGTCATCTTTACCATCTTGATATTGTATTCCAATTTCCTTTTTTTTTCTCATAAACCAAAATGACTCGTGTTTTGAAAAAATAAAGAAAGAAAAATAAAGAGAACTCTAGCACATTCATTGCAAGGTATGTATCCCAAGTGTTTCCAGAGGCTTTTCCATGCTGCTTCCCAGAAGGCTTCGAATCTGATACGGGCCAGGAAATCTGCTTTCTGAAGGCCCCCTTTCCACGCCTTTATCTACATAAATTTCATTGACCTAAATCGGATTTGTGTATGTAGAAGGGCAGCACAATTGAGGCTTGGCAAGTCCTATCGTCTTTTTGTTAAGCTTCCCAGGCTGCCAATTACCAATTCTGTGCGCTCTGGGATGTACAGGACAAAGCACATTAAATTGGAACAGAATGTACTGGCTAATGATAACCCAGTCAAATATGTAAAGAGATTCCTGGGTAACAAAGATGAAGTGGACGTCTGAAGCCAATAAGATAGGGCTAAACTAGGATGGAGAGGCCAAAGGAAGGGAGAGGAGAAGAGAGGGGAGGAGAAGGCAGGGGAGGGGAGGGTGGAGGAGAGAGTGAGTACAGTGAGGACAAATATGAGAATCTGAGGATATAGTTTCTTTAGAAGTATGTAATGGAGAAGACGCTGGAAAATAATCCCTTGAAATGATTTATGGCTAGGGGAATCTGGGACCATTTAAAATCTGTCATGGAGGAATCTGGGACTCTACATGGGAGACATTTCTTTGAGCTGTATCTATGTCTAACTATTTTGATCATCTGACCAGCTGTTTAAACGGAATGATTGTGTGGCTGGACTGATGGGCTAAATCAGTCAAACAAGCCCATCTGGAAGATGATGTAGAGTCAGTCAAAACACTGCATTCTCTGTGCAAATGCAAACACATTGTTTCCAGTGGTCATTTGCCATTCATGGGATATAACCTGGAGCTAAGTAATCCTGATGATATAAATTTACATTCAGAGACAGAAAGCAGGAGAAAACATGTCAGCACCTCTATTGCGAACTCTTCACGATCATCTTTACACACTGACCCATGGGGTCTTTCAATGCCACGACCTATATGAACACATTTTGAAACATTAAACAAGTCGCACAAAACCCTAATACTAGGTACAATCACTGCTAGAGAAGATAACAGCATTAAATCACCTTGTGCAGCTGAGGCTGTACAGAGGAAGCTATGCAGCATGGTCTCCTTTGTAATCAGGGCTGAGGTCCACAGAACTGCATGTTTAGAAAGGAAAATGTGTGTGTGTGTATGTGTGTGTGTACACAAATGCATATATAACCGACAATACACAAGAGATACACACACTCACACACCTGCAAAAAAATATTCAAATACCCAAAGTGTATTCTCTTTACACTGCATGCAAATTTCAGTGTTTGAATGTTCTAACACATGACACGTAGCTGCCATAGGGTAGCGATTAGAAATTTCAAACGCCACCTCTTTGCAGGTAATGTTCAGCATACCTCCAGCTCAGCAGTTTCTCTGTTCAAAGTACCTGTAGACCACTAGGCATTTTCATTTGAAAATTGTACCTTGGAGCCAATATATCCAAAAATAAAACCATCACCTTCTCCCCAAAACAATTCCTCCTTCCTCCACTACCCCCGATTTTCATCACATGAACTCTAACGGGGCAAGGGGCTTTGTCTGATTTGCTCACAACTCTATTCCCAAGGCCCAGAGCAGAGTCTGGCACACAGGAGGTGCTCAGTAAACTCGTGTTGAATGATTTGAGTGGATGGACAGATGGACAGAGCACTGATATCACTATCTTCCCCACCTTGGCGTTCATCTCTGATACGTTCCTTTCCAGTAACGCACCGAGCCCTGTCACAGCTTTCGTCACACTGCTTCTCTGCATTTGTTTACTTCACTGGGCTGATAGTGGAGCAAATGAGATCCAGCACAGGAAGATGCTTGATAAACTCTACAACACCACACTCATTTAAGGTAATTATTCCTTTCAATTCTGTGTGCCAGCATTCCAGTTGAGATCTTCATCATCTCACAACAAACTTGACAAGCTGACTTGGGCTGTTTTCTTTCAGAGTTTCCCTTCATATCATCCCCATATTTCCGTCAAAGTAACACCCCCTAAAGCTCTGTGGTGACTATGTCATTCCAACGTCTAACACCTTCAATAAGAAGCTCTCTGTGGCCTGTAAAATTCCAAAGCAATTGAGACCATCAGTATTTGCCTACCTCTGCCCCTCACTCATCTCCTCTGCTCTAAAAGTACTTACATCTCATGCTCCTCTAACAGGCATGGCCATCTCTGCCTTCACAATGTCTGTCTTTACATTCATCAGTAAAATTCATGGGTGAACAAATGTACAGATGAATGTTCCTTCTCATCTATTTTTAGCAAATCTCATCCACCTTCTCCCGACAGCCTTCTCCCGACTGCATGAGTTTAGGTTAGTTATCTTAGTACGTGAGGCAAGAAATCTAAGGGTATATGGTTTATTTGAGAAGAACAAGGAAAATCAGCAAGGGAGTGGACAGCTGTGGGGAAAATACTGCAAATGGTACAAAACATACACCTTAGACCTATCTTACCAGTGAGGTAAAGGAGCTGGGGTATTTATACAACTCCTAAAAGTTACTGGTTGAGGACCACTGTAGAGGAGGAAGAATGATAATTCCCAATTACGTCCATCTATCACAACTGCAGAAGAAGCCCTCAGTACAGAGATGTAGATCCTGAAATGCTTTAGGTTTAAGCAGCGCTGTCCAATAGAAATGTAATGTGAATCCCAAATGCAGCCTGCACATGTAAATTTTAAGTTTTCTAGTAGCCACATTTTAAAAGGTCAAAAGAAACAGGCAAAATTCACTTCAATAATATATTTTTATTCAACCTATTACCCCCAATATTATCATTTTAACATGCAATTAACATAAACAATTTACGGAGATATTTTACATGTTTTTGTAATAACTATTTGAAAGCTGGCATGCATTTTATACGTAGAGCATATCTCAGTGAGAACCAGCCACATTTCATGTGCTTAACAGCCACATGTGGCCAGTGGTTGCCGTTATTGGACAGCATGGCTTAAGGTATATGGGCAGGCCACTTAGACTGTCTGCTACACTGATCATTTCTAGTCACCGAGATCATCTTTCAATTGACTATTTAAAGTACTGATCTAAGACTCAGCATACATTGTTTATAAATGCTATTTACTTTTTCATGTGGTTGGTTCTTATTTCTCCGAAGAAAGAAGTATACTTCTAGGATTTACTTGTGATACTTCCCCATTCGTTCCTTTTTTTTTTTTTCTACATCTTTACTGGAGTATAATTGCTTTACAATGGTGTGTTAGTTTCTGCTTTATAACAAAGTGAATCAGTTATACATATACATATGTTCTCATATCTCTTCCCTCTTGCGTCTCCCTCCCTCCCACCCTCCCTATCCTACCCCTCTAGGTGGTCACAAAGCACCAAGCTGATCTCCCTGTGCTATGCGGCTGCTTCCCACTAGCTAGCTATTTTACGTTTGGTAGTGTATATATGTCCATGCCACTCTCTCGTTTTGTCACAGCTTACCCTTTCCCTCCCCATATCCTCAAGTCCATTCTCTAGTAGGTCTGTGTCTTTATTCCTGTCGTTCCTTTTTTATTGCCTTGTTCAGTTACTTTTTGCCAAATGATTGATTCTTAGAAGTCACCTTATCCACAGGTCCCTAATCTTCTGTGAGGAGAAATCACTGTAAATTTCCCATTCAGGGGAGTGAGGGGAGATGTGCTGACACCAGCCTCAGCAGAGAGGGACAGTTAGAGGGGCTAGATTTAGTCAACCACTTAACAGAGACAAGAATTTTAAAGACCTCCACAGAGGGAGATACAGCAAACTCTTCCAATAACAAACTCGAATGTCTAACAGACTTTGCCACGTGAAAAAAATTTCCATCTGTCTAACCTAAATTAATCTTAAGGTGTTTTTTTTAGGGAAAAACTCTATTGCCTGCCTTCACTTCTGAGTCCAAAGAGGTCTCTGAAAAGCATAGGATGCACACTTGGTGACCACTTTGCCATTGAAAGGTTAACATGTCTTCCCAGCTAAAGAGAACAGTGGCCATGATGTCACAGAGCAAAAAGCACCAAGATTTGTGGCATGAAAGAGGCAAAGCAACAAAGGCAAGGGGATTGTGCAAAGTCCAGTAAAGTCTCAAAGGCACTAAGTGGTGTTCATTGTCTGCTAATGGAAAATGTGAATTTCCCAAGTCTCTTTTAAGTAAGCAGAAAGGTATAAACATTTCAAACCCATCAACCTCTTAGGAAAAAAGAGGCAACCTGCTGAATTCCAGAGGATTCAGAGTGACCCATCCTTCTTGATCTTAAGCCTAAAAAATTTTCCAGTATCTCTAACAATTATTTGTGACAAACAGGCAAACCACCAATAAATTAGAAGATTAAAAGTTTCCATTGGAAAAAAAGATACTTCCTTCATTATTGGTTATTATAATTGGGTTTATAGACCCATTTCTTTCCCTCTTCATTTATCTAAGATTAAATGTACATTTAAACAGTCTCTTTTTAAGATTTTCTATAAATTTTCTCTTTCTTTCTTTTTTATTTTTTATTTATTTATTTTTTTTGTGGTACGCAGGCCTCTCACTGTTGTGCGCTCTCCTGTTGCGGAGCACAGGCTCTGGACACGCAGGCTCAGCGGCCATGGCTCACGGGCCTAGCCGCTCCGCGGCATGTGAGATCTTCCCGGACCGGGGCACAAACCCGTGTCCCCTGCATCGGCAGGCGGACTCTCAACCACTGCGCCACCAGGGAAGCCCAATTTTGTCTTTCTTGAATCCTTTTTTCTGTATTTCTCTAAAATCTTACTTATTTTAAAATTATTACTTGCCTTTCTTTTAATAATTGTTTCTTCCTTCTTAACTCCTTTCCATTCCTCTCTTCTTTGGGCCTATTATTCATTCTCATTCATAAAGTGTCCTACTTTCAAAATCATGTACCACTGAGCTCGCACCTCGGTCAACTGAAATTTGTTTCCTTTCCTTTTTCTACCTTCCAAGTGAGATCACCTTTCTCTGTCCCCAGTTCTTCCTGGTCACCTGTCACCTGTCTAACTCTTGCTGTTCTCATTTCACCGGAGTCTCTCTTCCTGGGGACTTTAGTGGTTGAGGGGTTCAGAAAGCAGCCCCAACAATTCCCTGTCCTCCTTCTAGAGGAGGGTGAGGTGGTACCCCTACACCTAGGTCTACTTTTTGTACCAGGAGTTACTTGCCACTAACAAATGATTTGAGTAATAAACCATACTCAGATATTTAAGTAGTACTGCTCACAGACTACTAGGAATTAAGGCTATTTCATTTTCAAAGCAAAACCTTCTAGGAAAAGAAGCAGGTTTATTAGGAGTGGCCTTGGAGTGAAACAAGAAATCCTGATGCCTTTCTTTAGAAAGTAGAATTATGGTACTTCAGGTATCACGCAAATTACATATTTAAAGATAAAAGAAAGGATGGAAACTGCCGCCATTTGGGGTTAGTTTACATAGACTCATTGTATACTTGATTTAATTTCATGCCAGACACTTTTTCACAAACTCAAGTCTGGGAGGGAAGAGTGAGATTTTCTCTTAGATAAGGAACCTATTTTAAAAGTGCTGCTTTATAGAAGACAAGCCACAGACCAGGAGAAAATATTTGGAAAAGACACATCTGATAAAGGACTATTAACCAAAATATACAAAGAACTCTTAAAACTCAACAGTAAGACAACAAACAATTTGATTAAAAAATGGGCCAAAAACCTTAACAGACACCTCGTGAAAGAATATATACAGATGGCAAATACGAATATGAAAAGACGCTCCACATCTTATGTCATCAGGGAAATTTAAATAAAAACAATGCAAGGCTGTTACACACCTATTAGAATGGCCAAAATCCAGAACACTGATAACACCAAATGCTGTCAAGGATGTGGAGCAACAGGAAGTCTAATTCATTGCTGGTGAGACTACAGACGGTATGGCCACCTTGGAAGACACTTTGGTGTTTTCTTACAAAACAAAACATATTCTTACCATATGACCCAGCAATCCCACTCCTTTGTGTTTATCCAGATGAGCTGGAAACTTATGTTCACACAAAAACCTATACACGGATGTTTACAGCAGGCTGATTCATAGTTGCAAAAACTTGGAAACTACCAAAATGTCCTTCAGTAGATGAATGGCTAAACTGGTACATCCAGACAATGAAATATTATTTAGCACTAAAAAGAAACAAGTTATCAAGCCATGAAAAGACACTGAGGAACCTTAGACGCATATTATTAAGTGAAAAAAATCAATCTGAAAATCTACATTCTGTGTGATTCCAACTACATGACATTCTGGAAAAGGCCAACCTATGGAGACAGTAAAAATCTCAGCTGTGGCCAGGGGAGGGGGCCAGAGATAAATAAGCAGAGCACAAAAGATTTTTAGAGCAGTAAAAGTACTGTGTATAACATTATAATGATGGATAAATGTCATTATACATGTGTCCAAACCCACTGAATGTATCACACCAAGAGTGAACCCTTAGGTAAACTATGAACTTTCTGTGATTATCATGTGTCCATGTAGGTTCATCCTTGATTAAAAAATGTCCGACCTGGTGAGTGATGTTGATAACTGGGGAGGATGTGCCTATGTGGGGACAAGGAACATATGGAAAATTTTTGTAACTTCCTTTCAATTTTACTGTAAAAATTGCTCTAAAAAATAAAGTCTTTTGGGCTTCCCTGGTGGCGAAGTGGTTGAGAATCTGCCTACCAATGCAGGGACACGGGTTCGAGCCCCGGTCTGGGAAGATCCCACATGCCGCGGAGCAACTGGGCCCGTGAGCCACAACTACTGAGCCTGCGCGTCTGGAGCCTGTGCTCCGCAACAAGAGAGGCCGCGATAGTGAGAGGCACGCGCACCGTGATGAAGAGTAGCCCCCGTTTGCCTCAACTGGAGAAAGCCCTTGCACAGAAACGAAGACCCAACACAGCCAAAAATAAATAAATTAATTAATTAATTAAGCCACAACTACTGAGCCTGCGCGTCTGGAGCCTGTGCTCCGCAACAAGAGAGGCCGCGATAGTGAGAGGCACGCGTGCCGTGATGAAGAGTAGCCCCCGTTTGCCTCAACTGGAGAAAGCCCTTGCACAGAAACGAAGACCCAACACAGCCAAAAATAAATAAATTAATTAATTAATTAAAATAATTTTTTAAATAAATTCTTTTTTAAAAGTGTTCCTTCAAATCCCACTTTAAAAAAGATTAATGGAATATTATCGTGTCTTTCGACAATTATTACATTTTATGATTCTGTCTAATCCCCAAGGTTCCATTTTTCTGAAACTTTCCATAAATTGCCCCACATTCTAGGAATTAGAGTTGGAATTATATAATCTTTTGTCTTCATCTAGGATGAAAACTAAAATTATAAAGGCATAACTGAACAAACCTGTCTGAAATTTTTCTAAATTCATGTGTTAAGCAAAGACTGACCATGGGCTTTCACTTCAGGAGACAGATTTTTGGAAAATATCTTGTAAAATAGTGGTTTCGGTAAATTTCAGCTCATAAATATTGGTTTTCTTCTTTCTTTGGGTTTAGAAGAGCAGGTGAGCTGCCTTTCAAGGTGCCCACCCAGCTTCCTCACCTTCCAGCCCCTTCTGCTCTGGAAGTTTACTGTCTCCGTTCATTCCTTCCACAAACATCTGATGTCTAGCAAGTGTATGAAGTAGAAGTGAAACTGGTGTTTACTGGAGGAATAAACTGGGTCATCTATGGAGTTAAGTGCAAATTTAGACAAAATCAGTTCAGTTTAACAAATATTTATTTAGCATATACTATTTACCCTAAAAAAGTTAACAATGCCTATGAAGACATAGATTCTGCCATAGACGAGTCCATAAAATAGTATAGGGAAGAGAAGGACAGAGACTATATACTGGAGTGATACTGATAACACGTGGGAGATAACAGACTCTGTATTAAGGTTAAAGGGACCAGAAAAACTATCACAAAATACAATACACAAAATAATTTTTAAACCCTTAAAAATTTCAGATTACTACCAGATATAGCACTTCATAAGATGATAATGCAATAAAACAAACAAATCCCAAATAGCTCCCTGCTTTTCAAAGCAGTTAGGGAATCTCAGCCTTCAATGATCAAACCTAAATTAGGTCTCCTTGTTGGCTGGTTGGTTGTATACCGTATAGATTAGAGAGCAGATGCTAGAGCAGCTCTGTCACTTTCTACTTGAGGAATCTCACCAATCAAATACAAAAATTAGTATCTACCTTAAAGGGTTGTTGTAAAGAGTTCAGAACGGAGTTTGGTACATAACCAAGCTAGATGAAGGTGAACTGCCATTAATGATAGTAATAATCATTTGTTCCACTAAGTTAGTGGGTCCCTAACTCTGAACTTATCAGAACAGCACTGGTCAACTTTTGCTTAAATGAACAGATGGATCCTATAGACAGGTTGGGGGAGGAGTGATATCTCTGGCTCACACTGAACGCCATATTTGTTCTATTCCAAGCCCCCACATCACTCCTCTCTCCGCTGATGACTCATGGAAGCCACTGTGAGAAAATGTAGTAAAAGTAGACAAAGGGAGAAATCTGGGAAAACTCTAAACATAGGTTTTCCTGTTAGTTGGGATCCTGCTCAAAAAGGTGAACTCACACTTAGAATCTTGGGTCTGCCATGGTAGTATTTTTCCCGTAATAAAGATTTCACAAGGCTTGATGAAAATGCCAAGTTCCTTTCCCTTTGACTAAAATTATAGCAAGTTTGCATGGAAGCCTTGGTTATCCAATGATTCACAGAAGTTCTGACTGTCAGTTATATAGGTCTGCACTTACTGAATACAGGAAGAAGAATTCATGATCATTCAATCAACAAAGTTCAGTATCAGAGTATGCATGTTCATTGTTTTTAAGCATAACAAATATAGACGACTTCCTGTGAAATGATTTGGGAATATTGACAATTTGGAAAAAAAAATTTAAGCCTCTAAACAAACAAAGACCCCTGAAAGCTATTTAGCAAAGAACATAGTACCTGCCCGGTACAATGAGATCTCTTACCACTCAGATTTCAGCACTAACGCTAGTGGTTTCTGAACTTGTGACCACAGGCGCCCTCTCTGGATGTGCACACTCTGCTAACAGCATCTGAGGTACCACCTCAGGGGCAGGGTTGGTGCTGTCTTCCCAGTGAGATGTGGCCCTGTCCCATAGGCAGAGTTCACTGACATAACTTCACGCTCCACACCCATGGCATCTTCTCACACTCCCAGATGGCATCATCAGCCTGCATATGGCCACTCGCCCTGGATGCTTGGCATGTTTCACTGCAATTTATGTGGTGCTGGGGGGCGGGGGGAAGAAAACTCAGTTTTTTTCATGTGTATATTCTGAAGGAAAGGATGACAAAGAAAACAAGACAGGAGATGGATGAAGTTCTCTCTTTCACCCCTTCCAAAGTTTCTTCTCCTTGACTTTGCCTTACCTCTTACATGTTCCTCACAAAGAAGACATTCCTGTCCTGAAGAAACTCTACCCTTTATCAAAACAAGCACACAAACCTATAATATTTAGATGGAGCAATTAAGACCTCCGTCATTGAAAACACAGAAGCATAGATGGTTAAATGGAAGTCTAGCCAACTCACGGATGCTACAAAAGGGGATGATGGATGGAGTTAGAGAACTTAGGTAAAAGAGCAAAGGGAACTTTCACAATCTCCATCATTTCAGTTTGCAAACTCTTCAGGTAAATAGTATCACTAGAATTACATATTAGAAAAATGACATCCTGGCAGTTCTGCTTGTGCCAGGAGCCACGATGAGTAGTTGACATGAGTGTCTGAGCGAGGCAAGGACAGAAGGCTGAGTGTGAACTTGGATTTGAATTACGTGGGTTTTTATCTGATATCTAATTCCTTCCACAAACCAATTCCAGCCACATTACAGGCACCTACCATGTCCAAGGCACACAGGCAACCCTGATCATGTTTTTCATTCTTTACACAAACACATTCTGTTCCTATGACTTGGCTTTCTCTCACACAAAGTGATAGCAGTCCTCTAGAATTACAGAGATGTCATTCTGGGAAGAACCACAGAGATTAGCAAGTCCAACCCCTTCATTTAAGATTTATACTCTGATGCCCCCAGAGAAGGGATGCCTCTTGCAAAGTTGATGCTTGAGTGAGTGGTGACATCGGGATGGGAGTGAAGCATCTGACTTTCAGTTTTGAGCCCTTTCCATTAGCATATATGTGTGTAATGAAAACAGGGAGACAGAGGGGTAAGAATCACTTCCATGGCAGTTCGTTTTGTCCCATTTCCCTAAGAGCTGAAGAACCAGCTTGACTCATATGTTTCGATCATGGGCTGGATGGATTAATCCCATCACTCAGTAAATCTTTTTTTTTCCTTTGGTGCTTAGATTTGTAAGCCACTACTTGTTGTGGTAAAGAATCCCAAGATAAAAATGATGCAGACTTTGCCTTCCATGAGTTCCCCTCTTAAAGGGCAAACGTCTTAATATGACTCTTGTTAGGATCGGCATGTGTGTGGTCAGCTTGCATTCTATTAACCTGCCTTTATTCACACGTGTGTTGTCAGAAGTCTTCCTTTTCCACATTTGTACACAGTCTTTCTTCAGATGGGCTGAGGACAGAATGAATATGTGTCCTATTTCACAGAGGGCCAGTGTGCTTGAGCAATTAGACAGAAGCTCTCCTCTTCGCCCCCCCTTCTGCCAACCACTCCATATAATAAGGTCACATAAGGACCCTCCCCAAGTTTGAGAGTGAGCTGTGACCTGCAGAAGCTCTCAGACCACACAGACCCCAGGAAAAAGAATTTTTTCCCGTGTATGGAAGGCATATTCCAATAACGATAAACAGACCCAGGCGCCAAGCCAGGAGCCAGTGAAAGGAAGGAATCACAATTTAGCTTTTACAAACACTTAACTCTCTCCCCACCTCTGGAGGTCCCTGCTGCTGATTTTTCTTCTTTGAAGTTTTAGCACATACATTTAGTGATAACTAGTAAATATCTTTAGACAAGAAAAAACTCAGGACAAATCAAATCTATGCCATTGTATTTATAAAGTTTCGCACACAAAATCTAGTCATTGTAGCTTGAGCCATGCAAAGGTATACTATTTATTTGCTGAATTTTATTAACTAACGGGAGAATTCTCCCTCTCAATCCTTTTGGATACCCAACTGGTGGTGTAGTAAAACAATGAAAAAGACTTTCTCATGGGAAAAGAGCTCTTAAGGTTCACTTATTTCGTTTCTTGAAGAAGAAACAGAAAAAGAGAAGGGGGCGCCCGGATTCTGAGGGGATGTATAAGGCTGAGGCACAGATTTCAGGTACAGATAACATCTATCTTGGTACAAGGGTATGATTTTGAGCTGCACGCCAACACACCCCAAGACGCCACTACTTCTAAATACACCACCATAAAAGGTAAAAGGATGCAAGTCCCTATCCTTGCGTCTCCCCCTCAGGACCGGCAGCCAATATCTCCCTGACCTCCTCAAAAGACCCAGAAAGGGTTCAGGCTTAATCATTTGTATACAATACACCCTTTACAGCCTTTTAATATTTCCAGTAATTTTCCTCTTATGAGTTTGGTGCTAACATAATTCTCAAGACACTTCCCTTTGCAGCCTTACATCAGCAGAGGCGAAAGCAGTGTGCTCAGGGACAAAGCAGGGTACAGCCAGACACAATTTCCCCCATGCTTTTGGCTCTTGGGGGCCTTAATGACAAAGCTTTTAACTTTGTGCAATCCCTGCCTCTGAAACAAAGACGGGATTAAAAGCAGGCGGGGGTGGGGGGGAAATAACATAAAGATGGAGATGTACAGGAGGCCAGCTTGGTCCCTGTCCGGCACACAATCCATTCCCGGCCAGGAAAATGATTGCTGCACAATGGCCGGTATGGCCAACCCAGGGCAGCTGTGAGATATAAATTGTCAGCAATGACCATAAGCACTCAGAGAAACAATTTAATTCCTCACTTCCGCCATCATGGGCTGATATATTCTTTCAAGGTCATTACCCAAGGCTAGAAGGGTCGCTTGATTAACGAGCGACAGGCCCAATGAGGGGCAGTGTGCTCAAGCAAGGCCTTATATTAATTAGACAGAAGCTCGGGAAAATAAATGTTATGGAGAAAGGAGGGGCCACGTCTTTGGCATAAGCTGTGACCTCGTCACCCGTACCCCTTTCACCCCACAAAAGATAACACCCTGACCTTGATCCTTAATGCTATACTTTAGCTTTGTTTTAAACCCTATAAAATACAAAACATAAACCATGCTTTGTTTCATATTCAAAATGACCCAGGCCCTGGCCTCCAGTTCCGACACTGCCTTTGTCTAACCCTTTCTCACTTAGTTATTCTAATTTATTGGTTAATTCTGAGCAGGGATGGAGAGAACTGCTTGCTTTGAACTTCACATCTCAGAAGCAGCTGAAACCATGCTGATCGGAGCCAAGGGAAGCAGGAGAATGATGATACTTCAGTGTTTTAAGCCCGGTGGCTAATAATCTAGCAATTGCTCTTTAATAAAATGTCATTATCTTGCTTCAGGAGTTAAGGAGATTTGGCAGTAACAGTGGGCTTTCAGGGCAAATGACCATTTGAAGCAAAAGGGGCTTAAAAATACCCTCTGCTCGTCGTCCACTACACTGTATCTCTTTGATTATGTCTATCCTGAAAGCCTCGTTTTAAGAGACACAAAGGAATAAACTCCTAGGGGACTTCAGTCAATTCAAAGCATTCATTTCCAACACAAGGGACAACTGGTTTCAGAACGAAGTTTCAGCTTCACCAAAACCATCAGGAAGGATTTTTCCTTCCTCCACCCCACACTCAACATTTTGATCACTGATCCCACTGGGAAAGCCGTCTTGCCCTCTCAGAGGGTCCCAGCCTGAGGTGTTCACTGTGAGTGCAGACCACGTTTGTTTGATTTCCCAGAAATCCATTGCCATCTACTGAAGTGAGCTTGGGCAGTGAAGGTAAGAGGCTGAGGTGCCACTCAGGATGTGAGGTGTCGTTGGCAGAACTTTCCAGCAAGAAACCACATCCACCTCTGTATTCCGTCAAAATGGAGAAAATAGGGTTCACTTTTGAGGCAGGCTGCTTCTGTGATCTCTTATTTGGCACCACCTTGTGACCCAACACTGCATATTCAGACAGGTAAGAGGCAGCTGGCAGATGGTCCTCTGTGACCTTCGGGGACCCACCACGGTCAACAGCATCTGAGGTGGTCCCCAAGGATCCCCGCCTCCTGGTATTCAGGCCTTACGCCATCCTCTCCCCATAGGTGTGGTAGGACCTACTGACTCACTTCTATCAAGGAGACCATAGCAAATGTGATGGGCTGTCTCTTCTGAGGTTAGGGGACGAAAAGACTGTGACTTCCGTCTTGCTTGCTCGCTCCCACTCTCTCTTGGAGCCTTCAGTCGGAAGGAAGCAAGCTGCCATATGTGAGCTGCCATGTGGAAACAAAGGCCAGGAGTTGACTGCTCCGGCCGACAGCCAGTGAGAACCTGAGATCTGTCAACAGCCACGTGAGTGAGCTTGGAACGAACCCTCCCCAGTTGAGCTTAGAGGTGCCGGCAGCCCTAGATGACCCCTTGATCACAGCCCTACTACAGACTTTGAGACGGAGGCAGCCAGCTGAACTGCACACAAACTCCTGACCCAGGGAAACGGAGATAATAAATGTTCGTCGTGTGAAGCTGCTAAATGTTAGGGTAATTTGTTGTAGCAACAGATAACTAATACACCTGCTAATTCCACAGATGCTACTGTGTACTGCCCAAGGTCGTGCAGAACAATTCAACTGCTGCTTTAGATCCCTTTTCTCTAAAACGGGAGTAGTCTCCCAGAGAGGCTTTAGACGTGCATTAAATACTCACAAGGATTTTGTTCTGTTGTTGGGATGTTGCTGTTGGGATGCGTCATCAGCACATTATGAGTAATCGATGTACACTACATTATCAGATTATCAGTTGCGTGGAAGATGTAGCATTATCAGGCATGCTTCTTGCACTCTATTCTACATCTCTGAGCTATCTGTCCTTGATGGATATCAGCAGAGGTACTAGCCAATAGATTTGCAAAGACAACTTATGCACTTATTTATTTATCCATTTCTCCAACCATCCATCCTCTATCCATTCTTTCAACAATTATTTATTGAGTGCGCATGAGCGCTGTAAGAGATAGAAAAACGTATTCAATATGGTTTATATCTCCAAGGAGTTTACAACCCAGCGAGGAAGACAGTGTGTGGACGCTAATTACTGGGGTCTCAAGTAGAATGTGGTTAAGTTTCATGAGAACAGAAAAGCATGGAAGAGATTCAGAGTGGGGAGACTTCACGTCTGGCTGGGACGGCTCGAAGAAGGCCCTGGTATACACACTAGCTCTAAGGAATGTGCTGTGAGTTCTTGTTCTTGAAGTATGGATGATGTGTTGGTCATAGCCTCTCATTCAGTCTCGCTTTGACCAATTCATCCATTTGAAGTGCAGTATCAGAATAGAGTTATGGTCTGCAGCCAGAGAGCCAAGGTAACTGGCACCCTGGGAATCACATCCAGGACCTCAGCTTCATTACACCAGCTACATTATAATGATACATGACTGAACATCAACCTCCTGGATATAGGACAGGCATCTGGCTGTCCAACCTTCTGAATTGAGAACAGCATGTAATGAATCCCCAGTTCCTTAGCATGTTTAACAATTAATAAGCTAGGGTTTCCTTGAGGACAGCAGAGAATAAAATACGAGCATAGCAAGGAAGAGGTCACACAGCATAAATGCATTGTATGAAAACAGTACGTATGGTGAGGCTTGAAGTGGTGGGGGTGAGTACTTTGAAAATAGAGTAAAATATATTGGGGGTCTAAATTATCCAGACATTGTTCAGTTCTGTATTTCATTCTGCTGTTTAGATCCCCTCTACGTAGATAGTAATTTTGCCCATTGGACAGAGAAGCTGCTAAAAGAAAAGCTGCCCTAGTCAAAAGATTTGCTATTAATTTCAGGTATGCTCATAAAAAAGCCTATTTGGTACCAAGGAACAGGATTCATAAAAAATATTCCGGCCCTTCTAGAGAAGTCAAATCAGCAGGTTTCACAGCTGTGATGTGTTCAACCAGCCTCCTACGGAGAGAAGCGGCGTGGCACCCACCCACATGGGGAGGGATGCTGGCAGCTCCCCAGCAGCATCGCTCTCCGTGGTGCTGTCTGGCCCCTGCCTTCTCCCAGCCTGCAGAGGTCAGCTGGCAGCCTTGGCAAAGCTGCTCTCCAGCTCCTGCCCAGTACCCAGGTGACAGATGAGAAAGTCCCCATCAGGATCTGCAGAAAAATTCCAGAACAGAGCAGACTTCTGAGGAAGCCAATGGCACCGTAACTTTATGCCTTTGCCTAGATAGTAATTCAGGGGAAAATGATTTTCACGCTCAAAAATTCCGATTTCCAGTGCTGGAAATAATTGTGTCATTTGGAATTGTTGCTGTTACATCCCAAGTGATGCACCTGCTTCTTAGTGCGTTAATTAGGCGATCTTAGGCTATGTGATGACACACAGCAACTGCAGCAACTGGGCAACAGAAACTTCTTAGAGAATAACTCCCTTCATATCCAAGATTCAGCTCTATGAGGACTTTTTTGGGGGGGAGGGGGGGATGGAATGACTGCCTCGTATTTGGCAACTGAAATGTACTGCTTGCATTCCAGATTAATTCCCTTCCCTAACACTTCAGATGTGACCAGAACTTCCAGAGATGCATTTCCATGGCTGCAAATCTGCTTCCCTTACCCCAGAACTTAGGACATAGCTTGTCTTATGTGCATACCAAACTGCCAAAATGATGCCAATGCTACTGGAGCGTGGAACGCTTTTTGAAGAGTGAAGTTCTAAATTACGATTTTAACTCTATCAACATTCTTCCATTTTTCTGGAAGTTCTTCATTGATTATGATAAGCTCACTATGGCTTCTGAAATGCCATTGTTTACATATTTTGCTGTCTATGCACTTCAATGAGTGTTCACTTATTTATATTATTTTTACATTATGATCTTTAGGAGGTCGGATCTGTATTTTGTTCATCTCCATAGCTCCAGTGTCTGGCACAAAAAATGTTTGACGCCAGGTGTGGATTTGAGCTGAATTCTGTCCCTTGGTGAAGGTTAAACATCCATCCAGTCACCAGCTGGGATGGTTCTGTATGGGAGAAACATGCCGACGTACTGAGAACCTAAAAGCTGTCTTAAAGCTGTTGATTAACAAGAGAGATGAGTTATAATTATTTTTGGTCAAAGATGCCCAATAGCTTTTTCTTCCAAACCACCATTATTTGTTGGGAAACTTACAAATAGCATGGATTTTAAAAGACTCAAGATACCTTGCTTTTCCTAATGGGAATCTGTGTTTCAGGTAGAATAGGTTTGGGGCTCAGGCCTCGCATGGCCCTGGCTATCCTTCTCTGCCCTGCAGTTCTGCTTAGCAGATACCCACTGCCCAATATGTCTAGACTGGTTTCTTGCTACCTTCCAGGTCAGCATCTCCTACTATTCAAATGCTTTTGGAAACCTTTTAGTAACAACTTTCCTTTCAAAAAACACTAATCCAGAACTTACTTTACTACCTTTCTTATCTGAGAATTTTTATGTAGGATTTGTTTTGTCTTTTTAATCAGAGCTGTTATTTTTGATGGCTCTGAGTTGTGGATTTGCTATATTCCATTACTAGAAAGCTCTTATTTTAGTAGCCATTATAAGAAGTAGAATCACAGTCATTTTTAAGTTAACTCTGAAGTATATCTTGTGGCGTTTAAGAGGATGGATTCAGGAGCCCAACTGTCGGATTCAAATCCTGACTCTGCCACTTACTAGCTGTGGAACCTTATATAAGTAACTTAACCTCTCTGAGCCTAGGTTCCCTCATGTAATGGAAAAATAATCATTGTACCCATATTATGACCATCAATCTCAAGTGGACCTTTTATGCTGGCTGCTGATCACTTTGTATTTTTATACTTCTTTTACCATTTTATTTTCCAAAGGATGACTGGGACATTTTCTCCTTTCATCTCAAACCGTCAATGCCTTCTTCCCCATCCTCATTCTCAGCTGAGGACCTTGTTTCCTACTTTACTAAGAAAAGCGAAGTCACCAGAAGTGAATTTCCAGAAACTCCTAAGTACCACATCCACCCACCAACCAGCGTCTGCACTTTCATATTCTGTCATCCTGTTAAGGTGGATAAACTACTCACTCTCTTATCTAAAGTCAATCCCTTCACTTCATACTAGAACCTAGCCCTCCTACCTACTGAAGGATATCTCTCCAGTTAGTCTCCCTTCCTCTCTTGTATCATCAATTTTTCTCTCTCTTTGGGTCATCATCCTCATTGTCTTGGTGACCATGTCCAGTTTCATGGTTTAAATACCATCTATGTCCCAAGGACTCCTGCATTAGCATCTCTAGCCCAGACTTCTCTTGCAAACTCCAAACTTTAATATCCAATGGGTTACTCAACATCTTCACTTAGATTTTTAATATCCATTTGAAAATCAACTCAGCTAAACTATTTTTCTCCTCTAAATCTGCCCACTGCCTGGTGGTAACTGTTACCTTAGTTGATGGCAACTTCATCCTCCCGATTGCTCAAGACAAAAGCGCTACAGTCATCCTTGAATTCTCTCTCTCATATTATATATCTAAACCATCTGGACATTTTCTCATCCCTACCTCCAAAATGCACACCGAATCTGACCTCCAGTCACTTCTTTTCACCCCCATGGCTGCTGGTCAGAGACGATGACATCACTCACCCAGATTACAGCAGTAAGCTGTCTTCTTCTGCTCTCTGTTCTCAACACAGAAGCCAGAGTGGTCCTTTTGAAACCTGGGTGAGGTCATGTTCTTCCTGTGCTCAAGATCCCATAATGGTTCCCCTTTCATTCAAGGTCAAAGCCAAAGTCCTTCCAAAGGCCTACAAGGTGATCTACATCCCACCTCCCTTACCTCGCTAACTACCTACTTCTCTTCCTCTTGCTCATTAGGGTCCCGCCACACTGATCTCCTTGATGTTTCTTTGGCACACCAAGCATGTGTCCACCTTAGGGCCTTGCCACTTGCAGCTCCTCTGCTTGGAACACTCTTCCCCAAAATATCCTCAAAGGCAACTCTCTCACCTCCTTCAAGTCTTTGCAGAAATATCGTTTCATGGAGCTCTATTCTAATGACCCCATTCCTGCCCCCATCCCCAGACCTTTCAGTTCCCCTCTCCCTGCTCTATCTTTGGTTTATTTCATGGCACACATCCCCTCTACTGTACTCTGTAATGTGTAACTTTAATATGTGTAATATTTGTTTGTCTGCCCCAGACAGAATGTAAACAATGAGGATCTCTGTTTCCTCACCAATGTCTCTTATGTGCATAGAACAGAACCTGGCGTATTGCAGGTGCTCAATAAATATTTGTTGAATTAAAATGAATTGAGTTTGAATGATAGGTGTTATGAAGATCATATAAGCTCATATGTGTAAAGAGCCTTAAAACAGTGCTCAGAATGTTAGCTAGCATCACCATCATTATCATCATCATCACAGTTGACAACCAATAATGACGTCTAAATGTTCCTCGTGTTATTTTGTAGCAGAAAGTATGAAAATAAATGAGTAAGAACTAGGATATTCACTTTGTACAAAAGGAAAGCCTTTAGATTTTGGTGGGTAAAGTCCAGTTTACAGGGATTCTCATAATGGTCCCGTTCCCCTGACTCATCCATGAGGTAGAATGCTGTCACCATTCATTTTACAGAGAAAGGGACCCAGGCCCAATAGCCACCTGGAGTGGATTATATTCATTTATCAGTGGTGTACTGATAAATATTTAACAATCAGCTCTACAGGAAACAACAATAACAATAACAACAACACTCTGATTTGTAGTGTTTGCCAATTTCCATGGTGTAAATACTCCCACCACAGCTGATTTCAAGCTCCCAACACTTTACTGAATGGAAAGTTCAGAAAAGATGTATAGTAGCATACCATTATAGAGGAATTCTATCATATAATACAACAGCCATAAATAACCTTGGGAGCATAAACAGTAAAATGTAATAAAGTGATAATTTTTGAGGAATTATTACATTTAAAATTATTTAATTGTAAGTTTAAATAATCTACTCTTCAATAATGGTTGTATTGAACAGCAGCAGCACACCACTGGTGAGACCAGAATGGACATCTGGCCCCAAGAAGGGTCAGTCAGAGTCTCTTCCCCAGAGACTCAGGGAATCAGAGCTGAGAGAGCTGGTCCTTTACATTGCTGGAATATAACTTAGGAATTGTGAACAGCCATTTTTCATCTCCTGTGAGGAGAGGGTAGTAAGAAAAGGTAGTCTGCTGAAAGAATAAAGATCTGCAAAGAGAACGAGGGATAAGAGACCAAGAGAACATTCTCCCTGGGGTGCTGCTCACCTCCCAGTTCCTGGATCCAGCAGTTCCTGATACTGGCCCTTGGGTTCTAAGAGATGTCCCTCTCTATTTAAAAGAAATTCCCCGTCATTGGGCAAGCTGCAGGTGGCTTCCAATACTTGCTAACAACTGTCCTAAGGACATATTACGCTTCTGTTTGGGATTAGTAATTCGGGGTTGGCTGGAGTTACACCAATTCAGTCAGTAACACTAACTACTTTATGCTTATCAGCAGGTATAGATATCTTTAAACAGAAAAATGAATGATTACATAATGTGTGCATTTCTGTATGCTGAAAATTTTTTTTAAAAACATGAAGTTTAGAGCAGGAAACAATAACACAGGTTCTCTGAGCGGGAAATTGTAAGAGCTACAGCCTCAGTTTATACTGGCTAGCATTACCCAAAAGCTTGTCATTTCCCAACTTCAGACATTCTTGTACCACTTTTATGATTCCCGCCATTACTGTGTTTCATCAAAGCCAATGTACCACAGAAAAGAAATGCGATTCATTCCATCTACGTAAAGTGCAACCTCATTTAATTGCAGCCTCAGCCAAAGTACTTATAAAATTGGGGATTTAATGTGTTAATTATATTTCAATATATTTAAGAATAAAAACACTATTAAGAAACGCAGCTGTGCCACCTAAAGTGGTACCCAGGACACACACGGGAAACATCACAGGTGAAGCCAGACTCTCTAAACTGCCTTTGTTCTCATGTGGCTTTCTTTTTCCTTTTTATGAATTCTATTTTTCTTAATACAGCAAGTTCTTACTAGTTATCTGTTTTATGCATATTAATATATATATGTCGATCCCAATCTCCCAATTCATCCCACCACCACCACCACCCCACTCCCGCTGCTTTCTCCCCTTAGTATCCATATATTTGTTCTCTACATCTGTTGTCTCAATTTCTGCCTTGCAAACCAGTTCATCTGTACCATTTTTCTAGATTCCACATATATGTGTTGATATACGATATTTGTTTTCCTCTTTCTGACTTACTTCACTCTGTATGACAGTCTCTAGGCTCACCCACGTCTCTACAAAGGACCCAATTTTGTTCCTTTTTATGGCTGAGTAATATTCCATTGTATATATGTGCCACATCTTCTTTACCCATTCATCTGTCGATGGACACTTAGGTTGCTTCCATGTTCTGGCTATTGTAAATAGAGCCGCAATGAACATTGTGGTACGTGACCCTTTTTGAATTATGGTTTTCTCAGGGTATATGCCCAGTAGTGGGATTGCTGGGTCGTATGATAGTCCTATTTTTAGTTTTTTAAGGAACCTCCATACTGTTCTCCATAGTGGCTGTATCAATTTACATTCCTACCAACAGTGCAAGAGGGTTCCCTTTTCTACACACCCTCTCTAGCATTTATTGTTTGTAGATTTTTTGAGGATGGTCATTCTTACTGGTGTGAGGTGATACCTCATTGTACTTTTGATTTGCATTTCTCTAATGATTAGTGATGTTGAGCATCCTTTCATGTGTCTGTTGGCTATCTGTATACCTTCTTTGGAGAAATGTCTATTTAGGTCTTCTGCCTATTTTTGGAATGGGTTGTTTGTTTTCTTGATATTGAGCTTCATAAGCTGCTTGTATATATTAGAGATTAATCCTTTGTCAGTTGCTTTGTTTGCAAATATTTTCTCTCATTCTGAGGGTTGTCTTTTCGTCTCGTTTATGCTTTCCTTTGCTGTGCAAAAGATTTTAAGTTTCATTAGGTCCCATTTGTTCATTTTTGTTTTCATTTCCAGTCTAGGAGGTGGGTCAAAAAAGATCTTGCTGTGATTTATGTCATAGAGTGTTCTGCCTATGTTTTCCTATAAGAGTTTGATAGTTTCTGGCCTTACATTTAGGTCTTTAATCCATTCTGAGTTTATTTTTGTGTATGGTGTTAGGGAGGGTTCTAATCTCATTCTTTTACATGTAGCTATCCAGTTTTCCCAGCAGCACTTATTGAAGAGGCTGTCTTTTCTCCATCGTATATTCTTGCCTCCATTAGCAAAGATAAGGTGACCATATGTTTGTGGATTTATCTCTAGGCTTCCTATCCTGTTCCACCGATCTATATTTCTGTTTTTGTGCCAGTACCATACTGTCTTGATTACTGTAGCTTTGTAGTACAGTCTGAAGTCAGGGAGCCTGATTCCTCCAGCTCTGTTTTTCTTTCTCAAGATTGCTTTGGCTATTCAGGGTCTTTTGTGTTTCCATACAAATTGTGAAACTTTTTGTTCTAGTTCTGTGAAAAATGCCATTGGTAGTTTGAGAGGGATTGCACTGAATCTGTAGATTGCTTTGGGTAGTATAGTCATTTTCACAATGTTGATTCTTCCGATGCAAGAACATGGCATATGTCTCCATCTGTTTGTATCATCTTTAATTTCTTTGATCAGTGTCTTATAGTTTTCTGCATACAGGTCTTTTGTCTCCTTAGATAGATTTATTCCTAGGTATTTTGTTCTTTTTCTTGCAATGGTAAATGGGAGTGTGTCCTTAATTTCTCTTTCAGATTTTTCATCATTAGTGTATAGGAATGCAAGAGATTTCTGTGCATTAATTTTGTATCCTGCTACTTTACCAAATTCATTGATTAGCTCTAGTAGTTTTCTGGTAGCATCTTTGGGATTCTCTATGTACAGTATCATGTCATCTGCAAACAGTGACAGTTTTACTTCTTCTTTTCCAATTTGCATTCCTTTTATTTCTTTTTCTTCTCTGATTGCTGTGGTTAAGACTTCCAAAACTATGTTGAATAACAGTGGTGAGAGTGGGCAATCTTGTCTTGTTATTTTTTACAGATTTTTTCCTGTAATTGATATCTAGTCTCATAGTGTTGTGGTCTGAAAAGATCCTTCATACAATTTCAATTTTCTTAAATTTACCAAGGCTTGATTTGTGACCCAAGATATGATCTATCCTGGAGAATGTTCCATGAGCACTTGAAAAGAAAGTGTATTCTGTTGTTTTCGGGTGGAATGTCCTATAAACATCAATTAAGTCCATCTTGTTTAATGTATCATTTAAAGCTTGTGTTTCCTTATTTATTTTCATTTTCAATGATCTGTCCATTGGTGAAAGCGGTCTACTATGATTGTGTTACTGTCAATTTCCCTTTTTATGGCTGTTAGCATTTGCCTTAAGTATGGAGGTGCTCCTATATTGGGTGCATAAATATTTACAATTGTTATATCTTCTTCTTGGATTGATCCCTTGATCATTATGTAGTGTCCCTCTTTGTCTCTTGTAATAGTCTTTATTTTAAAGTCTATTTTGTCTGATATGAGAATTGCTACTCCAACTTTCTTTTGATTTCCATTTGCATGGAATATCTTTTTCCATCCCCTCACATTCAGTCTGTATGTGTCCCTAGGTCTGAAGTGGGTCTCTTGTAGGCACCATATATATGGGTCTTGTTTTTGTATCCATTCAGCCAATCTACGTCCTTTGGTTGGAGCATTTAATCCATTTACATTTTAGGTAATTATCAATATGTGTGTTCCTATTACCTTTTTTACATTGTTTTGGGTTAGTTATTGTAGGGCTTTTCCTTCTCTTGTGTTTCCTGTCTAGAGAAGTTCCTTTAGCATTTGTGGTAAAGCTGGTTTGGTGGTGGTGAATTCTCTTAGCTTTTGCTTGTCTGTAAAGGTTTTAATTTCTCCGTCAAATCTGAACGAGATCCTTGCTGGGTTGAAAATCTTGGCTGTAGGTTTTTCCCTTTCATCACTTTAAATATGTCCTGCCACTCCCTTCTGGCTTGCAGAGTTTCTGCTGAGAAATCAGCTGTTAATCTTATGGGGATTCCCTTGTATGTTATTTGTTGCTTTTCCCTTACTGCTTTTAATATTTTTTTCTTTGTATTTAATTTTTGATAGTTTGATTAATATGTGTCTTGGCATGTTTCTCCTTGGATTTATCCTGTATGGGACTCTCTGCGCTTCCTGGACTTGATTGACTATTTCCTTTCCCATATTAGGGAAGTTTTCAACTATGATCTCTTCAAGAATTTTCTCAGTACGTTTCTTTTCCTCTTCTTCCTCTGGGACCCCTAAATTCGAATGTTGGTGCATTTAATGTTGCCCCAGAGGTCTCTGAGACCATCCTCAATTCTCTTCATTCTTTTTTCTTTATTCTGCTCTGCAGTAGTTATTTCCACTATTTTATCTTTCAGGTCACTTATCCGTTCTTCTGCCTCAGTTAATCTGCTATTGATTCCTTCCAGAGAATTTTAATTTCATTTATTGTGTTGTTCATCATTGTTTGCTTGCTTTTTAGTTCTTCTAGGTCCTTGTTAAACATTTCTTGTATTTTCTCCATTCTATTTCCAAGATTTTGGATCATCTTTACTATCATTACTCTGAATTCTTTTTCAGGTAGACTGCCTATTTCCTCTTCATTTGCTTGTTCTGGTGGGTTTTTACCTTGCTCTTTCATCTGCTGTGTGTTTCTCTGTCTTCTCACTTCACTTAACTTACTGTGTTTGGGGTCTCCCTTTTGACTGCAGGTCCGTAGTTCCCGTTGTTTTTGGTGTCTGCCCTCAGTGGGAAAGGTTGGTTCAGTGGGTTGTGTAGGCTTCCTGGTGGAGGGGACTGGTGGCTGTGTTCTGGTGGATGAGGCTGGATCTTGTCTTTCTGGTGGGCAGGACCATGTCCAGTGGTGTGTTTTGGGGTGTCTGTGACCTTATTATGATTTTAGGCAGCCTCTCTGTTAATGGGTGGGGTTGTGTTCCTGTCTTGCTAGTTGTTTGGTATGCGGTATCCAGCACTGGAGCTTGCTGGTCTTTGAGTGGAGCTTGGTCTTAGCATTGAAATGAAGATCTCTGGGAGAGCTTTTGCCGTTTGATATTATGTGGGGCCAGGAGGTCACTGGTGGTCCAACGTCCTGAACTCGGCTCTCCCATCTAAGAGGCTCAGGCCTGACACCTGGCCAGGGCACTAAGACCCTGTCAGCCACATGGCTCAGAAGAAAAGGGAGAAAAAGTAAAGAAAGAAAAAATAAAATAAAATAATTAAATTAAAAAAATTATTAAAAATAAGAAAGTAATAAAGAAAAGAAAAGGAAAAAGAAAGAAAGGAGAGAGCAACGAAACCAATAAACAAATCTACCAATGACAACAAGCACTAAAAACTATGCTAAAAAAAACAAACGGACAGACAGAACCCTAGGACAAATGGTAAAAGCAAAGCTATACAGACAAAATCACACAAAGAAGCATACACATACATACTCACATAAGGAGAAAAAGGAAAAGAAAAAAATATATATATATATAAAGGAAGAGAGCAACCGTATCAATAAACAAATCTACCAATGATAATAGACTCTAAATACTAAACTAAGATAAACATAAAACCAGAAACAAATTAGATGCAGAAAGCAAACCCCAAGTCTACAGTTGCTCCCAAAGTCTACCACCTCAATTTTGGGATGATTTGTTGTGTATTCAGGTATTCCGCAGGTGCAGGGTACATCAGATTGATTATGGAGATTTAATCCGTTGCTCCTTAGAGAAATTTCCCTTTGTCTTCTTTGTGCGCACGGCTCCTGGGGTTCAGCTTTGGATTTGGACCCGCCTTTGTGTGTAGGTCGCCTGAGGGCGTCTGTTCTTCACTCAGACAGGACGGGGTTAAAGTAGCAGCTGATTAGGGGGCTCCAGTTCACTCAGGCCGGGGGGAGAGAGGGGTACGGAATGCAGGGCGAGCCTGTGGCAGCAGAAGTCGGCGTGACGTTGCACCAGCCTGAGGCGCACCGTGTATTCTCCCGGGGAAGTTGTCCCTGGATCACGGGACCCTGGCAGTGGAGGGCTGCACAGGCTCTCAGGAGGGGAGGCGTGGATAGTGACCTGTGCTCGTACACAGGCTTCTTGCTGGCTGCAGCGGCAGCCTTAGCGTTTCATGCCCGTCTCTGGTGTCCGCACTGATAGTCACGGCTCGTGCCCATCTCTGAAGCTCATTTAGGTGGTTCTCTGAATCCCCTCTCCTTGCGCACCCTGAAAGAATGGTCTCTTGCCTCTTAGGCAGTTCCAGACTTTTTCCCGGACTCCCTCCCAGCTAGCTGTGGTGCACTAGCCCCTTCAGGCTGTGTTCACGCCGCCAACCCCAGTCCTCTCCCTGGGATCTGACCTCTGAAGCCCCGCATGTGTCTTTTCAAATTATGGTTTTCCCTTGGTATATGCCCAGTCATGTGACTTTTTTCTAGACACTTCTGCATTGCCCACAAGACTCTGGATTTGTCTGAGGACGACATTTCAAGGCTCAAGGACTTGAGGAACTGATCTGCTGTGATTAAAATGAAAGCAATGCATGGTAGGCGCACATTTAACTAAGGGAATCTGTGTTTTATTATTTGGGAAGATGTATTTGCATAGGTTAATTCAATGACATTCTTTATTTTAAAAAAGGAAAGAAACTCACGTGGTGAGCATCCATCCACCAGTCCCACCTTTCAAGTTCATGTTAATTTGCCTTAGTTTTTATCTGACCTGAGCATCCAAAAGATACCAGCAGTAAGTTATCTATCTCATCACATGCTGGGTGAATAAGGGACCTGACTCAGTTACGACCAATTGAATTTACTCACTCATCACGGAGTTCCCAAGGCCTGAGTAGACGTGATGTTGCAGCTGATATTTGTCTCCAAAACTTCAGCTGCTCATGGCTCAAAGTTCAGCATCACTGATATTACTTTCATCCCTAAGATAAGAAAGCTAGTGGGTGTTTTCTTGTGTTTTGATTCCAGCTCTAAAATCACTCCTTAATGATTAACAGGGGTTCCTCTGAGACCTGCAAACACAGAGGCTACCATCATGCTGAATGGGAAAGCAACGTCTGAGACCAACCAGTCCAAGCCCCTCTCCACACTGGAGCAGCTCAAGACCCTTCAGGAAACCCATGCAATAATGGTGGCGTATAAATCAGCCTTCTCTTACACACTACCAGAAGAAAACTGACATGTGGTGAAGGGACCAAAGCTGGCTTTAGTGAAATCTTACGTACTTTCAAGCCACAAGTAGTACAGTTGATCCTTGGACAACAGGCGTTTGAACTGTGAGCATCCACTTCTATGTGGATTTTTTGCGGTTAGTTGAACCTGCGAACGCAGAACCGTGGATATGGAGGCCCTGCAGATATGGGGGTCCTACTGTAGAGTTATGCGATGTTTTACTGTTTGGGCATTGGAGCCATAACCCCCATGTTGTTCAAGAGTCAACCGTATATTGAATCTGTACAAAGGAAGAATGTGGGACTTGCTGATGCGGTCCTGAAAGGCCACACTTTAACTTTTCTCCCTGCCTTCACCCTTCACATATGAGGCTCACTGCTTTACAAGTTGTCTGGAATGATGACTAGTCATTTCTACATTCTTTGTTTTTGACCAAGTAAACTGTGAGAATAAAAGAGGTGGAGGAGCCAAGTGATCACATGCGAGCATTCCGAGGGTTGAACACGAGCAGTGCATTACCACCCGGCATATGTATGTGTCATGTCAATCACTGTTGTATCACTGTTCTAGTTTTTATTTTTTCACTACCCAGACCAAAATAAAAAATGGGAAAGCATTCATGCCACTGCTTTCAGTGTTTCATCTTATGCCCTCCTCTGTTTCCTTTGTTGTAAAAGGTTTGGGAAAAAAATTCACTAAGGAGTATTGTAATAAAATTTAACAAAAGGTCCACAAAAAAGTAGAAAGTCACCCTGCACTTGAGCATGAAATCCAAACCCCAGCTCTGAAGGTATACCAACAAGAAATGCTTATGGGCTGCATTCCAGAAACCAAACCGCAGTATTTATTTCTAAAATCACATCTCTCTGAAAAAGTCATATAAATATTCTCTCCTTCCCAAGGAAACAATCCCACTTCCCATCAAATCAGGGATCAGAGGAGAAGTCCAGACAGAAGACGAAACACACAGTGTCACCATCTCCTACATAAGTGGTCCTGTTCCGCACACAGCCCCTAATTCCTCACTCCTGGCACATGTCCATCTGCTAACACAGCAGAGACCTGACAATTTAGAAATTTAGAATCACCGTGTTGGCTATCCTGACATCCCACATGGGAGCAGTTGGAGAAAAATGAACAGGTAGGTCTGCCCTTCCTAGGCAGTGAACAAACTCGCAGCAACAGCAGCACCTCCCTCCACCATGTTTTCAGTAACTGGGCTAACCTGGATAGACATGCATTGTGAGCCTCACACAGCGCACAGTGGTTACTTCAATGAACCAATGTAATGACATCCTTTGAGTCCAAAGTCGCAGACACATCTTACTCAAAGAAACACCATTGGTAACAGGGGAGGCAGGGGCATAGGCAATGAGGTCTGCCCAAGAAGGTACGATCTAACAAGGAAGACTGTGTGTGTGTGTGTGTGTGTGTATGTGGGGGAGGGGGGGAGAGGGAGGGGGTGTGACCACATCTAATTTCAATTTCCCACTGAAAAAAGATGCCAATAACCTATGTTATCAGACAAGGTTTTTTTTTTTTTTTGTCTTTGAAAACTGAGAGAGTTGAATAAGTGTACCCGTGGGTTTCCAAGTGTTTCTTCCATGACTGGGTGGCCCTGTAGACAGGTATGTCATACACCTCTCTCTGCATTCAAGCTAGGGTGCAAATGGGTCTGTGAATGCCTGGAATTCTATTCTGCGCTGTTATTGGGTGAAGCTGATTTTGCGTCCTCCCTTACGTGCCCTCACCTCTTCCTGCAAGCCCCCCACATCCCCGATCATTTCCAAACTCTCTTGTTGCTACGGCTGCTTCTCTTCTTCTTTTTTCTTTTCCTTCTTCTTCTTGTTTTTTTTAATAAGGGCTCTGGCCTTGCACTGCTGTTTATCACCTAAGGCAAACTCTCTCTCTCACTCTTTTTCCCTCTCTGTTTCTTTAAATCTCTAAACCACAAAGCAGCATGCGAGCAGCACCATGGGTCAAGATATCAAAAGAGGGAACTTTTATAGGTTTCCTCGATAACATGGACAGTAAAAGAAGACGGAGCACAAGCAGCATTACTGACCTTATTTGATGCTGTGCAGTAAAGAGAGACAGTTCTTCTGCCGTCTGCCCACGTGGGTCCAGGCATCTGTGTGAGAAGAGGAGAGCTTGGGATCAACACTTGGTCTGGGTTTTCCTACACTCTTAGGCCAAAGCTTTCCATGTGTTTTCAGCAAATAATACCCAAATAAACAGAAGGTTACTGAATATATTAAACTCACTGCGGAAAGAAACTGCTTTTTGATGCCCGGCATATACAGACACTGTTTTTCTCTGCACACTCACATGTATGAATAGAAGTAGGAACTCACAGACTACGCAAGGGATGTCCATGCTATGAGAGCAGAAGTCTGTATTCTGAATATTACAGATGTTAATCAGCTCTGCCTAGGCAGCTACAAGCTACAGACTTACATTAGGGTGAGTTTTTTGGAGCTCATTGCCATAGTCTGTAAGGCAGACACATTGTATTTAAAGAAAATGCGTTTTTCTTTGGTGTGACACGACTACTGGCTTTCGCACGTTATGGGCCCAAGAGGACAACGGCTTCAATGGCCCTCGGGAATAACTGCTTCCACAGCCATTTGGGCTAATTGGACTCCTAGAGGAGTACAAATGAAATAGAAAAAAAAAATACTTTGCAGGTGGAACTCTTTTTTTTTGGTTGTTTTTTTAATAGTTGAGGTCTCTTTTTTAATCTACTTTCAGGGAAACCATGTTTTCTCTCATAAGAAGAAATCCCATAAAGGAGATTAGCCCTTTTTGCTTCAAGAGCCCAAAGATCGCAACCCTACCTTTTTGTTTCCCCCACATTTTCTACGAGGATAGTCTTAGCCTCTTAACTTCCTACCTTAACTTCCTACCTTATCATTTCACCATTGGTTAAAGGGGTAAAAGAAGAATAGCTATTTTCTCCTCTGGAGAAAATTCCATTCCCTGACTCCCAAAAGAAGTCACATACATACCCCTTCCCTTTTCTTTTCTAAGTATCTGTGAACCACGTGCTCTCTCTTCCCACTTCAGAAACAAGAGCAATCTGAGGATCATCCTATCAACCATCACTTTCACTGTTTTCTAGATCAAATACTGTGATTGTTGATAAACATATGCCTTGACTGCAACCCAGACCAGGAGCACCATATTGGAGGGTTTCCAGAATCAGCAGCGTGAAGACGCCAGCACCATGCTCACTGTCTGAGGTCGCTGCAGACGCCGGTGTGAGCCGGGCTGAGCCTGTGCACACACGAAGGCGTGGGCATGCACTGCTTTGCTTATGCCTCATACATGTAGGGAATTTTGAATCCAGGCAAATGAGAGAGATGCTCTTTCGGAATAGGCATTGGCAGTCATCTCAAAGACCACATTTCCTCTGCTCCTCCCAAAAATCACAGCACTGGCCCCTGCCCACAAGGCAGGAGTTATCCAAAAGCATCAGGTCAGCCTGACCTTCACTCTATCCACCCGTCTGCGTCCTGAAACATGTTCTCATCTTTTGAATATTTATATTGGGCCCAGCAAACTTATGTAAGATTTGACATGTCCCCCACCTGGCACAAAGTATTGAAAACATGCAGACAGAAATACATAAATAGAAATTAAACTCTTCTGTTTACTTGGCAGACTAAATTAAGGCTAGGTAAATACCCGCTGACCTCCCAGCTGAGAGCAAGTGTGAGGACCCTGTATGCTGAAACTGAGGCCTGGGCCAACCCCTTCTCCTCACATGGGACACTCTCCCTGAGCATGAATGGCAATGAAGATACAAAAGTGTATTTCCCCTGACTCACTCTGCCTCCCTCCCAGCCCTGGGCCCCTGTTGTCCTGTTGGCTGGTTATTTTAACTTAATGTGGTGACATCACAGGCTCCCGAGTGAGATCAAGCACTGAGCATGGACGCAGGATACATTCCCCACCTCCTCCCTGCACACTTTCCAGGGACCAGATCGAATGCATGTGAAGGCTCAGTGTTCACTGCTGGACCACAAGGTCCAGGCCTGTGTGGGGTGTGGCCGCACACCTCTGATGCAGCCTGGGCAGGACTGGGCTACGACACAAGGCCTGCCAGGTGATGATGACTGCGTGGCCCCAGCCTGTGTACAAGGGGGTTGGCAATTTTTATCCAGAGTCCTCATTTTTATACAACTGAGCTGAACGGGCATACACAGGCCTATGGTCACCTCTTCAATCGGTGGAGTTTGTATGTTGAGACTGCATGAGATGGCTTTTGACAGAGTGGGGCACCTGCACACAGTATAACACTTCACATTTCTGTGTCATAAGCTAGACTCCAAAATATTCAAATACATCCTTTTATAATTACGTATTTTCTAAGCGACTGGAAGTCATTGCTATCCTCACTTGTTTGCAGAAAATACCTGGGTTTAAGAGGAATCTTGACTGCCAGACTTAGCAAGTTAAAAAAACCAAAGATGCCCTGTTAAATTTGAATTTCAGGTAAACAATGAGTAAATTTTTGGTATAATATTTGAGACATACTTATATAAAAAATTATTCATTATCTGAAGTTCAAATTAACTGTCGTCCCATATTTTCTCTGGGACCCCAACCCTGCAGAGTTCGTGTGTGTGCCTGTGGAGATGGCGGGACAGTGAGAAGGGGGTAGTGCAATGTAATTTTCACCCTTTTGTGTAAATTTGGGGGGAAATGCATCCTTGATCCCTGACTCGTTGCTTGGATAGAAATACAGCCACTGGGAAGATCAGATGGGCTTCGTAGTTTCCAGCCATGTATTTCCAGGTGCCCAGGGATCTCTGAGGGGAGAAGGTTCCAGATGCGATACTGGCATCACATTAGGAGGAAGCTCCGCTTGGGCAGGTATGTTTTTCAACATGGCGCTAACAGAGCACAGGTGATTAACAGTCCTCTGCTGAGGTTCATGACTTCATTAGAATATTTCCCATCATAATTGAATAGGTAACAATACCTGGCTATTAAATACAAGCCTATCCCTCAGGATGACCAGATTATCACTTGAATTTAAAATCTTTCTGAATTTTTAATAGTGCATAACAAATATGATTATTTATGCAGTTTCTTCCAGTGCTCACTTGCAGGACTACAGTTATTTGGAACGCCTTCAGTTTCGATGGGAGGGATTAAATCGAGCTGCGCTGTTCCTTGTATTTCCTGTATTTCCCAATTTCTGTAAAATATTTAGCCAACAGGTTCCCTCTTTTCTTTGTGACCTGGATGAAGCCCGTCTAAAATCCTTTGGGGTCCTTGGCAGGGCCCAGCTCTGCATTCTTGAGAAACCCCTGGTAATTAGCAGCGGGGAGATGCACGGAGCTGTGGTGTAAAGGGAGCAGCTGAGAATCCATAAAGCTGGCTGATGAGAAAGTCAAGTGGAGGCCTGCCTGGCTGAAACCTCTTCAATAGATCTGTAGTCTGGACTTGAACCCTGCCCTCTCACCTTGGGGTCTGATATTTCTTTCTTTTCCCCCTGCCCCCACCATTCTCTTCTCCTCCCAGCTTCTCTATCAAGGAGTGATTGACTGTGAATAAAAATGTGAGTGACCCCCATCTAGCCACCCCACTTCCCTGAAAAGGGGGGGGAGAAGGAGAGGGGGAGGGGGAGAGAGAGAGAGAGAGAGAGAGAGAGAGAGAAGAACCAGAGAGAAGAGGGAAGGGGGAGAGAGGGACATACAGGGGAAAGGAGGGTCCCCGACTTCCTCACAGGTAATTAAAGGGACTGTTTTCAAGGTTGCATGGGCAAAAGACAATTCGGCCCTAATGAAGCATCGATCGACTGGCACTAAGGTAGAAAGGAGCTGACATTCATTCAAAGGTCCCTTTAACTGATGTAAGACACTGCACCGGGAATGATTCGTTCTCTGCTGTCATTGCCTAGGACCCAGGAAAGAAAAAACAAAGGGGGGGAGTTTGTTTTAAATTTATTTCTGCATTGCCACAAATGTGTGTCGAGCTTTGTTTTCTTTTTCTTTTTTTTCTTGTAAAAGATATAATGCATCAGGGCACATTCTATTTGGTTGTAGGGAGGGGGACCTCCCCGCCTCCCAGAGTAAATTTTCTTCATCAGTCACGTTTAAAAGCCCACCAATCAGGCCCGCTGGTCCGGGATTCATGAGGTCAGTGATGGCAAAGCAAGGACTCCTGGGGTAGGTAGCGACATCGCTGTCTGTTTGCAAACCCAAACCCACTTGCCTCCGAGGATTTGGCCACTGTCTACTTTGTGCTGGTGTTTGCTATTTTATGGCAAAAACAGAAACCTCGGTTGGGGGGGAGGGTCGGGGAGGGGGTCGATGAGGCTGTGTGGTGAGGACTGAGTGAGAAAAGGGCTGAAGATGCTGCCTGGGATGAGTCTTCGGCAATACAGGCACCGAGATGGGCTTTGCACGTTGGGAACAAAAGCCAGGCAGAGCCCCAGGTAAAGGTGTGGGAGAGCAGCCAGCCCAGCCTCACCTCCCAGCCCACCTGGGGTTCGGCTGTCTGGGCGCTTTCTCCGGGCTGGACGTGTCCTGGACGTGGCTGCCGGTTTTCCTCACTAAGCTCTAAAAAATGTTTGCATTTGGAGAACATCTCGATGATGATAAACGGAGGGGAAAATGCTAGTTGTACCAAGTAAATTGGGGTGGATGACAGGGGAGGAGAGGTAGTATCGATTCCCAAACAAGTTGAGTGTTACCTGAAGAAGCTTTGCCCACAGCCCACAGCTCTGCTGGGTCTTACAAGAGGCCCCGCGATCAACAATAGCAGGTCCCTTCAGAGCAAGAAACACAAAGAGAATTTGCTCTGGTTCAGTCCCCACGGTGAGGCCCTTCGGAAGCTGAAGAGAATCACTTTTTTTTCCCCTGCTCAAAATAAGGGGGAGAAAAGAATTCTCTTGTACACACTCCCGTATAGACATGCAGAGTACAATGAAGAGAAGAAAAGGGGTCCTCTGACAGGACATTTCAAATCACTGGCTCTTTTTCACATTTTTTCTTTCTTTTCTTTCTTTCTTCCTTTCTTTCTCTTTCTTTCTTTCTTCTTTCTTTCTCTTCCTTCCTTCCTTCCTTCCTTCCTCTCCTTTTTTTCTTCAAAGAACTTATTGTTTAGTGATTTTGCTCTTCATTTTGGTTTGGTTTTGGAGGGAGGGGTGGCAGGATCTATTATTTAACTTGATAAAACAGCATTAGCACACCGCCTCACTGCCTCCCTCCCTCGGCGTCTCTCTTCTATTTATTCATTTGTGTTTACATTTCTAAGACATCCCTTTAGCTGAGGGAGGACACTTCCCACATATTGCAGTATTGGCCATTAATGCAAAAGGATAATTTATTGGTTGCACAGCCTCTGAAGTTGAATTTTTAAGAGAAAAAGCAGAGCCCAGTTTCCTTGGGTTTGCTGCATTCATATGTATTTGGTTGGTACCTTTCTCTCCTTTATCTTTGAAACAGTTTGTAACATTCTGTTTATCAATTTGATGCTCTTTCATCATGGCTTTCATTTTATTTATTTTTTTAAGCCAAAGAACAGGTCAGGAAACAGAGGCAGAAATTGCCTGGAACATCTGCTGAAATAATAATAAAAAAAAGTCCCCCCCCCAAAATGGCTACACTGTAGCCCAGCAGATCCTATCTGCATTAATTTGGCCGAACAACAAGATATTGCAGGGGACAAACTCTGAATAAAGCAGTTCCGAGTTCCCAGAATTGGCACAGCTCAGCCTAAACAATGGCTGCTTCCTATTCACCTTAACCCAGCTTTTCAAAAGAACATCCCCAGAAACACAAAGCATCAGCGGGAAATGGCAATTTTATGAATCCTAATCAATCAAAGGGCTTATTAACTCAATGTGAAGCCAGATTAAAATCTTTAATTATAAATCGTGCTAAAAGGAAAAACAAAATGTACTTATGGTACATTGAAAATTCCGGATATTAACATAGTTGCTATTATCTCTCGCAATATTAAATTCCCCCTCCCTCTCCCCCCAACAACCTCACCTTTTTCTATTACTAAAGAACAGGGCTACAGGACCCAAATCATTTTTCCCCTCGATTTATTAAAATGTATTCTTTTTCTCCCCCTGTGCACTCAATAGGTTGCTGGGAAGCTGCGTTGGTGGTTGTAGGAAGGGGTACGAGAAATCCCATTACCAAGCCCCAGGCGCCTAGGGTTTCAGTGTGATGCTGGGGGTAGTTTGGGAAGTCGTTTATTAGGAGGGCAGGGTTGGTGTTACAGGGTTGGTAGGTTTTTGGGTTTTGTTTTTGTTTTTTTTTTCTTTTCTCTATGTAGGGGTCTGGGGGAGGACAGCAATCAGATGTGGAGCATTTTCGCTAATGAAAGCGGCATGCAGGTCTGTGCTAGTAGGATTGAATGGCAGGAGTAGAGATCGCCAGCTCCAGGAAGGGCCCTCACTTGAAGTCGCATCACAGTGTGAGAAGAGGGTCCGGGTGCTGCTGCTGCTGCTGCTTCTCCTTCCTTTTTTTTTTTTTTTTTTTTTTTATCAGGCAGACATTTGGGAAATGACCACAGCAAATTTAATCACAGTTGGGGGGGGAGGGGGGAGGGAGGTAGAGCAGAGACTGTGATTCACATGTTTTATTTATTTGTTCAGAGTCACGGCCATCCTATTGTGTGTCCCTCATTCTGTCATTTCAGGCCCCTCGGACCCACCCCCTACCCCTGCCCCCATTGTTAATGTAAGAGGCAGAGAATATAACCACATTTTATATAATAACATATCCAACACTGCAAAAGCAGAAACCTCATCTTGAGAGGGGTCCTTTTCTTATATTGAAATGATAAAAAAAAAAAAAGAAAAAGGAAAAAAAATCTTTCTGTCCTAATGACAATGTTGGATAGAGAGATTTGTTCTTTGTGTAAAAAATTCAGTGATCTTCATAGCGAGGGTACATGCCCCCATTTCCTCCCCTCCTGTACGTGGGCTATTGTACTATTCTATTTTTATATTTACAGAACAAGTCCTATGTTACCAAATTGGCTTTAAATTAAAAATAGAAAGAATGAAAGGAAAAAAGAAAAAAAAACTATGCAATGTCTTATGTACAATCAAAGCTAATAAAAAGGAAATAATGCCCTGGTTTAAATTAAATCCTACTTCATTCCTTTTATTCAAAGTTCAGACTTTCTTCCCCTCAGCCCCTCTCCCGAAATATTCCTTTCTTTGGCTTTATTCCTTTAGTTCCAGGGACAAGAAGCCCTCATTCCAAAATGAGGTCTCTTAAGATTCCTGTCACTTTCCTTCCTAACCCTAGAACCCGGTTTTAGCCAGGGACAGAGGTGGGAGCAGAGAGTGGGTGAGAAAGGGAAGAAATAGCTCTGGCTGACGACCTTGATAGAGAATAGGGTTTGATTTTCGTAATACAAGGTTGACTTTGTGCTCTTTTAATCTGAAAGCTAGCTCTAAACTGCCCTATTTAAACCTGAATCAAGAAAGGGACTTGTCACAGATGTATACTAACCAAGTCTGCCCTGGTGGCATGTACTGGCTCCTGGCTCTGCGCTTCCCTCGGGCATTTGTGATCATGCCACACCATATTCTTGCAGCTACTACTATTTCTAAAGTGCAATAAAAATCTGATTTTCCTGATTACTTTGGAATTTCTAAACACAGATAGTGTTACTTTAAAATCATTTACGAACAGCTTTATATGCTTTGAGCAAATATATACGCAAATGCTACTTTAGCCTCTGAAAACTTGCAGCCTCTTATTTTGGTGGCCAACCCTGTAACCACACCTGCCCGCTCCTTGCGGTACACAGAGGAGTCTGATTTTTCTTTGGCTAAGATGTAAATTTTTGTTTAGGTCCATCCCTCCTTGATTTTTCTGCCTTTGCCGACTGATACTTTTGTAGTTATCTAACTGTACAAACATAGCTGGAGGACAAAGAGTGAGTAAAAGGTCCTAAATCAGTTTTCATGGCTAAAGTGCACACGGAATCCATTTTGGCAAAAAACACTCAAATTCTCAGAATTCCTCTAAATCCTTAAATGCCACACGGCTGTGATATTCCTTTGAAGACGAGCATTGGACCTAATAAACGAATACTAGAGGCACAGATCTCGTCTTTAGTTCTTGCAACAGCTTTTCACTAAATTCAGAAAAGATCTTTTGTGCTTAACTGGGTTTTCATTTCATTGCTTTTAAATTTGTTAAGCTTGACTTTTGACACTTTGGGTGTTTAGCCTTTTTCTTTTTTTAAGTGCAATTATATAATAAATATTTGTGCTTCTCCAAAGGAAGACAATCTGTTGTTAAAACTAGTATACAATTTTTTGTTATGAATAACCCACATAAATATGTACATTTTCTAAACATCACCTTTAAGCAACTAATAGTGTAAACTATTTTGAAATAACACACTGAAACATTATATACACAATATATTTACTCCACTAGAAGGTGTAAACAGAATAGAGAAAAGAAAGATTAATAAAGCCAAGAAGGGAAGATAACTTACATAAATAGTTATGTAAATAAAATGTTCTCCTGAATTGCTATTTAAACAAATGAGACTTCAAATGATAAAAAGCACTAGTAAATTATAAGTCTGTATCAAAGATAAAACTATCTGACTCTTTTCCCACTAATTTACATTCCCAGTTTGCTTAAGCAAATGAAAAAAATATGAGTGGAGACAGATTTCATCAGCCAAAAAATTAAAATAGGTATTTGTCTTAAAAAATTGTATATGGAATTTTAGTTACTTCTCAGAAATTACAAAAGGGACATTTAGAACCTGTTCAAATGGTGATACTCTGAAATGCAATTTTCTTCTGATATACTTTTTTCCTTTTAAATATTCAGAAGTAATCACATTCTTACATGAGTGCATAAGTCTAGCTCTAATAGAATTTTTTTTCCTTTTCTGCCAAAAGTAAAATGATTTAAAAAATATTTCACAAAGAAATATTACATTAAAGCCCATATGAAAAAATGGAAATAATTCCTTAACATTTTAGTTCATTTGTTTCAAGTATTCCAAAATATTTTTTAAAAACATTTAAAGTATTTATATATATATATATATATATATATATATATATATATATTTTTTATGTACAGCACAATTCTTACTTGGGCACTATTACAGATTTGTAATTTTTTTTTTATGTCATGAAGAAAACAACAGTCATGATAGCAAGAAAATATGTACATTTTTCTGTCTTCTTTGGTTTTGTTTCAAATCCAAGTAAATAGGAATGAAAAAAAATTGGTTTAAATGGTTATTTTAGAACACTGCGGGGAATCTTCTTTTTAAAAGTATTTCAAGGCTTTTCTAAAGATTTCTCACATCAGTATTATGTTTTTGGTTTCCTTTTGAAAAATACATTGCTTTTAAAAGAACCTTATAATTTAAATTTATTTCCTATGCATATGGTTTTGTCAAAATCCCAGTCCAAACACAGAAAATGCCCTGTGTCTCCTTAACACCTACAAAGCTAATGTTTATAGGCCAGCTTAAATCTGAAGAAAATATCCTCCACAACTCCAGGCTTTTTTTTTTTTTTTCTTCTTCTTCTTCTTCTGGATCAGTCGAGCTCTACATTTGATATACAGACTGATTTTTTTTTCCCCCCATCAAAATTACATGAGAAGCAAAAAGCTGGAATCTAAGACTCTCGACAAACTGGGCGGTTCTCCTCACTCCTCCTGTCTTTTCTCAGTGTCAGACTCTATGTTTAGATAAAACAATTTATCTTTATCATTTTCAAGCTGGTCAGACGGGCTGGGGGTGGGAGGTGCCAAGAGGTGGAGGGGTGAGGGAAAGGTGATTGTTTCACTTGTTGTCAGAGGGCATTGATCAGTCCTGCTGTCTGCTGGTCTCGGAGGTGAGGCCATGTCCCCCAGGAGCACTTCGGGGCTGGGCCATGTCAGTGAAAAGCTGTATTGAGTCATGACCCAAATGACGGCTTATTGAGGGAAACGGGCATTGGCGTCCAAATCATTCTGAGACACCCTCAGTAACACTTAAACCAGTCCACTCCGTTAATGTCAGGTCACGGGGGACACATTTAGCCCCCTCTGCTGACCATTAGGCCCTTTGATGGAGTGGACGATAAACTTGACGGGACAAGCTGGACCCCACTCTTGAGCCTGCCTCTGCTGACAGCAGGCCCAGGACAGAGCCGCCTTTTGGAGTAGCAACGGGTCCCTGTGGTCAGGTCCCCTAGGGATTCTGTCCCTTTTATACCAAACAGGATAAAATATACCTAAAACTAGTTTTAATGTTACGGCGTCAAAGGGAGAAAAACTAGCACCTTGATCTGTCACCAAATTTTTCAACAATGAGGTCAGACACAAATTGTGGATAAAGTGGTCAGGCTTTACCATTTTGTAATTTTTATTTCTTGTTTTGATTTTTCTTTTTCTTCTAAGCACCGCTGATAGAGTGCAGGTATTTTGAAATCCATTTGTTATACCTTCTGCGGCAAAGAACAAAAAGAATTCCTTATTGTTTCCCAGGGAAGTAGAGAAGAATTCAACAAAAATTCACTCCAGTGTGATCACAACGTTTGCAAGGCAGTGCTCTGGAAGGGAATTATTTTATTTTGTATTGCCGAACATCAAATGCATTTTGTGGGGTAGGACAGTGGGAAGTTAAAGATAATTGCATTTCCCATCGATGGCAGCATTCGCCTAAAACAAACTTCAGCTTGAAAATGAACCGAAAGCACAAACTAACAAAACCCAGGTCTTTGTTAACATTCAAAGGGTGAATTAATAATCATTATTGCTACTATTTAAACAAATTATACCTAAATCTTCTGTTACACGAGAGATTGCTACTGTTTACTTTTTCTGCTTTCCCACCACGAAAGCGGCCTCTGGTTTGACAGAGCAGATTTTCTGGTATTACAATGCTTTTTGCCTAGTTTTAACACCTTGTCTGGATTCCTCTTGAGAATTAACTGATACTACATTAGAAGGGAAAATGAGAGGGAATTTTTCAGCCGGCCCCCCCCATCAAAAACTGAATCCAACAGAAACAACCCTCTATTCTTCCAACAGCACTAGTCAGTGCTACACAATTAGCAAAAAAAAAAAAAAAAAAAAAAAAGTTAGTACAAATGGGCTAATAATTTGACCAAATTATGCATCTGTTTTGTCTTAAAAGTAGAAATCTAATTAACAAGATAATCTATTTACTGAACTATTAACTACCCTCTGATAAATAAGGAAGCAGCTGTGGGACACGTTTTAACAGAGTGTGGGAGGTGGAGTTCTCATCCACTTCGAATTATCTAAACCTGAGAGACTTTTCCAGAGTTCATAGGCTTTGTCTCTTCATACAGTCTGGAATCCTTAGAGCTTGCTAAAATTCAGAATTATTTCTTCTAAAAGAAGTCAGTTTTTCAAACCATGTAGATTATACCTCATTTTCATATCCATTTCAGTACGGTTTCATTCCAGAGAAATTGGATAAATTAAAACATACCCACACCCTGCTTTATCATATCCTGTTCCTGAAGCTTAGAAGTAAGATTTTTGTGGATTTGGAAACTTCAAATGATTTAAGCAGTTTTATATCTTGGTATGCTGTTTAGACAAGGAGTTACAGTAACTCATTTTCTCTCAATGTACAATTGATATTGTGTGTACAATGTATATAATAGCTGCACAGCTATCATCAACATTTGCTAACTCCATCTTGATGTTTTATGTTGAAAGGATATAAATAATCCCATTACAGATAAGTCTGTGAGTATGTCTGTGACTGAGTGTGTGTGTGTGTGTGTATGTGTGTGTAGGGGGGGCTGGGGAGAGAGAGAGAGAGAGCACGTGGTCATACATCTTTTACTCATCTCATCCAAAGAGACTTCTAACTAGAGCCCTAACTCAAGAAATAAGTTGCATTGATCTGGTATTATTAATGGGGCAATGTTGAGTTTTTAGTGGGACGAGATACCAAAGGGAAATTATTCCATCATTGCCAGTAAGCTTCTCTCTCCACCCTGTTTTCGGTAATTTTTCCCACCTCTTCCTTTCAATTTGCAAAGCCAAGAAAGTGCGCAATTAAGAGAAATATATCTATTATGCCCTATACATGTTTTTAGCACCTAATAAGTATACCACTAGTAATTGAAAAATTAGCCATGAAATCCATATTGACTAGCGTTCTGCCATTTCATTCAGAAATCACTCTGTCCTGATCCAAATGTAAATTTCCGAGGCAGAAGCTTAAAAAACCTAAGACATGGACACCACTAAATTAATTAAATCAGCTTGACTTTTAAAACAATTAGCATCTGCAACACCACATTTACACTTTTATTTTATCACAGCAATTAAAATTCCAACTGAAAAATCAGTAGAGTTGGGGTGGGTTCTGCACAACTCCAAAGTCTTAGATATTTTTCTGAGAACTAGAAGACAGAATTTTCTCTGAACTCTGTTCTCTGCGGACCTGAGCATAAACGAGAGCAGAAAGGCATTTTGTCCAGTAGCATCTTACATACCTGTTTGTCATGCTGTGTTTATATTCCTTTTTATGTATTTAAAAAAAAAATTGTCCTGCTCTAGACTGATCTTTCAACCTACAAGTTTCTGGAAAAATAACACACCAGTCAACATGCACATCTGAAGGCGGCTAATTCCGAATTTAACTCTCTTTTCTTGTGACCTAAGTCATCTTCTCATGATACCACTTGTGTTCACAAGCCTGAGTATTCCCAGGAAACTTTATTCTTCAAGCACCCTTTGTCACATGTCGCCATGCTCTGCTAACTGCCCTAATCACATCACCTGTGAATCTGACCCCCAAGGGTGACAGCTGCAGCATGTTCCACTCTCTCATCATCCCTATGAAAAATCAAATATGGAAATTTTACCCCCATCACATAATACTGCCAAACATTTTAAATTGATACCTGAAAAAGAAGTTTTGTACCTTCTTTTTTCTCAAAGATGGCTAAAGTATTCCTTAGTTGTATCTTTTATTTAAGTTTTGGATTGCACTTAAATCTCAACACATTTTGAACTGAGCTCCACTCTCTGTGCTGTATGTCACTAGAGGCCACTAGAGGTCACAACAAGGTCACTAGGCTCTTCTCTGAAAACATCACACAGTATACAAATATACATATTTCAGCATTTTAACATTGTCATCAGACACTCTAGCCCCCATGACCAAATAATTACAGCAAACAAGCCCCCTTCCCCACCTAAAGGTGACCAACGAGTTCACACCAGGACTCTGGCCTGTCCTTCGAAATAGCTCTTGGTCCCTATGATGAAAGTGATGGAACTCTGATATATCAGAGCCATTTCCAAACCAACTAGTCACCCCCATGTCACTTGCAATCACTTCTTTCTATTTATTTGGCAGTTATTAGACTAATCTATCCTACATAGACTAGTCATATTAATCAGTTTATGATGACCTGAAGGCCACCCAATGTCCAAAGCAACTTGAGGGCAAGATGGTGACAGGCTGTGCAGCAGAACAGAGCATCCCTCCTGACTAGATGTCAGAGGACCCCAGGTTCATCACCGACTACAGGGTGGGGAGGGAGGGACTCTTGCTGCTTCTAGGGGCAGGCCTGGGGCTCCTCCCACGTAGAAGGTCTAGTGGGGGAACGAGATTTTCTCTTTCCATACACCTTCATCATCCGGCCACTGAAATGCTTAATGCGGGCTTTCAGAAGAACTAGGGCAGGTGATCAGAAAAAGTGATAAATGGGGGCCTGCATTTCACACAGTTATTTATAACAAACTAAATCTGAACTACTGCACTGGGAGTTGGAGTACAAGGGGGGAAAATGTATGCAGGCAACAGGGAGTTAAGTAAATAATTTTTTTCTTTTCTTTGTCGATGTGTTTAGTTCTCTTCCTGCCAAGATTCATCTCACTCTGCTATCTTGTGAGAGACACATATGGTGCAGTGAAATTGCCATCCAAGAAAGCATGTCCCAGCCTGTTGAGACATCATCAAATAAGATTAAAGCAAAGTAAAAATAAAAAGATAGAACAATTTTTTTTCTTTTCCTTGTACAGAGAACATCTGATGAAAGCGACTGAGGTACTTGAATTGCTTCTAAAGGTTTTGCAGCCATTTCTTTACTTTGGATGGTTAAGAAAAAGCCAGGGATAACACGACAATATCTTCTTTAAGTTAGTGGGGAAAAAATGTGCTTCATAATAAACCAGATGTATATGAATAAAATACAGTATTGCCTTCGGCACTTCTGTTGTAAATAGCACTGAAACATGCTGTAGACAGACTTCAGTCTCCGCTTTTGCTCCTTCTCTCTGAATTCTATGGATTAAAATTTTATGTTTATACTCCAATAAAGATCCATTAAAAAAGCAACTTTGTGTGGTGGCATCAAATAAAACTTCTAGTTTTTAATGTTAGTTATTATATCCAGATTCTTTTTATGGCACAGGATTGCTAACTTCTTGCTTTTCAGACCTCAGTATAGAAAGGACTGAGTTTCATCTTCACCCAACTGGTGGTCAGATTTCCCTCCTATTGCTGACACTTGGGAGACATGGGATGTGCAGGTAACTAACTACTCAACCTAACTGGCACACCCTGGACCAGACTGTGAGGGACAGTGCTTGCCTATGACAGTGTGGGCACCCCTATTCTCATAAGCTGTGCACATGACGCTTAATGTAAAATACGCCAGGAAAGTATAATGCGCCTGCCCTTCACCAGAGTGTCCCTGGTTCCTGGCAATACCCGGATGGTGCACTTATGAATTGGCTAGATTAATATCATAGCCACCTCCAAAAGGCAGCATCTTTTCTACCCATATTCCTCCTAAGTGACAATAATATCAACTTCCTTCCCTGTTTGCTTTTACTTTAAGAACCTGCTGGCTCTGGGCAAATTTATGATGGGGATAGGAAGAGGGGAAATCCACAGGCTACTCTCTTAAGTCTCTCTTCCAGAACATGCAAAGGATCTCTTATTTTTCAGGGGCTTACTTCCCCTTCCCTCCCAGAGTGGGATTTCAGGAAGTACTGTAAATACTTTAAAGGATGCGGTTCAGAGGTAAACAATACCATGATTCACATCAGAGGTGGGGTCCAAAGCCAGGCTTTGAAATTAAAATATATTTTTTTAAGTGTCTGGAGAGGAAGGGTAGCAGGCAGTGAAAGACAAGAATGTCCCTTTTTTCATGCAGATACACTGTTCTCTGTGATATGAAATCAGTTTGCGTTCTGGAAGCAGAAATGAGGAAGCAGTCTATGCATTTGTTTGCAAACTGTCCTAGGTAAGGAGCCATAGGTTTACAAGATCTTGTTTCCGATGCGTGGCCTTAATTGGACCTCTGGAAAGCAACAATGCATCGGTAGAAGAGATTATCACTGGCCTTAATAAGCTGTTGTTGGCTTTCATGACAGCCACAGCCTAAAATGAGGCACATGGAGCCCAGAGACAATCTCACCAATTGCCTGAAGCAAGGATTAAAGAAACAAGGATCCGAAGCAGAGAAAGAAAGAAGTGGGGAGGGGGGCAGCGCAAGAAACAGGGGCTAATGTAAAATCGTTTCCATATTAACCTTCTTCCCTTCTGACAATGGTCAAGTTCTGATTCAAAATACAAATTATCTCCAATTACTTCAAAAGAGGCAGTCAGAGAGCTGTCATTTAACCTTCACCATCTGTTTGCCTCAAAAGAAAGCTGTACAGCCTGCCACGCTGACCTCAACTTTTCCTCTGAGCCCTGGACGGGCACCAAAGACGGGGCCTTATTGTTCTCCAGAGAGAAACCTATTGGGGTTTTACTGGGAGGAAGCGGGAGGTGGTTAGGAAGGAGGAAAGAGAGAAAGGAAAGATGATATTGATGGACCAGAGGAAGGAGCTCTGAGAGGTGACTCAATACAAGCTGGGTTGATGTCTCATGTTGAGTGGGTGGCCTTACCCACCCTCTGGACGCTGCTTACTGAATATCCTCTGCTGGAGGATTTGTTTTAAAACAAGACTGGCTCTAAGAAGGTCTCAGGGGCTTCCCTGGTGGCGCAGTGGTTGAGAGTCCGCCTGCTGATGCAGGGGACACGGGTTCATGCCCCGGTCTGGGAGGATCCCACATGCCGCGGAGCGGCTGGGCCCGTGAGCCATGGCCACTGAGCCTGCGCGTCCGGAACCTGTGCTCTGCAACGGGAGAGGCCACAACAGTGAGAGGCCCGTGTACCACACACACAAAAAAAATAATAAATAAATAAATAAAAATAAGAAGGTCTCAGTGAACCGAGACAGATGATGATTCAAGGATGGGCAGGACGAGTTAGGGCCCATGGCATGGTCGACCCTGATGCCTGGTCAGCTGTAGCGGGAGGCAAACTATTAGGAACACAAATGTGATGGGGTTGCCCAGAAGGTAGAGAGTACCCAGGGAATAAAGGTTTCTTGACACAGTCAAAGAAGCAAGACTTGAAGGCAGAGAGAAATGGAGCTTTGGGAAAATAAAAATCTGTTAGTACTGTACTGTCTGATAGACAATTGGTAGGCTGGAAAAAAGTTTTTAAATGAAAAAATAAAAAACTTACCCACTATACAAAACCCCCAAAATCACAGCATTCAGGATGGCCAGGTGGGGACCAAAGCCATTCTGGAGTCTCTCAGTGGAGACATGTCAGTCTGTATCGAAGCAATTGTAACTAAGAAAACCAAATTTAACTACTCAAAGTGGCTCTCATCGGGCACGAGGTAAGGGCATGGAGAACACCCGTTTTAGATGTCCCAGAACAAGGTCAAAAGGACCCGGAGGAAGAAAAGCTTCCCAACAGGCCATAGTGAAACAATAGATGAAAATTTCTAAATGCCTTGTGTTTTATGGGAGAGTTCTAATGTTTCTACCCAGGTACATTATATTATTTCCACTACCTCTGATCTTTACTTTCCATTTTAAAGCCCACTGAATAACAGGTTTCTTCAACAGGGAAAGAAAGAAAACAGACCCCCTATAAACGAGGACAACTTTGCCTCATAAATGGTTTGTGTGTTCAGAGAGCAAAGGCACCTGGAATTTTCTAAAGGAAAGCACCTGGAATTTTCTAAAGGAAAGCACTTCCAAATACTAGCGCCATGTGTGGGTAGGGCAATTCCTTCTCTTGTCAAACAGTATTGAAGCTCGAGATTTTTACCACGATGCCTGGAGTAACTGCCGGGGCCACTTATCTCTCATTGCCAAAGCAGATGGGGACAAGCTGATCAAATAGAGAAAGCTGCGGTGTTCTCAGTGTCAGGAAGGCAGTGGTGGGTGTGAGGACGTGCTGGTGGCCGTCCAGAGGACACAGTGGTGTGCGAGACCACTGTGAAGGGGTGAAACTAAAACCACTGAGTATGGGCTCTCCATTCACAGCCCCCTCCCAATACACAAAGAGAACTCCTTTATTTCTATTTTCCTCTTCTACCTTCTCTGCCCCCTGCCACCCCCCCAACCCATTTCCGAATATAAGTCAAGGCCTTCATTGGCAGGTCACTGTTAGATGCTGAATCTAACTGCAGGAAATAGCCCTGTGACACTGGGCCATGATGGAATTACCCTCATTCAGATCTCTCTCAGGTCTGTGCATCCTTCCAAGTTCAACTTACGAGACAGCGGGCCACCTGAGTTGTCAGAAGAGTGAAGGATGGAAATGAAGATACACATGCTTTTCTAAGGTCTAGACGCTGCACCTAAGTAGCTGTGTCTGACGGGCATCTTCCCTCCCCTTCATACTTCCTTGCTGGCCAGTGCAAATGCTCCATGATTGAAACAAATACAGAATTTTAAAGAAAACGTGGCAGAACTTCTTGGAATAAAAAGGCCTTTGGCAGATTCCGGCTCTCCCCAGCCCTCCTGTCCTCCACCAACCCCTCCATGGGAAGGGATGCAGGGACAGTGAGAAAATTGTTCAGAAGAAGCATCTGTATGTGATTAATTGACAAGCTGGAGTGTTTGCAAACTTGTCAGGGCTGAGCCCACGATAAAGTCCTGTGAGCAGGTTTGTGTTCGAGAAGGGAGCCGGCTGTTACATTTCATAAGACAAATATTATCTGTTCCTCTTCCAGGATGCCTGTTATTAAAAGCTGGATTTAATAGAAGAATTAAAGGGCTTGCTGCATTTGACATTTCATCCACTGAAGACCTGGGGGTGGGGGTGGAAAACCCAGTACTATGCTGATCCAAAGCTTATCTGTCAAATTTTCCCCTGTTTGGCTTTTCCTTCTTTTCTATTGACTGGTTTTTGCACCAAATGTTAAGTAAGTCAGAAGATGTTGATGATTTCCCAATTACAGAAAGCTTTTCATAGCCTATTTCAGGGACCACAGATATGCAAAAGATTTTCAGTTCATTATCGCTAGGTAAATATCACACTAAAAAACAAGCTCCTCTTCCTCCCCGTCGCCCACACACACAGGTAGCAGAGGAAACAAACACGGAGCCCATTGTTACACGTGTCGGTGCTTAGTGCTTGGAAATGGTTGCAAAGTCCTTTAAAAAAAATCAATGCTATTTTATCATAAAGACACTGACGGGGATGATTTTTTAAATGCTTTTTGGATGCCAAGATTCCCACTGATTTCGTGCTTGTTCTCTACATTTATGGCTCTGTAGTTCTATTCTTATGTTACCCCATCGAGTCAGTACTTCATAAAGCATGAATCATCATCGCTACCAACTCAATTGCCAGGAGAGTGTTGGGAGTGGGTCCGGGTCAGAATGACAAAATCCCCGTGGAATTCTGAGGTGCTAAGGAGTAGCCCTGGATGGGGATTCAGAAGGAGTCTCCAAACTCTACTTGGATCAAAAGCACATGGTACATACAGACACTACCTGTAATTTAAAAATAAGGTCCCATAACCAGGAGATGGAGAAGTGATGTGTCTGTGATATGGCCTCTGAAATTTCACTTGTGTCACTGTTTCTACTTCATGGTTCACTGGCTCAGAGACAGGCCAAGTTCAGATACTCCATGAGACTGGGAGGTGTTACTCTGTTCCTTGTTTAAACTACAGATATCTTGGAAGGTTTGATTAAACAGGCAAAATAGTATGAAATCATCAGAGAAGATGAATAAACACAATCTAAATCTTTCCCTAATTTTCCCTGGTAATTTCCCTAAAGTTACCAGATAAAATACAGGATGCATTATATATAGCTAATATAATAAAATATTTAGTATATTTGGTATAAAATATTTAGTGTAAGTATGTCCAAATATGGGACATACTTATACTAAAAAAAGTAATTGTTATTTACCTGAAATTCAAATTAATTTCGGTGTTCTGTGTTTCTATTTGCTAAATCTGACAACCCCCTACTAAATTTGAAACAATTTGATTTTCAGAGGCAGGAGACTGGAGTTCTAGAAGTTTCTACTGACAGTAGACTGAAGGCAACATGTTTCATTTTCCATAAATGTACAGATGTGAACTGTGTAATAAAATCATTCTTCATGAAACATCTGAATTTTAGATTTTCTTAATTTAAAAAAGTAGTTTTACCACTTTTATTGTATACACAATTACCTAAATCAACAAAAATATAAGAACTCTAAGTGAAAGGCCTTAGAAAAGATATGTAGCTGGGAGACCTTCAACATGGCAGAGGAGTAAGACGTGGAGATCACCTTCCTCCCCACAAATACATCAGAAATACATTTACACGGGAACAACTCCTACAGAACACCTACTGAATGCTGGCAGAAGACCTCAGACCTCCCAAAAGGCAAGAAACTCCCCATGTACCTGGGTAGTGCAAAAGAAAAAATAAAAAACAGAGACAAAAGAATAGGGACGGGACCTGGACCAGTGAGAGGGAGCTGTGAAGGAAGAAAAGTTTCCACACACTAGGAAGCCCCTTCACTGGCAGAGATGGGGGGTGGGCGGGGAGGAAGCTTCGGAGCCATGGAGGAGAGCACAGGAACAGGGGTACAGAGGGCAAAGCAGAGAGATTCCTGCACAGAGGATCGGTGCTGACCAGCACTCACCAGCCTGAGAGGCTTGTCTGCTCACCCACTGGGGTGGATGGGGGCTGGGAGCTGAGGCTCCGGCTTCAGAGGTCAGACCCCAGGGAGAGGACTGGGGTTGGCTGCATGAACACAGCCTGTAGGGGGCTAGCGTGCCACACCTAGCCGGGAGGGAGTCTGGGAAAAAGTCTGGAACTGCCTAAGAGGCAAGAGACCACTGTTTTGGGGTGCACGAGGAGAGGGGATTCCTTCCCTGTCTGCCCACAGAAGGCAGAGCACCGCCTAAATGAGCTCCAGAGACGAGCGTGAGCCACGGCTATCAGCTTGGACCACAGAGATGGGCATGAGATGCTAAGGCTGCTGCTGCAGCCACCAAGAAGCCTTTGTGCCAGCACAGGTCACTATCCACACCTCCCCTCCCAGGAGCCTGTGCAGCCAGCCACTGCCAGGGTCCCATGATCTAGGGACAACTACCCCGGGAGAACACCCGGCGCACCTCAGGCTGTTGCAACATCATGTCAGCCTCTGCTGCTGCAGGCTTGCCCCTCATTCAGTACCCCTCCCTCCCTTCCCCTGGCCTGAGTGAGCCAGAGCCCCCGAGTCCACCACTCCTTTAACCCTGTCCTGTCTGAGCAAAGAACAGATGCCAGAGGGCGACCTACATGCAGAGGCTGGGCCAAATCCAAAGCTGAACCCCAAGAGCTGTGCGAACAAAGAAGAGAAAGGGAAATCTCTCCCAGCAGCCTCAGGGGCAGCGGATTAAATCTCCACAATCAACCTGATGTATCCTGCATCTCTGGAATACCTGAATAAAAAACGAATCATCCCAAAATTGAGGCAGTGGACTTTGGGAGCAACTGTAGACTTGGGGTTTGCTTTCTGCATCTAATTTGTTTCTGGTTTTATGTTTATCTTAGTTTAGTATTTAGAGGTTATTACCATTGGTAGATTTGTTTATTGATTTGGTCGCTCTCTTCCTTGTATTTTTTATCTATAGATATATATATTTTTTTCCTTTTTCTCTTTTAGTGAGTGTGTATGTGTATGCTTCTTTGTGTGATTGTTTCTGTATTGCTTTGCTTTTCCCATTTATCCTGGTTCTACCTGTCTTTTTTTTTTTTTTTAAAGTATAGTTTCTAGTGCTTGTTATCATTGCTGGATTTGTTTGATGGTTTGGTTGCTCTCTTCTTTCATTCCTTTTTTATGACATTTTAATTTTTAATATTTTTTTAACTTTATTTTATTTTATTCTTTCTTTCTTTTTTTCCCTTCCCTTTTCTTCTGAGCCGTGTGGCTGACAGGGTCTTGGTGCTCCGGCCAGGTGTCAGGCCTGTGCCTCTGAGGTGGGAGAGCCGAGTTCAGGACACTGGTCCACCAGAGACCTCCCAGCTCCCAATAATATCAAATGGCAAAAGCTCTCTCAGAGATCTCAATCTCAACGCTAAGACCCAGCTCCACTCAACGACCAGCAAGCTACAGTGCTGGACACCCTATGCCAAACAACTACCAAGACAGGAACACAACCCCACGCATTAGCAGAGTGGCTGCTTGAAATCATAGTAAGGTCAAAGACAACCCAATACAAACCACAAGACGCGGTCCTGCCCACCAGAAAGACAAGATCAAGCCTCATCCACCAGAACATAGGCACCAGTCCCCTCCACCAGGAATGCTACACAACACACTAAACCAACCTTAGCCACTGGGAACAGACACCAAAAACAATGGTAACTACGAACATGCAGCCTGCAAAAAGGAGGCCCCAAACGCAGTAAGTTAAGCAAAGTGAGCAGACAGAGAAACACACAGCAGATGAAAGAGCAAGGTAAAAACCCACCAGAACAAACAAATGAAGAGGAAATAGGCAGTCTACCTGAAAAAGAATTCAGAGTAATGATAGTTAATATGATCCAAAATCTTGGAAATAAAATGGAAAAATACAAGAAATGTTTAACAAGGACCTTGAAGAACTAAAGAGCAAACAAACAATGATGAACAACACAATAAATGAAATTAAAAATTCTCTAGGAGGAATCAATAGCAGAATAACTGAGGCAGAAAAATGGATAAGTGACCTGGAAGATAAAATAGTGGAAATAACTACTTCAGAGCAGAATAAAGAAAAAAGAATGAAGAGAATGAGGACAGTCTAGGAGACCACTGGGACAACATTAAATGCACCAATATTCGAATTATAGGGGTCCGAGAAGAAGAAGAGAAAAAGAAAGGGACTGAGAAAATATTTGAAGAGATCATAGTTGAAAACTTCTCTAATATGGGAAAGGAAATAGTCAATAAAGTCCAGGAAGCACAGAAAGTCTCATACAGGATACATCCAAAGAGAAACACACCAAGACACATATTAATCAAACTATCAAAAATTAAATGCAAAGGAAAAATATGAAAAGCAGTAAGGGAAAAGCAACAAATAACATACAAGGGAATCCCCATAAGGTTAACAGCTGATCGTTCAGCAGAATCTCTTCAAGCCAGAGGGAGTGGCAGGGCATATTTAAAGTGATGAAAGGGAAAAACCGACAATCAAGATTACTCAACCCAGCAAGGATCTCATTCAGAATCAACGGAGAAATTAAAACCTTTACAGACAAGCAAAAGCTAAGAGAATTCAGCACCACCAAACCAGCTTTAACAACAAATGCTAAAGGAACTTCTCTAGGCAGGAAACACAAGAGAAGGAAAAGACCTACAATGACAAACCGAAATCAATTAAGAAAATGGTAATAGGAACATGCATATTGATAATTACCTTAAATGTAAATGGATCAAATGCTCCAACCAAAAGACAGAGACTGGCTGAATGGATACAAAAACAAGACCCGTATATATGGTGCCTACAAGAGACCCACTTTAGACCTAGGGACACATACAGACTGAAAGTAAGGGGATGGAAAAAGTATTCCATGCGAATGGAAATCAAAAGAAAGCTGGAGTAGCAATTCTAACATCAGACAAAATAGACTTTAAAATAAAGACTATTACAAGAGACAAAGAAGGACACTACATAATGATCAAGGGATCAATCCAAGAAGATATAATAATTGTAAATATTTATGCACCCAACATAGGAGCACCTCAATACATAAGGCAAATGCTAACAGCCATAAAAGGGGAAATTGACAATAACACAATCATAGTAGGGGACTTTAACACCCCACTTTCACCAATGGACAGACCATCCAAAATGAAAATAAATAAGGAAACACAAGCTTTAAATGATAAATTAAACAAGATGGACTTAATTGATATTTATAGGACATTCCATCCAAAAACAACAGAATACACTTTGTTCTCAAGTGCTCATGGAACATTCTCCAGGATAGATCATATCTTGGGTCACAAATCAAGCCTTGGTAAATTTAAGAAAATTGAAATTGTATCAAGGATCTTTTCCGACCACAACGCTATGAGACTAGATATCAATTACAGGAACAAATCTGTAAAAAATGCAAACACATGGAGGCTAAACAATACACTACTAAATAACCAAGAGATCACTGAAGAAATCAAAGAGGAAATCAAAATATACCTAGAAACAAATGACAATGAAAACAAAACGACCCAAAACCTATGGGATGCAGCAAAAGCAGATCTAACAGGGAAGTTTATAGCAATACAATCCTACCTCAATAAACAAGAAACATCTCAGGTAAACAACCTAACCTTACACCTAAAGCAATTAGATAAAGAAGAACAAAAAAGTCCCAAAGTTAGCAGAAGGAAAGAAATCATAAAGATCAGATCAGAAACAAATGAAAAAGAAATGAAGGAAACAACAGCAAAGATCAATAAAACTAAAAGCTGGGTCTTTGAGAAGATAAACAAAATTGATAAACCATTAGCCAAACTCATCAAGAAAAAAAGGGAGAAGACTCAAATCAGTAGAATTAGAAATGAAAAAGGAGAAGTAACAACTGACACTACAGAAATACAAAGGATCATGTGAGATTACTACAAGCAATTATATGTCAATAAAATGGACAACTTGGAAGAAATGGACAAATTCTTAGAAAAGCACAACCTTCTGAGACTCAACCAGGAAGAAACAGAAAATATAAACAGACCAATCACAAGCACTGAAATTGAAACTATGATTAAAAATCTTCCAACAAACGAAAGCCCAGGACAGATGGCTTCACAGGTGAATTCTATCAAACATTTAGAGAAAAGCAAACACCTATCCTTCTCAAATGCTTCCAAAATATAGCAGAGGGAGGAACACTCCCAAACTCATTCTACGAGGCCACCATCATCCTGATACCAAAACCAGTCAAAGATGTCACAAAGAAAGAAAACTACAGGCCAATATCACTGATGAATATAGATGCAAAAATCCTTAACAAAATACTAGCAAACAGAATCCAACAGCACATTAAAAGGATCATACACCATGATCAAGTGCGGTTTATCCCAGGAGTGCAAGGATTCTTCAATATACGCAAGTCAATCAATGTGATAAGCCATATTAACAAACTGAAGGATAAACATCATATGATCATCTCAATAGATGCAGAAAAAGCTTTCAACAAAATTCAACACCCATTTATGATAAAAACCCTCCAGAAAATAGGCAGAGAGGGAACTTACCTCAACATAATAAAGGCCATATATGAAAAACCCACAGCCAGCATCGCTCTCAGTGGTAAAAAACTGAAACCATTTCCTCTAAGATCAGGACAAGGTTGTCCACTCTCACCACTACTATTCAACATAGTTTTGGAAGTTTTAGCCAGAGCAATCAAAGAAAAATAAATAAAAGGAATCCAAATTGGAAAAGGAGAAGTAAAACTGTCACTGTTTGCAGATGACAAGATACTGTACATAGAGAATCCTAAAGATGCTACCAGAAAACTACTAGAGCTAATCAATGAATTTGGTAAAGTAGCAGGATACAAAATTAATGCACAGAAATCTCTTGCATTCCTATACACTAATGATGAAAAATCTGAAAGAGAAATTAAAGACACACTCCCATTTACCATTGGAAGAAAAAGAACAAAATACCTAGGAATAAATCTACCTAAGGAGACAAAAGACCTGTATGCAGAAAACTGTAAGTCACTGATCAAAGAAATTAAAGATGATACAAACAGATGGAGACATATACCATGTTCTTGCATTGGAAGAATCAACATTGTGAAAATGACTATACTACCTAAAGCAATCAACAGATTCAATGCAATCACTATCAAACTATCAATGGCATTTTTCACCGAACTAGAACAAAAAAATGCACAATTTGTATGGAAACACAAAAGACCCTGAATAGCCAAAGCAATCTTGAGAAAGGAAAATGGAACTGGAGGAATCAGGCTCCCTGACTTCAGACTACACTACAAAACTACAGTAATCAAGACAGTATGGTATTGGCATAAAAACAGAAATATAGATCAATGGAACAGGATAGAAAGCCCAGAGATAAACCCACTCACATATAGTCACCTTATTTTTGATAAAGGAGACAAGAATATACAATGGAGAAAAGACAGCCTCTTCAATAAGTGGTGCTGGAAAAACAGGACAGCTACATGTAAAAGAATGAAATTAGAACACTCCTTAACACCATACACAAAAATAAACTCAAAATGGATTAAAGACCTAAATGTAAGGCCAGATGCTATAAAACTCTTAGAGGAAAACATAGGCAGAACACTCTATGACATAAATCACAGCAAGATCTTTTTTGACTCACCTCCTAGAGAAATGGAAATAAAAGCAAAAATAAACAAATGGGACCTAATGAAACTTAAAAGCTTTTGCACAGCAAAGCAAACCATAAACAAGACGAAAAGTCAACCCTCAGAATGGGAGAAAATATTTGCAAATGAAGTAACTGACAAAGGATTAATCTCCAAAATTTACAAGCAGCTCATGCAGCTCAATATCAAAAAAATAAACAACTCAGTGCAAAAATGGGCAGAAGACCTAAATAGACATTTCTCCAAAGAAGATATACAGATTGTCAACAAACACATGAAAGCTCAATATCACTAATCATTAAAGAAATGCAAATCAAAACTCTAATGAGGAATCACCTCACACTGATCAGAATGTCCATCCTCAAAAAATCTACAAACAATAAATGCTAGAGAGGATGTGGAGAAAAGGGAACCCTCTTGCACTGTTGGTGGGAATGTAAATTGATACAGCCACTATGGAGAACAGTATGGAGGTTCCTTAAAAAACTAAAAATAGAACTATCATACGACCCAGCAATCCCACTACTGGGCATATACCCTAAGAAAACCATAATTCAAAAAGAGTCATGTACCACAATGTTCACTGCAGCTCTATTTACAATAGCCAGGACATGGAAGCAACCTAAGTGTCCATCGACAGATGAATGGCTAAAGAAGATGTGGAACATATATACAATGGAATAGTACTCAGCCATAAAAAAATAGAAATTGAGTTATTTGTAGTGAGGTGGGTGGCCCTAGAGACTATTATACAGAGTGAAGTAAGTCAGAAAGAGAAAAGCAAATACTGTATGCTAGTCGCATGGCACAGGGATATTGGCTCGGTGCTTTGTGACAGCCTGGAGGGGTGGGATGGGGAGGGTGGGAGGGAGGGAGACGCAACAGGGAGGACATATGGGAACATGTGTTTATGTATGACTGATTCACTTTGTTGTAAAGCGGAAGCTAACACACCATTGTAAAGCAATTATACCCCAATAAAGATGTTAAAAAAAAAAAATACTGTATGCTAACGCATATGTATGGAATCTAAAAAAAAAAAAAAAAAAAAAAATGGTTCTGAAGAACCTAGGGGCAGGACAGGAGTAAAGACAGAGATGTAGAGAATGGACTTGGGGACATGAGGAGTGGGAAGGGTAAGCTGGGACAAAGTGAGGGAGTAGCATGGACATATATACACTACCAAATGTAAAATAGATAGCTAGTGGGAAGCAGCCTCATAGCACAGGGAGATCAGCTCAGTGCTTTGTGACCACCTAGAGGTTGGGATTGGGGGGTGAGAGGGAGACACAAGAGGGAGGAGATATGGGGATATATGTATATATATACATATATATATGGGGATATATGTATATATATACATACTCCATACTGTTCTCCATAGTGGCTGATTCACTTTGTTATGAAGCAGAAACTAACACACCATTGTAAAGAAATTATACTCCAAAGATGTTAAAAAAAAAATCTCTATCCTGTTTTTTATCTTTGTTTTCCCTTTGGATTAGAAATAAATATTTCTCATGTTTCTGCTTAAAAAAACAAAGATATATAGAAAACAAATGTTAAATCCTTGCATATCACAATTAATTAGCTCAAACCCCTAAAAATAGTTGGTTACTTTAGTTTAGAAATGCTCCATCATAGTTTGTCACAGTCCATATTTACAAACTTAGTGCAAAGGTAACAGAAGCCTAAAATTTCTCCTAACCAGGTCAAATTGTCACAAACTTGGAATTTATCAAATTCAAAATTATTAGGGTTTATTGTTCTTATATTTCACTCAAGACAACTAATTTTCCCTCAGTGATTGCTTTCTCCTTTCCCTTCAGATTAGAACAAAATCTCATTACCTAAAGTAAGCTTATTCTTGAAAAGGAAACAAAAATACTGAGTTCCAGGATACTAATTCTAATCAAAAGTTGATTTAAATTGTTCCAGGCTCTCCCAGTGTATTTGATCCATCCCGGTGGGCTTTGGGATGACTGAGCTGGTCTGTGTGGGCCTCCTCTGTACCCTGGAGCATGTCTGTACTTCAACTTTGAGAAACAAAAATAAGGCTCCTGATGTCCCCGGGGCCCCCACCTGTTGCCTTATTAACTCTGCTTGGGAAGAAAGTGCCCATATGAATGAATGAATGAATATTGAACAAGTAAAAGAGCAAAATACAAATCTATACAGCCACTCTTCTGATAAGAGTTGACCTATGTGTAAACATACAGATGGGATTCGATCATGAATGTCCTCTTTCAAAGACAGTCCAGCAAATTTATCTACTGAGGCAGAATGTTCCAGAAATGGGGAATCTATTTTGGATCTGAATATTTCATAGTATCTACCAGGTTAGCATCTGTCTTAGGAATATCTCTGTCAAAGTAGTTGCTAAAATATTCTAGGGTGAAGGCCGTTCCCTGCATTTCCGAATTGCAAAGTGCCAGGACAGGATGCATCTCAGAAGAGGCCGTGAGAAGCATCTTTGCTCACTTGTCTCAGCAGAAAGGACAGGGAAGATGTCTCCCTTTTCAAAGATGGCTTTAAAATGACAACGAAAGGGTCAAAAAACAAACAAAATTATATATATTTTTTTCTTTTTGTTTTTTAAGTACAGGCAAATCCAATGCTTCTGTGTTTTTAAAAGCCTTTCTCCAAAACTGGTCCTATTTATTAGTGGTGAAATACAAACCATGTTATCAGGAATCTTAAGGAAATAGATTGCTGTTAAGTGATACTTCAGAATCCAACCCCTAGCAAAGCTACTGCGCCATTACAGGAAGATAAGGAGAAAATGCTTGCCTCCATTAAAGAAGACCTTCGCCTGAAACACCGTAAACCGTTCAGTCACAGTTCTAAGCCAGTGATTCAAAATATCGCTGGAAATTTTCAGTTAACCAGCGGTACCCACAGTCTTTACAAACGAAGGCAAAGACCAAGACTTGGTTGTTGGAGGGGATGTTAAAGAGGGTGATTAGCCTCTAAATGTGCAGTCTTAAAGGTCCAATTTTCACATGCATTAATGTCACATGTGATAATCTACAGTATTAGGGGCTGTGATTGGTTGCTGCCTGGC